>NC_048596.1:190632880-190971213 GCF_003668045.3 Cricetulus griseus | reverse complement strand
AAAGACGTAATAATTGGGGTTACAGGAATTGTCAGTGTTTTCAAAGTTCTTCAGAATTACCCAGAAAAACAAATCTCTGACACTTAGGTGTTGGAAGATCAGTTTCACAGTAATATAAATTAATTTGCATTTACATTCATTTTAAATATATTGCTATGATATTGACCTCACATTGGTGTTTCCAGTGTGCACAATTTACAGTTTCAAGATTTACATATGTAACTCACTAATGTACGGGATGGTCATTACCTCTGTAACTAAACCTAAGCAGAAAAAGAAACCACTACCCTACATACAACTATAAAAATGGTATGACTTCTAATAGATGAATGCAACACGGCTTTTCATATTTGAACTGTTTTCTAAATACCAGTATGTAAACTTGCATATTTAATATATGAAAGCTATCACTTTATTCACTGAGAAATTATGCATTTATTTTGCTCAACCATCTCTCTCAATTTATCTCAACAATTTCTTGACTTGCTGTTTGAGTCAGTGAATCATAAACTGTATTTCTTGGTGGGGAGGGGAAAAGAAGACAAACACTGTATGAGAAAATAAATCTTCCCAAATTAATTCTTACATTTTTCCCTTTTATATCATTTTAAAAAGTCAGTCACATAGCTAAATCTTTCTTTTTTTTTTTTTTTTTTTTTGAGACACGGACTCTCATTAGGTAGTTCTGGATGGACTGAATCTCATGTAAACCAGGTGGGCCTAGAATTTAGATCCATCTGCCTTTGCCTATAAAGCTGGATGAAGATGTGTATGACTCCCAATCTAGAAGCACTTTTATGTTTTTAACACCAATACAAATAAATTAATGGCAAACTAGTACCATCCTGCATCCTAAAATTCTAATCCATCCTAAAATTCTAATTTTCTTGATAGAAGAATAAAATTTTTCAATAATCCATTATAATGGTTAGGTTAGATCTATGATTTGATTAAGTTGGTCAAAGTAGTGAGAAATCACAATCCAGGAAATGGTGTGTTATTTTGGTTGTAGAGGTGAAGACTCAAAGAACAGAGATTAACAAACCAGTAAAACAATGTGTCTAGTCACAGGGCAGTTTGAACCTCTGAAATCTATTTAACCTATCCATTATTCAGGTCTGGAACAGAATTTGTCAATTTCTTTTGGATCATCTCTATCCTTTTCTTGAATATCAGACTGATCAGTACTCAGAGCTTCACACCCAATCAGAGCTTAATAGCTAGCTCAGTACAATACAACATTTTGTTTTGTTTTGTTTTTTTATTAGTTTAAAATTAGGAACAATCTTGGTTCACATGGCAATCCCTTCTCCCTCTCCCTCCCCTCCGCTGCATGCCCTTCCCATCAACTTTACAATACAGTATTAGTAATTTCAAAAATCAAACTAAATTCCAAACTACAAAAAGATGTACTCAAGTATTACATTCAGGTTTCAAATCATTTACTAACATGACAAAAGATTTGGCTTCAATCACTTTGTCCATAGTCACACCCAGAACAGACACCTCTTCTACTGACCTGCTCTTCAACACAAGGCCATTCGTCAGAGATGGCAGTTTTCAAGCCAAACATTTAATAGAATAAAAAAAATTAATTTCTAATTTTTACAGAAATGGTTCTTCAAAAACTTTATTCTCCGACTCCCTCATCTCCTATACTGAAGGATGTATAATATTTTTTGTTTTCTTTCCCAAACTAAATCTGAACCATCAAAATTGATCCCAGGCAGAAATCCCTGCAAATTAACATCAAAAGCAAAAATAGAACAATTATATTTAATATATGCGTATATATAAATATTTATATATATTTATACTCATTGGAAATATCCAACAGTTGAAAATCACTTTGAGTTGAAGTTTGGGAATGTCTTAAAATTCCAAAATATATCATATATAAGGACATACTTCCCATCTTTCCTGGCTACTTCCTCCCTTCAAAACAGTTCAATATAGGCTCAAGTTTAGTGGGAAGAGACAAGTTTCTGAGTAGTTTTTGTTATGTTTTGCTTTTGTTTTGGTGATCTGGGCGGGACAAACCGCTTTTTCCCTTTACTTTGAGACACTCCCTGAGGTTTAGCCCTATGGCTAAACTGGCGTCTCTGTTCCCTGATTTTTCTAGCTGCTACTTGGGGAATGGTATTGCCTCGAAAGACAGAATGATACTTACTAGCCCTTTTTTCAGGTTTCTCTTGTGTTTTCTCAACAGGCTTCTTGGGCACTCATTCTTTTCCTTTCTGTTGGGAGTTGCCACATTAGAAGGCATTTCCCTTAGCGGTTGTACAGGAACTGAAGCTGTTTTTTTTAGGATGCTTCCAACACACTTCAGTGTAAGTTAACTTTCGAGGTTCCTGTAGACTCACAGCTGTGGGTGTGTTTACCTTACTACAGCAAGGTGAAGCAGTGTGTGGCCTTGATGGCTTTGCAGTAGCTGGGGAGGAAATTGGGACAGTCATCTGGTTGATAACATCCTTTGGAGGTGAGGAATCCTCCCTTTGATCCTCCTCTTGCTGAGTTGTGCTTAATGCAGGAAGCTCAGCAGTGCAAGAAGGACTGAGATTTAAACTGAGTTGCTGGACAGAAGCAAAGTCTTTCCGTTCATCCTCTGAGCACTGGGAAACTAACACTCACTTCTTCACTATCCTTTTCTTTCTTGACATCTTTAATGACATCAGACATTCTATTCTCCAACACAAGTTCATCTGGCATTCTTGATGAACTTCCAGGAAAAGGAGGAACATTTGTAGCTACTAAGTCAAACTTTGGTGTTGAAGCCTTTGCTTCAGTTGATGAACTAGATCTGCTCAGTGGTCCATCCCCCAATGATACAGATCCTTCTTTTGAGTGTTCTGAACCACAGTATGACCTAAAATGAGGCTTCCAAGGATTGTTTTGGAATGGTGGGCAAATATTAATAGCAATATCATTTGTTTCATACGATCCTGGTGAGGTAAAGCCATTCACAAAACTACCAGTGTGAAAAGGAGCCTGTACTGTTACACAGTAAGGTGCAGGACTTGGAAACCAAGACTGAGGCACAGTACTATATCCTGAGTACTGCTGATGAGTGTAATACACTGGCTGCATAAAGACTGGTGAGGGATATTGAGTTGACATCTGAATGGGTTGAGTAAACATACTAAAATCCATTAATGGATAATCATTCTTAGCCAAAAATATAGCAGTGGCTTTTATTCTTGCCATGAATGGCTTGCCCTGAAACGTTTTAACTTCTTCTCTTAAATATTGAAAAGCCTGTTGTGCATCTGTGTCTGACTGGAAAGTGATATACCAAGTGCTGTTTTGTGCGAATTCACAGCTTATCACTTTGGGGCAGTTTCCATTGTTAAACAAAGCTTTTACCTCCACTAATGGTGTTGTTTCAGGAATTTCTCTGAGAATTACAATACAACGCTTATGACTTGGTCTCACCTTCTCTCCCTTTTCATCAACTTGTACTAGAGGAGAAGATCTCAACACTTCAAGAATTAAATCTTGATCTGGGGTCAGTTTTTTTTTATTTCCTCCAGGTTGGCAACTGTCGATATTGGAATGAACTGATTACCATCCATTTGAGATGTCAAGTAAAGATCCTTTGATAAATTTTCTCAGGAGAAACAGAACTCTAATTGTTTTTTCAAACATTCTTTTAAATCTTCTGTAGAAATTGTTGAGCTGCTTTCTCCAGATGCATCGTTTATTTGGTAATGCAGATCTTCAGGTCCTGAAATCATTCCATCATCTTTCTCCTCCATGTCTGAAGTATTCCTTGTGGACTCCCAAGCTAGAGAATACATTACTTCATATTCCTTGCATATATCTTCTGAATTTTCTGTATTACCCTCAGGAAAAAATCCAGATGTGGCTGCGTTTTCATGCCAGAAACTTTCATTCAGAGGAGTGCCATCTGGATTTCCAGAATGAATTTCTTGCCATACTTTGGCATTAGCATTTAAACCAGTACTTTTATGTATTACCGGCTCCACGCAGAGTGACTTCTCTGCGTCCTCCCTGCAGGATCATTCAGGCTGCTGCTGCAACTACCTATTGACTCCCTGAATCAATGACATCTTCTCTCTTGCCCTGGGCTGAGGCTTGCTTGTCGTTGTTGTGGTCTTAAACTGTAAAAAAGACCCTAAAATTACTATCTCGGTTGAGGCTTTCGGATAAAGAACAAAGAAATTATGCTGTTTTGCCCCTTAGGGGTTGATCCAATATGGGCCTGTCAATCATTTGAACAGCAAAAACAAAAATAAAAAAGGGCTTCAAGAAAGCTGTCTGCTCTGGCTCCGTAATGGTGGTACACGCCTTTAATCCCAGTACAAGGTAGGCAGAGAAAAGGGAAATCTCTGTGTTTTAAAGATCAGCTAGAGACCAACCGGGGCTACATAATAATAACCTGCCTTCAAAGAAGTCCCAAGGCCCAGCTGTGGTGGTGCACACCTAAATTCCCAGGACTCAGGAGGCAGAGGCAGGCTGATCTCTTTGAGTTCAAGACCAGCCTGGTTGACATGAGCTAGTTCGAGGACAGCATCCACAGGCTCAGTCAACTAGGCAACCCCTTCCTGGAACTTTTACTCATGAACTCTTTTTTTTTTTTTTGAGACAGGATTTCTCTGTGTAGCTTTGGAGCCTCTCCTTGCTCTGGAGACCAGGCTGGCTTTGAACTCAGAGAGATCCGCCTGCCTCTGCCTCCCGAGTGCTGGGATTAAAGGAGTGAGCCACCAACGCCCAGCACTCATGAACTCTTTACCCTGCCAAACATCCTGTTGGTGGTTTCCTAATATCCTGCCTATACTAACACCTTGTGCACAAACAACCCATTTTGCCCCTCCCCAATCTTGACTATATAAGCTAGCCTGAAAAAAGTAAAGTTTGTCACTTAATCAGAATCCTGTCTTATGGTGATTCTTTTTCCATCTCTTGTCCCCATTCGATATCCCTTACTCTCTTGCCCCATGTTGACATCCTGCAGGTTGGGACAACTGCCTGTCATCAATGGCTAACTAGTGTCTTAGGTGTGTAGCTAATTAGTGGCTTATCTCTGCATTCTGATCCTTAGGCAAGCTTTATTTGTTAGGTTATAAGCACAATATCACTATAATTCCCCTCTTTGCCTTATATAAAAATGAAGGCTATAACTAATAAAAGAAAAACTATCTACAATAAGTACAATAACTAACAATATCTGATAAATACAGGCAATAATTACATCAACATTTTCTAATCCATTTGCATTTGACAAATTCAGAGAAAATACTCCATTATGTATCTTATCTTGGTGAGTTCAAAGTTGTGTACCTAATTTACTTTCAATCAAAACTTGGATTACCATCCCAAACTATCTTTTGATATCTCTCAACCTTGCACACTTTACATCTCTCAGTGCAGTCTAGGCAGTGTGAGTAATAGAGCGGTTTGGAGATTCAATCAAAGGATGGGATGGCCCTTTGTTCTGAGCATTGGTAGTGGCGAGCCACTCTAGTGGCTGTCGGCTTTGTTTCTCTGCCATCAGGCAAGTGTTATTTGTTAGATTACAAACAAAATATCACTACACATACCTCACCACATAGCCCCTAGCTAACATGGTACTCACTATGTAGGCCAGGTTATCTTCAAATTGATAGATATTGTTTGTGTCTACCTTTAGAATGCTGGGATTAAAGGTGTAGCCGCAGTGCCTTGCCACTATCCTTTTTTGTTTGTTTTATTCTTGGCTTTGGTCTTATATAGTCCTGCCACACTCACATTGGGTGTTTTGACTCATGTACACAAATGCTTATGTCTGAGACCGGAAAATAGGAAGTTAGGGAGGAGGATCCAGATATCAACCTATAAATGATTGCAGAAGAGGAAAAAGGGGTCCCTTAAATTACCTGAGCTTCAATCAACCAAAAGGATATGCTCAGAAAAGCCTTGTGAACATGGGATAAGTGGGTACTTTTTTAATGGCCCATGAAAGTTTACTACAGACTTTGTCTTAGCACCTATCCCTTTTTTTCTCTTTTGGAGGAAGACCATAGTTTGAGGCTTATTATTATTATTATTATTATTATTTATTATTATTATTGTTATTATTATTATTATTATTATTATTATTATTATGTCAAAATGGATCAAAGTCCTCAACATAAACCCAGCCACACTGAACCTATTAGCCTATTAGAAGACAAAGAAAATACCCTTGAATTAATTGGTACAGGAGACTGCTTCCTGAACATTACACCAATAGTCCAGACACTGAGATCAACAATTGATAAATGGGACCTCCTGAAACTGAGAAGCTTCTGTAAGGCAAAGGACACTGTCAGCAAGACAAAACGGCAGCCCACAGATTGGGAAAAGTTATTCACCAATCCCACGTTGACAGAGGGATGATCTCCAAAATATACAAAGAAATCAAGAAACTAGTCTGCAAAACACCAAACAATCCAAGTAAAAAATGGGGTACAGAACTAAATAGACAATTCTCAATATAAAAATCTGAAAACCGTCTCTTAGATCAATTATTATAATAGGACATCCTTTAGCTATCAAGGAAGGTAATGGCTTTCCAGGTTGCAGATAGCCCATTGGTTGAATTACCTTATTTATGGCTCTCATGTCTGTCAACATTCTCCGCTTACCTGACTTCATTTTGAAAACAAATACAGGAGAATTCCAAGGGTTGCTAGATTCAGCTATGTTGTCCACTTTCTAGCTATTCCTGTACTAACTTTTCGAAAACCTCTATCTTCTCAGAGGTCATAGGCCATTGTCCCACCCAAACAGGTTCATCTGCAAGCCATTTCAATGGCAGGGCCTTTGGGTCCTCTGAAGGTCCGTCATTTATACCTAGTTACTGTACATCATGGATGGTTGGTAACCGTTTTCCATAGCGTCTTACCAGATCTTTTCTACTATCTAAAGATTGTACATAATTTTATCCAACAATGAAGGTAGATTAATCTGAGTATTCCATTTCTGTAAGAGATCATGAACCAGACATTTATAGCTATATCTGCCACACATGGTTTCATTCTCCCTTTCTGTCTTTGTGGTCCAATGCAGACCACCAAGTTAACACTCTGTTGAACCCTAGATAGAGTTCCAATTCCTAAACATTGTACATTTGCCTCTTTAAGAGGCCATTTCTGAGGCCAAGCCTTTTTGGTAATACTAGTCACATCTGCCCCAGTGTCTCCTAAGCTAGTAATAATTTTGTTATTAATTTTCACTTTCAACTGAGGTCTTTTATCATTAATAGAAGTTTGCAAAAATATGCGTTTCTCATTTTGTCCATTCACATTTGATTCTTCATCACTATTCAAGCTACCATCTAGAGCAGTATCATTTTTCACAATAGGCAAAGAACTAGCTATTCATCCTGTGAGAGACTGTCTTACACTGCTACTGGGAAGGACCTGACTTTTCTCGATGTGGGGGCATCTTGATGTCCCCCTCAGGGTTTCACGGCCTTAACAGGTTTCCTTCATGTCCCTGGTCGATGCAGATTCATTGGTCCAGTGTCTGCCCTTACCACATCTTCTACACAATCCAGAAGGCAGTGGCCTTCCGTATGAGGAATTATTAGAATTTGTTTGTCTACAATTACTCTTAGTTTGTCCCATTCTACCACAGCTGAAACATCTCGGTTCCTGGTGCCTTCGTGGTCTCCTGAGGAAGGCTCTTCCTACCCAAGGTTCTGGTTGATAGTAGTAGTAAACTCTAGCCTCTTGTTACCTATGTTGACCTCTGTAAGGTGCTTCTCCTTGCCAGGCCCTTACTTCATCACCTTAAATACTTTTAATTTCCTGTTCCCATTTTAAACCTTTTGAGATGCCTTCTCCTACCCAAACTCCAGCATCTTTCACATTATAATCAATGTTGGATGCATACAAAACCCATTCTTCTATCAGAGCTTATCTGATCTTTAAAGGCAAAAGTATTCTTTTGCATATTGGGTTTGCATTTTCATAAGCTATTGTATATATAATTGATTGTCTTGTTTATGGATATGTTACCTGTAATTCTACTACCCTAGTTAACCTTTGTAAGAAGTCCTGGAACTGTTCTGTAGTTCCTTGTTCTATTCTGGTATAAGCTTCTAGGCATTCTCTTGGCTCACGAACCTTATCCCAGGCTTCATGCTGCTTTCCTGCATAGAGACATTATATTGTCATCATATTCAGCCTGAACCTGTGGGTCAGCTTAAGACCCTGACCACGAATCTTATCTAGGGGGGGCTCAAAACATTCCTTTCTGCCGTGATGCTCAAGGAGCTTTTCCTCTACCCTTACTAATGCCTTCCAATGGATAGCATGAATTCTCAAGTACAGCTGCTACTAATCTTTCCCAATCTGTGGGTGCCAGCCTGTTAAATGTTGCCCATGAATGTAATAGTTGTTTTATGTATCTGCTATGTAGATCATAGGAGACAACTGATTCTTTATTATTCTTAAGATCCTTCAGCTGTATAGGTTGCCATTGATGAGCCATCTGTCCATGAGGGTGTTTCTTAGAAGCTGGCTTTCCTACCATGGTAGCTGGGTACAATAATGGCGTACAAGTAACAACCTTAGAAGAATAGTCACGACATCTGGGTGGGGTAGAGGCCTGGGGTTGGAGTGATAATGTTTCTGAGGCATCCCAATGATCTTTAAGCCTAGTAATGATATCCTTTTTAAAAGTTTCAATCTCCTCAATCATAAAAGATTCCAAGCATGTTAGTGAACCTGTAATTGCTCTAACTGCTCATCTCCATGTTTTTCTAGGTCTCTAATATGATCATCCTTAGGCAGCATCTGGATGGCATGGAAACTGCCTTCTTGATATTGGAGTCTAGATTCCAGGTCATGATTTGCTGATTTTGAGTCCTTAGCAATCGATTGTATGGACCCATGTAATCTGTCAGCCCTCTACTGTAAATTATCTTCCAACCATTCCAACCTAGACTCAAATTTGTGATCTGCTACCTTGGATGCTTCAATAATTGATTGAATGGCATTGTCCAATTCTTCAAACCTTTCCTGGGTATCTTGGACCTTTGTATCTAATTTCTGGGTAACATTGACTATCTGAGTTTCTACCTGACTACAGATATTCTTTAGCTCATGTAATAAGCAAAAATATTACCCATTTTAGCAAATGATAAATATTCTGCCATAATTTTACCTGATTTCTACTCCAGATGCAGTAACTATCGTTGTCCAGTAGGTGGCACAAGTGTTCAGTGAGTCCCTGGCATTTGGCAGTGATGGGTGGCAGCTGTGGAGAGAGTTCACAAAAGGAGCTGCGCTTATCTTAGAGAGTATATTGCCTTGCGGCTGCAACCACTAAATGAGGGGTGGTTTTAAGGCCACTGCACGAACCCTGCTGAAAGCCAAGACCTACTCCAACACGGTTCAAGGTCTGGAGGCCTCCGGTGCATGTAGGGAGCATACGGTGGTAAAATCATAGGAGGTCGGTGTGAGTCTCCAATCTGGGAGCAGCTCAGCGGCAACGGGTCGGCTGGGAGCCGGGAACACCTGTGAAGAGAGGTACCTTTTCCTGCCAAGGCCGAATGCCTGGTGGGACACACAGCCTGTCCCAAATGGGGTGTAGGTTTCCAATATCCTGCTCCTGACAACTAGAAATAGGAGGAAATTTCCAATACGGAGTCAGGTAGAAATATAAGGGTATTTGATAGGGAAAAGCCTTAATTACAGAGCAACCTAGACAGCCGGCTTGGTAGAAGTCTGTACCGCAAGTACAAAAGTGAAACAGAAAGAGAAAATACAGTCCACTGAAAGTGTTACTATATGTCACCCTGATGATGCCTGCGAAAGCCTAGTCAGGCACACCTGTAGCCAGCCCCTAAGTAGGCATTGCTACAGCTTCCCTTAAATTAGCCCTTCCCACTGATAATAGGGAACCCAAGCTTAAAAAAATACTACTAAACAGGGCATGATAGCACACGTTTGTAACCCTGGCATATGGTTTGTTGAGGCAGAAGTCTGTCCCAAGTTTGAGGCAAGCAGGGCTTGACAGTTACAGACCAGCTTTGACTAGATCCATATCCTGTCTCAAAAATGAAGAGGAGCTGGAGAGATGGATCAATGGTTAAGAGTACTTGCTAACCTCTCAGACTTGCTCGCAGAAAACATGGTGACTCACAACCTTATCTGATGACTCCATTTGGGGGATCCGATTCCCTATTCTTAGGGGACCAGAAGTATATATGATATACATACCTTGATGCATAAAACAGTCATAAGGATTTAGCGACTTTTAAAAAGTTAAAACTTTAAAACTACTACTTCATTTAGTTATTGCATGAATTTCCTGATACTCCAATCATTACAGTATTTTGGTCAAGACCTTTGAGAAACAAAAGAGACTGTAGTATCTAAATCTCATGTTTAATGAAATAGGTTCTAAACAATATAAGAAATAAGCAAATTCATATACACAGACACTGAAATGCCATATAGGCCTAAATTCCCTTTTTTTTCTTTTGACTAGCATTTCAGCCTACTTGAGTCCCTAACTTCGTCCCAAAGTCAGCAGGAAGTAGCATGGAAAAGAATGCATCGCCCATTTTCCCTGGTTGAAATGCTAAGTCGAAAGAAACTCCCTTACATGGGGGAATGCCAATATATCTCACTCCCTGATGGGGATGCTGGAGAGACAACAATTCCATGATTGTGCTATGCTGCCCTAAAAGAGGAGTGCTGTTTCTATATTAACCATTCTGAAGTTATTAAGGATTCCATGGCCAAGCTCAGAAAAAGACTCAACTAGCTGTGAAAGGAATGGGAGTCCCAACAAGGCTGGTTTAAAGGAATCTCCACCCTCTTAGGACCCCTACTTATGCTTTTACTGCAGCTTACTTTTGGGCTATACATTCTTAATCACCTACTCCGATTTATTAAAGAATGCTTATGCATAACCCAAGCCCTAGTTCTTAATCAGCAATATCAAGCTCTCAGGCAATAAGCAGGACCATGGGTTTTAGGAATAAAACCTCACAAAAAAATGGGGGAATGAAATATTTTAGTTTGCTGAGAGAAAAAGTTTTAAAAGATTTTAGTTCACAGAGAAAAAAAGTTTCCCACAGGCCTTGGCCCATTACAAGGGGGTTGGCCCCAACCCCGGGCACATCCTATGGTTTAGATGGGGGCAATCGCCAAGACAATCCCCTTTGGGTCACACCTGGTTGGCCACCAGACAATCAAGGACTTTTCAGGGTATGTTCTATGGTTTTTCCTTTGTAGAAAAGCAGGTCACACCTGGGTGACCACTCTAACATGAGATCCTACTTTGTAATCAATCAATTTATGCCCCTTGCCTGTATGCTGATCTGTGGTTTTTTTCTATATAAGGAGCCTGTAACCCTTGCTGAGGTGTGCAGCTTCCCCGATATTGCTGACACCCGAATGTGTATTCGTTCATTATTTTAGAAAGTATTTTAGAAGAGAACCAAGTATGATACATGTCTCCTACTCTGAGCAACAGTTTAATTGATGGTTTCAGAACAATGATTTACAGGTTATTGTCTTTGCTCAGTTTTCAGGAAGAATTAATAATCAGTTTCTAGCTCATGAACTTTTACAATTTGCACTAATGCTTCTTTTGTATTTCCAAAACTGTAAAAAGCAGTCCTATAAAAAGTGCTATGTTAATTTTTACCAATAGTTCTATTGGGAGAGTTATTTACATAGGTTTTTAATAGATACTGCAGACAGCTCTGGCTTCAGCTCAAATAATCAAACTACAAGCTGTTAGAATGGTCTTTTAAATCCTGGTAAATAATTCATTTAATTTATATACTGACAGTCACTATGTCTTCAAGGATCTTATGGTAATAGAGACAATTCCATACATAGGATCCAATATTAGATTAATTTGACCAAATTCAAAATGTTATTCACCTAAGAGAATTATCATGTTTATGGGTCACACTGGGAACCTATTAAATAGGCCTTTCCGTGATTACTGGCCAAATAGAATGAATTATCTGATTAACAAAATCAGTTGATTTGCCTTAAATAGAAAAAGCTTGACAGGCTTGTAACTTTCTTCATAATAGCAAAAGTCTAAGTAAGAAATTTGGCTTAACCAGAGAGACTGCTGGTCAAATCATCAAACAATGTGGAATATGTCCACAATATGGCTATGGCTAATTTAAGGATGAATCCTCAAGGCCTGCTCCCCAACCATTTATGGCGAATGGATGTGACTCACATTACAGAGTTTGGCAAGTTAAAAATGTGTCACTGCACAAACAGGAGAAGCCACCAGGCATGTTATAAGTCACTGTTTAAGATGTTTTGCTTACATGGGAATGCCAAAAGTTATAGAAACAGATAATGGGTCTGGATATACTAACAAATCTTTCCAGCAATTTTGTGCTTAATTCCCGAGACTGGTGCTACCAGGACAGCCCGTGTGGCCTAGTCCTGCCCAGTGTGCGTGGACCTGCCTGCTGAGTGAACCAGGCAATCCCTTGGGCCATCAAGAGAGGCTTAATTTTTCTAAACTGTTAAAGGTCTAGTCACAGGCTTTAGAGCCATACTTGCCATCCCTAGGCATGCAACACTGGTAGCCCCAGGTACAAATGGCCACCTCGACGATGGGCAACTTCCTTCCCTCCTTGACTAACCTAAGACATGGGACCCCTGGATGGCGGGTTTTTGTCACCCGAAGACGGGTAAAGTCAGTGAGGTGGCAAGGACGAATTAACCTAAGACAGAGACGGTCATGAACAAAGACCCCCTAAGAATGCTACCTGTGGCCTAGTCCTCACCTCCCTCCTTTGTAGGGAAAAAATAAGGGGGAGATGTAAGGGGCCATGGGCCCAAAACTATGTGGCTTAAAGCCCACCTTTATAAGCCTTTTTATGACCTTTAAGTTTGCGGCTTAAAGCCAGCTCTGTGAGCCTTCTGTAACCTGTAATTAAACACGGTTTGGCCAAGTGGAACTGCTAACTGCTTCTGTTCCAAGAAAGGGTCTGGAGCTTTTCTGTTCGCTGTTCCAAGGAAGACCACTAGATGTTCCAGCTGATAAGAATGTTCCAGGCCCAGCGAATACCTGATGTTCCTTCTGTTATCCCCCCAATTCTATTGTTGCTGGGCTATTTAAGCTCACTGTAAGCCCCAATAAATCGAGACCTTGATATTGCATAGATGGACTTTTGCCCTTTTTCGAGCCGCTTGGTCTCCTTTCTTTCTCTTGCCCATGACTCTTTCAGGCAGCCCCCCTTGGGAACCCTGAATGACTGGACCTGTGGGACAGGTCATCTGGCTCCGGTTATATCCTAGTAAATTTGTGCCCCATAAATACTTCTGTTTTTGTTTTGGTTTTTTTCAGTGTTGAAAACTTACTGAGCACAAGTGAGTCCATTTTATGACAAATTCCTAGTTCGTAAAGAAGTAATCACTCAAAAAAAAAAAAAGGTTCAATGGGAGACATTGTTGCTGGGAAGTAGGCTTTAAAACAAGGGCAGGGAACTCAGTGGCAGGTTCCAAAACACCCAGACACTGCCAAGGCTCCGGCAATAGTGCCACCTCCATCCTCCCCAAAAGGACAGACATTAGAGTAGTGGAACTGTTTGCATCTACCAGAAAGGAACTTTGGTCCCATACCCACCAAGAGAGGAAGACACTCCTGCTGAAGGACTTGAAAAAAATTAACAAAGAAATAAAATAAGGAGGCTTAGAAAAACTTCCCACAGTGAAAGGCCTGGGACTGAGATTCCAGTGGTTGTGGGTTGCTCCGGTAAGTGCTCTTATCTACTAAGCCATTTTTCCAGCCCCAGATACATTGTTTTCAGCTTTCAGACAAACTAAGAGAAGTTTGAGGCTAGGCCACTGTCATTCACCTTATGTCCTTATAAGTGTTTAAGGGACCAGCTCCCCATTTTGGCAGCCGAGACAGTAACACATGCTTGGGATGACCTTGCCTTGGTCACTAGAGGTTAGGTGCCTGTCTTGTGGCCAGGAACCAATCAGAAGTTAGCTGGTGGTGCTATGGTTTACAGCTCTGGGTGTGCTTTACAGACAAGTGCACAGCAATGACACGCAGAGCATAGCAACCACCCTGAGAGGTCCTATGGGTCACAACAACCAATTGGCCAATCAACAGAGGGTACACCCTCCTAGTCTGGAGGCACACCAATCCTGAGCCTGTGCGTACCTCTAGACACTCCCCTTATGCTGCCCTATTAGATCTCTATGCAGCCTCGTTGAGCTGTCTTTTGTAGCATTTCGACATGGTGGGTGGATGAAAGATGGGATCTAACATGGGGTTAGCATGTTAAATAACAATAAAGCCTCATGCAGTTTGCATTAAGCTTTCAACTCAGCCTGGTGATTGGGGTGGCCAAGGTCCTGGGCTAAGATCCTGAAAGCCTGAGCTAACCTGGGGGGTTGTCTTACACTTGGGGCCTCATCTGCAATTTGACACCACCCCTCACCTGAGTGGAGTTGATCTTGGAGGTAAGCGGATACCCTGTATTGTCTGTGACTTTGTGTTTTTGTGCCGTCTGAAATCTGTTTCTGTGCTTTGCAGTCGCTCCTGTCTTGGGAAGAGATGAGAGCTCTGGTCTTAGTAGGAGACAGTGTGATCAGCAGACATGCTAGGAGATCAGCAACTGCCACCCTGGAAGACATTCCAGGAAGTCTGTGGGAACGTCAGGGATGCTTGGGAGATTCCTGTCTGGGAGCCAGTGAGGGTATTACATTCAGGTTTCAAATCATTTACTAACATGACAAAAGATTTGGCTTCAATCACTTTGTACAGAACAGACACCTCATCTACTGACCTGCTCTGCAACACAAGGTCATTCTTCAGAGATGGCTGTTTTCAAGCCAAACTTTTAATAGAATATAAAAATTAATGTCTAATTTTTACCGAAATGGTTCTTCAAAAACTTTATTCTCCTACTCCCTCATCTCCTATACTGAAGGATGTATAATATTTTTTGTTTTCTTTCCCAAACTAAACCTGAAACATCAAAATTGATTCCAATCAGAAATCCCTACAAATTAACATCAAAAGCAAATTAGAACACTTATATTTAATATATGCATATATATAAATATTTATATATATTTATACTCTTTGGAAATCTCCAACATTTTGAAAATAACTTCGAGTTGAAGTTTGGCTCGTCTTAAAATTCCCAAATATATCATATATAAGGACATACTTCCCATCTTTCCTGGCTACTTCCTCCCTTCAAAACAGTGCAATATAGGCTCAAGTTTAGTGGGAATAGACAAGGTTCTGAGTAGTTTTTGTTACGTTTTGCTTTTGTTTTGGTGATCTGGCAGGACAAACCGCTCTTTCCCTTTACTTTGAGACACTCCCTGAGGTGTAGTTCTATGGCTAAACTGGTGTCTCTGTTCCCTGATTTTTACAGCTGCTCCCCGTGGAATGGTATTGCCTCGAAAGCCAGAAATATTTTCTAGACCTTGTTTCTGGTTTCTCGTGTGTTTTCTCAACAGGCTTCTTGGGCACTCCATTCTCTTTATTTCTGGTGGGAGTTGCCACATTAGAAGGCATTTCCGTTAGCGGTTGTACAGGAACTGAAGCTGGTTCTTTAGGAGGCTTCCAACACACTTCAGCGTAAGTTAACTTTCGAGGTTCCTGTAGACTCACAGCTGTGGGTGTTTTTACCTTACTACTGCAAGGTGAAGCATTGTGTGGCCTTGATGGCTTTGCAATAGCTGGGGAGGAAACTGGTACAGTCATCTGGTTGATAACATCCTTTGGCAGTGAGGAATGCTCCCTTTGATCCTTCTCTTGCTGAGTTGTGCTTACTGCAGGAAGCTCAGCTTAACACGAAGGGCTGGGATTTAAGCTGAGTTGCTGGGCAGAAGCAAAGTCTTTCCGTTCATCCTCTGAATGCACTGGGAAACTAACACTCACTTCTTCAGTATCCTTTTCTTTTTTGACATCTTTAGTGACATCAGACATTCTACTCTCTAACACAAGTTCATCTCGCATTATTGATAAACTTCCAGGTAAAGGAGGAACATTTGTAGCTACTTAGTCGAACTTTGGTGTTGAAACTTTTGCTTCAGTTGTTGAAGGCTGGGGTCTTTCGATCTTGTCAGCTTGTCTTTGTCTTCCACCTCTGAAAAGAGTTCTCTTGCCTCTACCAAAGTCCCTGTTCTGATCCATCTCTAAAATGGGAGAATCCTTTGAAAGATAAGTTTGTTTTTGATTCCCTGTTACTGTAGGGTTATGTTGTTCAGAGTGAAAGTTCCTTGAACTAGATCGGCTCAATGGTCCATCCCCTAATGATACAGATCCTTCTGTTGAGTGTTCTGAACCCCGGGATGACCTAAAATGAGGCTGCCAAGGATTGTTTTGGAATGGTGAGCAAATATTAATAGCAGTATCATTTGTTTCATATGATCCTAGTGAGCTAAAGCCATTCACAAAACTACCATTTTGAAAAGCACCCGGCAGTGTTACATAGTAAGGTGCAGGATTTGGAAACCAAGACTGAGGCACAGTACTATACCCTGGGTACTGCTGATGAGTGTAATACACTGGCTGCATAAAGACTGGTGAGGGATATTGAGTTGGCATCTGAATGGGTTGAGTATACATACTAGAATGCATTAAAGGATAATCATTCTTAGCCAAAAATATAGCAGTGGCTTTTATCCTTGCCATGATTGGCTTGCCCTGAAACGTTTTAATTTCTTCCCTTAAATATTGAAAAGCCTGTTTTGCATCTGTGTCTGACTGGAAAGTGACATACCAGGTGCTGTTTTGTGCGAATTCACAGCTTATCACTTTGGGGCAGTTTCCATTTTTAAACAAAGCTTTAACTTCCTCTACTGGTGTTGTTTCAGGAATTTCTCTGAGAATTACAATACAACGCTTATGACTTGGTCTCACCTTCTCTCCCTTTTCATCAACTTGTACTAGAGGAGAAGATCTCAACACTTCAAGAATTAAATTTTGGTCTGTGGTCAGTTTTTTTATTTCCTCCATGTTGGCAACTGTCCATACTGGAACGAACTGATTACTATCCATTTGAGATGTCAAGTAAAGATCCTTTGATAAATTTTCTCGGGAGAAACAGAACTCTAATTGTTTTTTCAAACATTCTTTTAAATCTTCTGTAGAAATTGTTGAGCTGCTTTCTCCAGATTCATCGTTTATTTGGTAATGCAGATCTTCAGGTCCTGAAATCATTCCAGCAGCTTTCTCCTCCATGTCTGAAGTATTCCTTGTGGACTCCCAAGCTAGAGAATACATTACTTCATATTCCTTGCATATATCTTCTGAAATTTCTGTATTACCCTCAGGAAACAATCCAGATATGGCTGTGTTTTCATGCCAGAAACTTTCATTCAGAGGAGTGCCATCTGGATTTCCAGAATGAATTTCTTGCCATACTTTGGCATTAGCATTTAAACCAGTACTTTTATGTATTACCGGCTCCACGCAGAGCTGACTTGTCTGCATCCTCCCTGCAGGATCATTCAGGCTGCTGCTGCGACTCCCAATTGACTCCCTGAATCAATGACATCTTCTCTCTTGCCCTGGGCTGAGGCTTGCTTGTCGTTGTTGTGGTCTTAAACTGTAAAATAAGACCCTAAAATTACTATCTCGGTTGAGGCTTTCAGATAAAGAACAAAGAAAATATGCTGCTTTGCCCCTTAGGGGTTGATCCAATATGGGCCTGTCAATCATTTGAAGAGCAAAAACAAAAATAAAAAAGGGCTTCAAGAAAGCTGTCTGCTCTGGCTCCGTAGTGCTGGTACACGCCTTTAATCCCAGCACATGGGCGTTCTACATAAATACATACATACATACATACATACATATGCAGGAAAAACACTCATAAGCATAAAATAAAAAAGTCTATCAAGTAAAATAAAATAAATAGTATGACGCTCACCTAGTTATACATGGGAACCAAACCACTGGTTTCTTTTTGTAATATATTTCTTCTTTAAATTCCCTGTGTAACAAACCTCTTCTTTAAATTCCAAATTTCTATTGAAACACTATTTTTTTTCTTGTTTGAAATCTGTGAGATATACCACTGCTCTAAGAAGACAGTAATTAATTATCATTACTTTAAAGATATGTTTTATTATGTGTGCCTGTTTTTGTGTGTATACATGATGGCAAGGGCCTGTGGATGTCAGAAGAGGATATGAGAAACCCTTAGACTGTGATTTCAGTGGTTGTCGGTTGCTCTGGTAAGTGCTCTTGTCTACTAAGCCATTTTTCCAGCCCCAAATACATTGTATTTATCTTTCAGACAAACTAAGAGAAGTTTGAGGCTTAGCCAGTGTGACTTACCTTAAACCCTTATATGTGTCATTGATTACATTTTGGTGCCAAATAAATGGAAACCCTAATACTTGCTATCTCCCTTGTCTTGGAACTTTCATGATGCATCCATAGTGACTATTTTTGATTGTGGACACATTGAAATGGTCTCAGGGAGCCCAAGCTCTATTTGTACTTGTTACTTAGTGACGACTAGCCTTTTACTTCTGATCCTTCTGCCCCAGCCTCCCTCCAGAGTGCTGGAATTACAGGCATCTGCCACCACACCTTGCAATAGAGTTAACTGCTAAACTATGACACCCTCTCCTTTCTGAGAATGAGGACTACATGGAATTGAAAGATTTTAGTTTGCTGAGAGAAAAAGTTTTAAAAGATTTTGTTCACAAGGCGAAAAAGTTTCCCACAGGCCTTGTCTCATTACAAGAAAGTGTTTGATTGTGGATGCTACGGACACCCTGAACAATTTGTCTAAGATGGGGATGTCTAAGAGAATCAAAAAAGGAGCAAAAAATAATAAAAATTTAAAAAGGGTCAAAAGAAAGTCATAAAAGTGTCAAAAAAGAATGTAAACTCTTTACTAAGGGCTCTCATATCTATTTATAATAGTAACACGGGTGAAAAATATTGACCACACCAGGTTAATTCTGTTTAAACCTTTTAAAAATTAATTCTATATAACTTGTTAAAAGGTTCTATCTGTGTTTTCTGGTATAAATGTAAATTTTATTATAAGCCAAAAGCCAAAACAAAAATGGCTCAAATATTTTTACTGTCTAATTCTAACAGCAGCCAGTCACTTATGGACATAGTTCAGAATTAATCTCTGAGCTCTACTCATTAAATTTGGGTTATCAGGAATTCAGATGTCTTTTTAATAAAAATAATATTAAAACTGTTTCATGGTTAAATCTGTCAAAATGTTAAAAATAGTAACACTGGGAATTGACAACACAAATTTAATAGTCACCCAGATGATAATAATTTAAACACATCAAGGACACTTTATTTTTGATATTCTTACAAAAAGACATTAAGAGATTTTTAAATGTTCAAATTTATAAGGTTATAAGATATTTATACTTCTGTTATATTGTTAATATTTATGCTTAAATCAGAAGAGCTAAAAACTAAGATCACAGTAATGAGTTCCATATGTTAATAAAAAATTAAGCTGTTTATTTCTTGTGGTACAGTAAGACAATGGCCTAAGTTTAATAAAGGGCTTAAAATAACTTCTAAGCCCATGGGTCTCAATCTTTGGGAGTTTTAAAGACCAAACTCTTTTATAAGGATAGCCTAGGACCATCTATATGTCAGATGTTTACATTATAAAACAAAAAATTTTTAAAGATAAACATGACAATATAAAGTCTTAGTTTTATAAAAGCTGCTAACCTGTGATAAGATATTAAAAATACAAATTGCTAGCCATTCTTATAAATAAAGAAGTTGCCAGACTTACCTAGGCAGACTTCTAATACTACAGAGATCTGCAGAATATGGCATTTAAAATGTTAATTAAAACTTTGTAATATCAGACAGAGAATTCTAGATCCTGACAGTGACCCAAGGTCTCTAAAGTAGTTATGGGGCTCCATGGATTGTGACAACGGTGACCAATGAGCATGATGCTCAGATGCTACACCTGCTGCCAGGCAGTAACTGGCTCAGACTATGGACAGGCTACAGGACACTGGAGAATTGATTGCACTACCTTTGCCTAGACAAAATAAGGTCAGTGTTTTCCATGTCCCTCTTCCACAGAGAGAAAAAACTCTCACTTTATGGACCTGGCAAAGATTTACTTCTGCCCCCAACACTATTGAGACTTGGATGTGGATAGCTGTATGTGGACTGGACCCTGTCATTTTTAATGGATTCAGAAACTGTAAGAAATTTGTCCTTCCAAGATCTCTGTTAGTATTAAGGGTTAAACAATAGCCAGCTTTATATATCATTTAAAAGTTCTGATAAGCTGATAAAGCTTACTGCCTGCTGTTCAGTTACGAGCTCCAGGTTTTTGGTTTACTTTATTTGTCGTCTAAATGTAAACTTGAGGGTCGTTTCATCTGGCCAGGGGTACCTCTGTCCAATCTACACCTGACTCTCTGGACAGAAGAGAAATGTGCAAGCTTCTAGCCCAAATTTGTAGTTTTTGCAAGAACTCAAAGTCATAAATATATTTCTGCCATTCTACAGATACCCAATATCTGCTTTTTCTGCAACGTGGCTTTCAATACAGATTGATAATGATAAAAAATCTAAAACTTCTATGTCCTAATATATAATAAAGTTCATATAGGCTTCAGAGGATCAAAAGTCATAAAGCTTGGATCAACTTCTCACAGATAAAAAGGACTCCAGATAAGTACAACTTTTGTTATCCCATCTATTTGCTTTTGAGGATGGGATTTTCTCCCTTGTCTTGGAACTCCTGTCATTCTTGATCACTAAAAGTATGGGCCTAAGGGTTCCAATCAGATATATAAGTTTTAACTTCTGTTCCCAGTTTAAACATGTCTCAACAGATTTCTACTTCTGGCAGATGAATATCAGTTGCTCGTTACAGCCTGCTCCTAAAGCCTGCGAGCCCTAGACTAGTTATGGATGTGAATCAGTCCAGCTGATATGGACACCCCCTATCTCTGCACCATAGTCTACAAACCAGAGACTCCTGATGGATTCCCCATTGCCTAAATTCCCATTTTTGTTTTTGACTAGCATTTCAGCCTTCTTTCCTCCCTAACTTTGTCCCAAAGTCAGCAGAAAGTAGCTGGAAAGTAACAGGTCGCCTATTTTCCCTGGTTAAAATGCTAAGTCAAAAGGAACTCCCTTCCATGGGGGAATGCCAATATCTCTCACTCCCTGATGGGGATGCAGAGATGGCAGCCAGGGTCAAAACCGGAACCGCAGCACTGGTCCAGGGATCCCAAAACTCTAAAGAGCTAAAAACAGCCATAGATGAGGATATTAAAGCCACAAAAGGATCCATCACGAAATTAGAAAAGTCTTTGGCTTCTCAAGCAGAAGTTACCCTCCAGAATACTAAGGGACTTGATCTCCTTTTCCTTAAAGTGGGTGGAATCTATGTTGCCCTAAAAGATGAGTGCTGTTTCCATGTTTACCATTAGGCATTCCATGGCCAAGCTCAGAAAAGACTCAACCATCCTCGAAAGAAATGGGAGTTCCAACAAGGATGGTTTAAAGAATGGTTTAACGTATCCCCTTGGCTCACTACCCTAATCTCCACACTCTTAGGATCCTACTTATTCTTTTACTGCTGCTTACTTTTGGGGCATGCATTCTTAATCACCTACTCCGATTTATTGAAGAAATCTTTTTTTTTTTAATTTTATTTTATTTTATTAGTTCTAGATAGGGAACAAGCTTATTTCAAGTCCCTTCTCCCTCTCCCTCCCCTCACCCCCAAACTTTCTCCCCCACCCCCAGCCCATCCCCCCAACCCCATCCACCCACTACTCCCCAGGCAGGGTAGGGCCCTCAACGGGAGCTCAGCAAAGTCCACCAAGTCTTCCTATGCTGATCCTGGGCCCTTCCCCATGTGTCCAGGGCCAGAGTGTAACCCTTCATATGGGATGGGCTCTCAAAGTCCCTTTTTGCACCAGGGAAAAATACTAATCCACTACCAGAGGCTCCCTGGAGTGCAGAGGCCTCCTTATTGACATCTATGTTCTGGGGTCTGGATCAGTCTTGTACAGGCCTCCTGGACAGCATCTGGGGTCGATGTGCTCTCCCTTGTTCAGGCCAACAGTTCCTGTGGGTTTCTCCATCCTAGTACAGACCCCTTCGTTCTTCATTCCTCCCTCTCTTCAACTAAATTCCCGATTTCGGCTCATTGTATATCTGTGGATGTCTGTCTCTGTTTCCATCAGCCACTGGGTGAGGGCTCTAGGATGGCATAAAGAGAAGTCATCAATCTCATTTTAGGGGGAGGGTTTTTAGGTTATCCTCTCCACCATTGCCTGGATTGTCAGATCGTGTCATCCTTGTAGGTCTCTGGAGATCTCCCTGGTTCCTGATCCCTTCTCGGGCCTACAGTGGCTCCCTCTGATATCGTTTCTCTCATCTTGCTCTCTTTCCTCTATTCTTCCCCCAACTCAATGTTTCTGCCCCTCCATTTCCTCTCCTCTTCTCCTCTTCTCTTGCTCTTATTGTAGCAGCTCCTTCCCCCCCCCACCCTCATGCCCCCAATTAGTTCGGGAGTTCATGCCATTTCCATTCCTGGGGACCATTTAACCCTTAGAGTCCTTCATGTTTCCTAGTTTCTTTGGTGAAGAGCATTATATACTGGTAGTCTTTTGTTCTATGTCTAAAATTCATATATCAGTGAGTACATACCTTGCTTGTCTTTTTGTGACTGGGTTACCTCACTCAGGATGGTTTCCTCTAGTTCCATCCATTTGCCTGCGAATTTCAAGATTCCATTGCTTTTTTCTGCTGAGTAGTACTCCATTGTATAAATGTACCACATTTTCTCAATCCATTCTTCAATAGAGGGGCATCTAGGTTGTTTCCAGGTTCTGGCTATTACAAACAATGCTGCTATGAACATGGTTGAACATATGTCCTTGTTGTAAGTACATGCCCTATTTGGGTATATACCCAAGAGAGGAATGGCTGGATCTTGAGGTACACTGATTCCCATTTTTCTGAGCAACCGCCATACTGATTTCCAGAGTGGTCTTACAAGATCGCACTCCCACCAGCAATGGAGGAGTGTTCCTTTTTCTCCACATCCTCTCCAGCATAGATTGTCATTGGTGTTTTTTATTTTAGCCATTCTGACAGGCGTGAGATGGTATCTCAGAGTTGTTTTGAGTTGCATTTCTCTGATGGCCAATGATTTTGAGCACTTTTTTAAGTGTCTTTCAGCCATTTCAGATTCCTCTGTTGAGAATTCCCTATTTAGTTCTGCACCCCACTTTTTAATTTCGTTGTTTGGTGTTTTGGTGGCTAGCTTCTTGAGCTCCTTATATATTTTGGAAATCAGTCCTCTGTCAGATGTGGGATCGGTGAAGATCTTTTCCCATTCTGTGGGTGGTCGTTTTATCCTACTGACTGTTTCCTTTGCCTTGCAGAAGCTTCTCAGTTTCAGTAGGTCCCATTTATTAATTGCAGACCTCAATGTCTGTGCTTCTGGCGTAATGTTCAGGAAGTGGTCTCCTGTGCCAATTTGTTCAAGGGTTGTTCCCACTTTCTCTTCTAGAAGATTCAGTGTGGTTGGATTTATGCTGAGATCTTTGATCCATTTGCACTTAAGTTTTGTGCATGGTGACAGGTATGGATCTATCTGTAATTTTCTGCATGTCCGCATCCAATTGTGCCAGCACCATTTGTTGAAGATGCTGTCTTTTTTCCATTGTATAGATTTAGCACCTTTGTCAAAAATAAGGTATCCATAGGTGCGTGGGTCGATATCAGGGTTTTCAATTCGATTCCATTGGTCTATCAGTCTATTTTTGTGCCAATACCAAGCTGTTTTCAGAACTATGGCTCTATAGTAGAGCTTGAAGTCGGGGATGGTGATGCCTCCAGAAGATCCTTTATTGTAAAGAGTTGTTTTGGCTATCCTGGGCTTTTTATTTTTCCATATAAAGTTGAGTATTGTTCTTTCAATGTCTGTGAAAAACTGTGTTGGGATTTTGATGGGGATTGCATTGAATCTGTAGATTGCTTTTGGCAGGATTGCCATTTTTACTATGTTAATTCTACCTATCCATGAGCATGGGAGATCTTTCCATTTTCTGGTATCTTCTTTAATTTCTTTCTTTAAGGTCTCAAAGTTCTTATTGTACAGGTCTTTCACTTTTTTGGTTAGTGTTACCCCCAGGTATTTTATGTTGCTTGTGGATATTGTGAAAGGTGATGTTTCCCTGATTTCTTTCTCATTGGATTTATCATCTGTGTATAGTAGGGCTACTGATTTTTTTGAGTTAATTTTGTATCCTGCTACCTTGCTGAAGGTGTTTATCAGCCGTAGGAGTTCCCTGGTAGAGTTTTTCGGGTCACTAATGTAGACTATCATGTCGTCTGCAAATAGTGAAAGTTTTACTTCATCCTTTCCAATTTGTATCCCTTTGATCCCCTTTTCTTGTCTTATTGCTATAGCCAGAACTTCAAGTACAATATTGAAGAGATATGGAGAGAGTGGACAGCCTTGTCTTGTTCCTGATTTTAGAGGAAACGCTTTGAGTTTCTCTCCATTTACTTTGATGTTGGCTATTGGTTTGGTATATATTGCCTTGATCATGTTTAGATATGTTCCTGTTATTCCTGTTCTCTCCAAGATCTTTATCATGAAGGGATGTTGGATTTTGTCAAAGGCTTTTTCAGCATCTAGTGAGATGATCATGTGGTTTTTCTTTTTAAGTTTGTTTATATAGTGGATTACATTGATGGATTTTCGTATGTTGAACCATCCTTGCATCCCTGGGATAAAGCCTACTTGATCATGGTGGATGATTTTTCTGATATGTTCTTGTATTCGGTTGGCCAATATTTTGTTGAGTATTTTAGCATCGATGTTCATGAGGGATATCGGTCTGTAGTTCTCTTTCTTAGTCATATCTTTGTGAGGCTTGGGTATCAAAGTGATTGTAGCCTCATAGAAAGAGTTTGGCAATATCCCATCTGCTTCTATTGTGTGGAACAGTTTGAGGAGTACTGGAATTAGCTCTTGTTTGAATTTCTGGTAGAATTCTGCAGTGAAGCCATCTGGCCCTGGGCTTTTTTTGGTTGGGAGGCTTTTGATTACTGCTTCTATCTCATTAGGGGTTATAGTTCGATTTAAACTGTCTATCTGATCTTGATTTAATTTTGGTAAGTGATATTTATCCAGAAAGTTGTCCATTTCCTTTAGGTTTTCCAATTTTGTGGAATACAGGTTTTCAAAGTATGACCTAAAGATTCTCTGGATTTCCTCAGTGTCCGTTGTTATGTCTCCCTTTTCATTTCTGATTTTGTTAATTAGCATGCTCTCTCTCTGCCTTTTGGTTAGTTTGGCTAGAGGCTTGTCTATCTTGTTGATCTTCTCAAAGAACCAACTCTTTGTTTCATTGATTCTTTGTACTGTTTTCCTAGTTTCTACTTTGTTGATTTCGGCTCTCAGGTTGATTATTTCCTGGCGTCTACTCCTCCTTGGTGAGTTTGCTTCCTCTTGCTCTAAAGCTTTCAGTTGTTCTGTCAATTCTCTAATGTGACTTTCCTCCAGTTTCTTCATGTGAGCACTTAGTGCTATGAACTTCCCTCTTAGCACTGCTTTCAGGGTGTCCCATAAGTTCGGGTATGTTGTGTCTACATTCTCATTAAATTCTAGAAAGTCTTTGATTTCTTTTTTTATTTCTTCCTCAACCAAGGAATGGTGCAATTGGGAGTTATTCATTTTCCACGTAAATGTAGGTTTTCTGCAATTCGTATTGCTGTTGAATTCTAGCTTTAATGCATGGTGGTCTGATAAGATACAGGGGGTTATTTCAATACTTTTGTACCTGTGGAGGTTTGCTTTGCTGCCAACTATGTGGTCAATTTTTGAGAAGGTTCCATGTGGCGCTGAGAAGAAGGTATATTCTTTTGTGTTTGGATGGAATGTTCTATAGATATCTGTTAAACCCAGTTGTGTCATAACTTCTTTCAGATCCTTTGTTTCTTTGTTAAGTTTCTGTCTAGTAGTTCTGTCCAGTGGTATAAGGGGGGTGTTGAAGTCTCCTACTATAAGTGTGTGTGGTTTTATGTGTGGTTTGAGCTTTAGTAATGTTTCTTTTACAAAAGTGGATGCTTTTGTATTAGGGGCATAGATGTTCAGGATTGAGACTTCGTCTTGATGGACTTTTCCTGTGATGAGTATGAAATGCCCTTCTTTATCTCTTTTGATTGCTTTCAGTTTAAAGTCTAATTTGTTAGATATTAGTATTGCTACCCCAGCTTGTTTCTTGAGCCCATTTGATTGGAAAATCTTTTCCCATCCTTTTACTCTGAGGTATCGCCTGTCTTTGAATTTGAGGTGTGTTTCTTGTAAACAGCAGAAGGATGGATTCTGTCTTCGTATCCATTCTGTTAGCCTGTATCTTTTTATGGGTAAGTTAAGACCATTGACATTCAGGGATATTAACGTCCATTGTTCATTGGTTCTTCTTAGTTTTGGATTTATTGTTGGTGGTATCATTGCGTGTGGATTTTGCCCTTCTGTTTCTTTTTGTGTTTGGTGAAATTCGATTAACTACTGACAGTGTTTTTGTGAGTGTAGTTATGTTCGTTGGGTTGGAGTTTTCCTTCCAGAGCCTTCTGTAGTGCTGGATTTGTTGATATGTATTGTTTAAATCTGTTTTTGTCGTGGAATATCTTGTTTTCTCCATCTATAGTGATTGAAAGTTTTGCTGGGTACAGTAGTCTGGGTTGACATCCATGCTCCCTTAGTGCTTGTAGGGTATCTATCCAAGACCTTCTGGCTTTCAGAGTTTCCATTGAGAAGTCGGGTGTGATTCTGATTGGTTTGCCTTTATATGTTACTTGGCCTTTTTCCTTTGCTGCTCTTAATATTTTCTCTTTATTCTGTAGATTTGGTGTTTTGATTATTATGTGTCGGGGCGACTTCTTTTTGTGGTCCAGTCTGTTTGGTGTCCTGTAAGCTTCTTGTACTTTCATAGGCATATCCTTCTGTAGGTTGGGGAAGTTTTCTTCTATGATTTTGTTGAATATGTTTTCTGTACCTTTGAGCAGTATTTCTTCACCTTCTTCTACACCTATTATTCTTAGGTTTGGCCTTTTTACGGTGTCCCATATTTCCTGGATATTTTGTGTTAGGGTTTTGTTGGACTTGAGGTTCTCTTTGGTGGATGAATGTATATCCTCTAGCGAGTCTTCAGTGGCTGAGATTCTCTCTTCCATCTCTTGAATCCTGTTGGATACACTTACATCTTTAGTTCCTGATCGTTTATCCAACCTTTCCATTTCCAACATGGTCTCATTCTGTGTTTTCTTTATTGTGTGTATTTCAGCTTTCATGTTTTGAACTATTTCAAGAGCTTCCTTCACTTGCTTGGATGTTTTTTCTTGGCTTTCTTTGGATTCTTTAAGAGATTTATTTATTTCTTGAATTTTTTGGTTTGTCTTTTCCTCCAATTCATTTAATTTTTTGTTTGTTTTCTCTTCTATTTCTTTAAGGGATTTTCTTGTTTCCTCTTTAAAGGTCTCTATCAACTTGCTGAGATAATTTTTGAGGTCCATCTCATCTTCATGCTCTGTGTTGGGCTTTTCAGCTCTTGCCGGAGTGGAGTCCCTAGGTTCTGGTGGTGTCATGTTGGTCTTTGTGTTGTTGAGTGAAATCTTATTCTGTCTTCTCCCCATATCCTTTTAGTGGGTGCGGGTGGGTTCTCTCTATCTCCTCTTGTGGCCCAGTGGTGTGTGGGGGCTAGGAATTCGATGTCCACAACTCTAGATGATCTCGACGCTCCTGGTGGTCTCCTCGCTAGTTCCTAGTTTCTTGGTCGTTCGGCGGAATGGAAGAGTGGGGTGCTACCAGATTTGGGGCACAGGGAGCTCCTCCCTGCCTGGGCTTGTCTGGCCCAAGCCGGCAGGCTCAGGAGGGGGTGGTGGGATGGGGGTGGTGGGGTGTTCTGGCCTGGAGTCGGGAGCGGGCAGGAGCTCACTCACCTAGTTCCAGGTCAGTCTGCGGCGGCGGAATGTAAGAATGGGGTGCTAGCAGATTGGTGGGGCAGGGGGCTCCTCCCTCTCTGGGCGTGTCTGGCCCAAGCCGGCAGGCTCAGGCGGGGGTGGTGGGATGGGGGTGGTGGGGTGTTCTGGTCTGGGGTCGGGAGCGGGCAGGAGCTCACTCACCTAGTTCCAGGTCAGTCTTCGGCGGCGGAATGTAAGAATGGAGTGCTAGCAGATTGGTGGGGCAGAGGGCTCCTCCCTCTCTGGGCGTGTCTGGCCCAAGCCGGCAGGCTCAGGAGGGGGTGGTGGGATGGGGGTGGTGGGGTGTTCTGGCCTGGAGTCGGGAGCGGGCAGGAGCTCACTCACCTAGTTCCAGGTCAGTCTGCGGCGGCGGAATGTAAGAATGGGGTGCTAGCAGATTGGTGGGGCAGGGGGCTCCTCCCTCTCTGGGCGTGTCTGGCCCAAGCCGGCAGGCTCAGGCGGGGGTGGTGGGATGGGGGTGGTGGGGTGTTCTGGTCTGGGGTCGGGAGCGGGCAGGAGCTCACTCACCTAGTTCCAGGTCAGTCTTCGGCGGCGGAATGTAAGAATGGAGTGCTAGCAGATTGGTGGGGCAGAGGGCTCCTCCCTCTCTGGGCGTGTCTGGCCCAAGCCGGCAGGCTCAGGAGGGGGTGGTGGGATGGGGGTGGTGGGGTGTTCTGGCCTGGAGTCGGGAGCGGGCAGGAGCTCACTCACCTAGTTCCAGGTCAGTCTGCGGCGGCGGAATGTAAGAATCTATTGAAGAAATCTTATCCATAATCCAAGCCCTAACTCTTTATCAGCAATACCAGGATCTCAGGCAATAAGAAGGACCATGGGTTTTAGGATTAAAACCTCACAAGAAAAAAATGGGGGAATAAAATATTTTAGTTTGCTGAGAAAATGTTTTAAATGCTTTTAGTTCCTTTGGGTCTAAAACCTGGCTGGCCAATGGACAATCGGACTTTCTAGGGTACATTCTGTGGCTTTTTTTTCCTTTGTAGAAAAGCAGGTCCTACCTGTATGACCAATCTAACCTGAGATCATACTTTGTAATCAATCACTTTGTGCCCCATCAATGTATGCTGATCTGTGGTTTTTTTCCTATATAAGCAGCCTGTAACCTTTGCTGGAGTGTCCAGCTTCCCGACATTGATGACACTCGAAATTGGATTCATTCAATAAACCCTCTTGCCTTTGTAGCTTTTGTAGCTTTTCAGAGTCTTAGGGGCTCCTCTGGACCTCTGCCCCTTAGAGACCTGGGGATCTTTCAGAATTAAATCAACCCCCTCCCAGTGGAAGGTTGAAACTATCTCACAGCAAAATCCACAGACCTTCTAGCTTTTAAGTCATGGCTTTCTGTAAATAAGACTGTCACAGGTAACAGGAAGAGAAATTAGGTCCTTTCTCTTCCCAGTTTACATAGCTGTTAAAAAGTACATTTTTCATTATGTATTTCTGTTTCCTAATTTCTTTGGGAATACAAGAAAACTAAAACACTGGGTTTTCTTGTCTGGCTGAGAGAGGATTGTAGTGACCCTTTGTTTGCAATCTAACAAATAAAGCTTACCTGAAGATGAGGGAAACAAAACTTCCAAGCACTAGAGAATTCTCACCACTACCAATGCTCAGAGTGAAGAGGCGATCATGTCCTCTGCGTCTCCAAACCTCACTGCTCCTCAGACTGCCTAGATTGCACTGAGTTCCTACCTTATATTCCTCTGTAGTGCTGGGATTAAAGGTGTGACCTCTCTTTCTCTTTTAAACTAATTAAATCTTGTAGCCCTTGGTGGCCTTGAACTCACAGATCCATTTGCCTCTGTTTCCTGAGTGCTAGGATTAAAGGTGTGGCCAACACTACCTGTTAGGAGCCAAATCTCAGGGCTTGGAATGAGATTCTAGTCCATGCTTGGCAGAACACATAGTTAACCTTTACATAGCAGCTCCTTAGAACCTGAGCTCCAGATGAGAAAAAACTTGATCCAGTCCTCCACCCAGAGGCTCAGTCAACTAGGCAACCCCTTCCTGGAACTTTTACTCATGAACTCTGTTTTTTTTTTGAGACAGGATTTCTCTGTGTACCTTTGGATCCTCTCCTTGCTCTGGAGACCAGGCTTGCTTTAAACTCAGAGAGATCTGCCTGCCTCTGCCTCCCGAGTGCTGGGATTAAAGGAGTGAGTCACCAACGCCCAGCACTCATGAACTCTTTACCCTGCCAAACATCCTGTTTGTGGTTTCCTAATGTCCTGCCTATACTAACACCTTGTGCACAAACTGCCCATTTTGCCCCTCCCCAATCTTGACTATATAAGCCAGCCTGAAAAAAGTAAAGTTTGTCACGTAATCAGAATCCTGTCTTATGGTCATTCTTTTTCCATCTCTTGTCCCCATTCCATATCCCTGACTCTCTTGCCCCATGTTGACATCCTGCAGGTTGGGACAACTGCCTGTCATCAATGGCTAACTAGTGTCTTAAGTATGTGGCTAATTAGTGACTTAACTCTGCATTATGATCCTTAGGCAAGCTTTATTTGTTAGGTTTCAAGTACAATATCACTACATTTCTCATTTTTGCCTAATATAATAGTGAAGGCTATAACTAATATAAGAAAAACTATGTACAATAAGCACCATAACTAATATATCTGATATATACAGGCAATAATTATCTCAAAATTTGTCTAACCCATTTGCATTTTAAATCAGAAAATACTCCATTAACTATTCTATCTTGGTGAGATCAAAGTTTGTAGCTAATTTACTTGCAATCTTAACTTGGATTACCATCCAAAACTATCTTTTGATATCTCTCAACCTTACACACTTTACATCTCTCAGTTCAACCCAGACAATCTGAGGAGCAGAGTGGTTTGGAGATTCAATCAAAGGAGAGGATCCTCCCCTTTGTTCTGAGAATTAGTAGAGGTGACGCTCTCTAATGGATAGCAGCTTTGCTTCTCTGGTCTTCAAGCAAGCATTATTTGTTGGATTATAAACAAAATATCACTACATAGGACCTTACTACATAGCCCCTAGCTAACTTGGTCCTCACTATGTAGGCCAGGCTATCTTCAAATTTATAGAGATCAGTTTGTCTCTACTTTAGAATGCTGAAATTACAGGTGTGGCCACAGTGCCTTGCCACTCTCCTTTTTTGATCTTGGCTTTAGTCTTAGATAATCCTCCTACACTCACTTTGGGTGTTTCAATTCATGTACACAAATGCCTATGTCTGAGGCAGGAAAATAGAAAACTATGGAGGAGTATCCTGATATCAACATACAAAAAATAGCAGAGAAGGAAAATTGGGAGCCCTTAAATTACCTGAGCTTTAATCAACCAAAAGAGCATGCTCAGAAAAGCCCTGTGAACATGAAAGAAGTGGGTACTTGCATAATTTCCATGAAAGTTTACTGCAGAATTTGTCTTAGCCCTTTTCCCTTTATTGTTCTTTTGGAGGAAGACCATAGGTTGGGGCCTGGCACAACTCCAAGCTGCTTTGAATCATGCTCTTAATGAATGACCCCTTTTCTGTAATAAAAGTGTGTCTCTAAAATTTAATATAAAGAGGTACCAGGACCTGGAAACTCCAGACACAAATTTGAACCTGTGACACTCCTAATTTCATACTTAAAAATCTTTCTTCTTCTTCTTCTTCTTCTTCTTCTTCTTCTTCTTCTTCTTCTTCTTCTTCTTCTTCTTCTTCTGGTGGAATCTCTGTAGGCCAGCTTGACCTGGACTCATTGTGAAACCTGGTCTAGGCTGAAACTTGCTGCAATCCTGGTGCTTTAGTCTCCCATGTACTGAATTTAGAGGTGACAGTGACCACTCTGAATTTCAACATTTCTTTTTACTAGCCAGAAATATCAGGAAGATTCCCAGACCTCATTTTCACCAAAAAACAAGACTGACTTTATAAGGACTCATGATTTAATTTAAATCAGGTCTGCAGAGTGTTTGGGCAGGGCCTGTCAATATTATCAACTTACTGGTATTTATGAAAGAGAGATGTCTGACTCTGGTCATATCCTAGTAAAAGTTGTGCCCCTTACATATTTCTCTTTTTGATTTTGTTTTGTTTTTTGAGTGTTGTCAAACTTATTCAGCACAAGTGAGTCCATCTTATCACAAATTCCTAGTTAGTGAAGAAGTAGTCACTCAAATAATAGGTTCAAAGGCAGACATTGGTGCTGGGAAGTAGGCTTTAAAACATGGGCAGGGAACTCAGTAGCAGGATCCAAACATCTAGACACTGCTGAGGACCTGGTAGCAGTTCTGCCTGCATCCACCAGACCAGGTAGGCTAGGGGTTGTTCCCGGTTCCAGTTAAGTGTCCCTGCTTAGAAACATCAGAAGCCAGGTGTCTGTTCGCTGGATCCAAAATCGGCTGCTGTTTCCAAGACACCTGGACTGTCAGGGCCCCGGTAACAGTACCACCTCCATCCACGACAAAAGACAGACATCAGAGTGTTGGAACTGTTTCCATCTACCAGAAGGGAACCTTGGTCCCATACCCACCACGAGAGGAAGAGACTCCTGCCTCACTCACCAGAATTAAGGATGAGAAGAGGACAAAGTAAAAGAACATTCAACAACAGAAAACCCAAAATGATACCACAGGAGACTAGAAAGCATACACCAGCAACACCTGAACATCACAGTGCAGCTGAAGCAGAAGAGAATGACCTTAAATGCATCTCATTGGAAATGATAGTGGACCTCGAAGAACACATGAGAAAATCCCTTAAAGTAATGGAAGAAAGAACAAACTAAAAAATACAATATATCAACAAGTCTCTCAAGGAAACAATTCAACACCTAAAAACTGAAATAGAGAAAATAAAGAAAGCACAATCTGAGGGAATATTGGAAATACAAAAGCTGGGTAAATGATCAGGAGCTACAGACAGAAGCATAACCAACAGAATACAAGAGATGGAAGAGGGAATCTCAGGAGTTGAAGATACAATAGGAGAAATAGACTCATCAACCAAAGAAAATCTGAAGTCCAACAAATCCCTTACACAAAATATCCATGAAATATTGGATACTGTGAAAAAACCAAACAAAAGAAACATAGGTACAGAAGAATGTGAAGAAATCCAATTCAAAGTCACAGAAACATATTCAACAAAATCATACAAGAAAACTTTGCTAACCCAAAAAAATTGCAAGTGAAAATACAAGAAGCCTACAGAACACCAAATAAATGGAATCATAAAAAGATCTCTGCCCCACATAAAAATTAAAACAACAAACAAACAGAACAAAGAGAAAATATTAAGAGCAGCAAAGGAAAATATTTAAGTAACATTTAAAGGCAAACCACTCAGAATTACACCTGTCTTTTCCATGTAAACTGTGAATGCCAGAAGGTCCTGGATAGATATTTTACCTACACAAATAGATCATGGATGCCATCCCAGAGTACTACACCCAGCAAAGCTTTCAGTCAATATAGATGGAGAAAACAAGACATTCCATGAGAAAACCAGATTCAAACAATACATATCCACCAATCCAGCCCTAAAGGATGTTCAGGAAGGAAAACTGAAACCAAGGCAATTAACTACAACCAGAAAAATATAGGCAATCGATAACCCAACTTTACCCTATTACAAAGGGAAAAAGGGATAGAATCCCACCCATAATCTTGCCAACATCACCAAATTAAAAACAAATAAGAATGAACAATCAATGGTCCTTAACATGCATCAACATCAATGGTCTTAACTTGCCTTTAAAAAGACACAGATTAGCAGACTGTATAGGAAGACAGAATCCATCCTTCTGCTACATACAAGATGGACCTCAGCACTTGAGTCAGTTGTCCAAGGTTGCATCCCTAGCACCATCAACAAAATTATGATAAAGAATAATTTTGAATAAATCTCAAAATAGGCTTAAAAGCTGGATTTCCAGATGACTGTTTATTCTGAGATGTGGCTTTTTGGTGTCTTATTCTCCCTCAATATACTTCCACTCCTCACTGCTTTACCAATATAGTGAACAGAGGAATGAATCATGAGTGCACACTTGGCAAATATCAAACCATATTCTAAGGACAAAGGAAGTTCTAATGTGTGGAAACAGTTTAAATATTTCTGTTTTCTGACAAGAGTTATTTTGTATTTGGTTTTCTATTAAAATGCATTTAGGTACAAAAAAAAAAAAAAAACCTTGGGCAGATGGAGCCATCTGACTTACAGCTTGGTAACCACATGATTGGAGATTTAAACTAATCCATATTTTATAACCACAGTGATGGAGATGTTTTTACAGAAACAAGCCAGTGGTATACTCTTCTTAAAGTTACATTTGAGGATGCTGGCTTTCTCTTGAAATTTTTCAAGTTCATTATCATCTTACTCACCTGCTGACAGATCCTTGTTAGATCAGAGACAAAACTAAAGGGAAGTGCAGGAGTCAGACATGTAAAGGAAATAGAGCAAGGAATAAAAAATTAAATGATTAATAAAGAAAGAAAGAATAAATGATAAGTGCATTGTGAAGCAAAAACTGGAAGTGACCAAACCTGGCATTTTCAAAATGTGGTGGTTTGAGAGAGTGTGTCCTCAGCTAGATTCATATGTTAGAATGCTTGGTCTCTAGTTGGTGTAACTATTTAAGAAGAATTAGTTGGTGTGGCTTGTTGGAGGAGGTGTGTCACAGAGCTGGCTTTTAGGCTCCCAAAGTTCCTACTGTCCCTAGAGGCTCTCTGTCCACTACTTGTGGATCAAGATGTAAGCTCTCTGCTGCCAATGCTTCTCCAACTGCCTGCCACCCTGACTTTGCTCCACAATCACAGACTCTTAAATATCTGAAACCTAAACCCAATTAAACTCCTTCTTTTATAAGTTGCCTTGATCAGGGTATTGTTACCGCAACAACAGGAAAATAACCAATATACTAAATATTAAACATTCCCTTTACCTATACCCACAGATACATCCTGATGGTGCTATGGAATAATCCTTTTGTACACTGTGAAAATTTGGGACTCATGTTGATTTAAGAAAAAGCTGACTGCGCTATAGCTAGACAGGAAATATAGGCAGGGCGGCCAGACACACAGGAGTCTGGGAAGAAGAAATGTGGTGTCAGAGGAGTTGCCAGTCAGATGCAGAGGGAGCAAGATATGCTGGAGGACAAACAGGTAAAGCCATGAGCCATGGGGCAGAAGAATGATTAAGAGAAATGAGTTAATTAAGTTGCAAGAGCTAGTTAGGAACAAGCCTGAGCTATCAGCTGAGTATTTATTATTAATAATAATTCTCTCATGGCTCTTTGGGAGCAACAGCTGGGAAACAAACCTCCCTCTATACAATGGGGTGTTATATTTTTATTTTGTCAGTAACACTAACCAAAAAATGAAAGAGCTGTAACATAAAATTTTTGAGTCTCTAAAGAAAGAAATTAAAGAAGATACCAGTAAATTGAAAGATCTCCCATGCTTTGGATAGATAGAATCAACATAGTAAAAATGGCAATCCTGCCAAAAGCAATCTATAGATTCAGTGCAATCCCTGTCAAAATCCACACAAGCCTGAGCTATCAGCTGAGTATTTATTATTAATAATAATTCTCTTGTCATATTTGGGAGCAAGTGCTGGGAAACAAACCTCCCTCTATACAATGGGGGGGTTCTTTTTTATTTTGTCAGTGTCAGTAGTTAAACACTACTACTGAAGTACAGCCCCAGCTAAGAATGCCGGTATATTTCACTGCTCTGCCCAGAAACCCCCATTTACTAGGCATGCACATTCTTCCTGTTATCTTTGGAGACCTCCTTTTCCTATATAAAACATTTCTTCTGCAGTCTATGAGATAGTGGGGGCCAGTTACAGTCAAACTCCCACACATGAAGGTGTATTATGTATTAGCCTCTTCACACCAGTTTGAAACTTAGAGGTGCATTGTGTATTAGCTACTTCACACCGGTTTCAAGAAAATACCTGAAAAAACTACTTAGTGGATACAATTTGCTCATAGTTTCAGAGGACTTATCAGATTAAGGTTGGGAAGGAATGATGGGGCAGATCACATCACTTTTCATCAAAGTGGACATTCTAGTTTGCTTTCTGTTGCAGTAACAAGCCCTGGGAACAAGAGCAATGTTGGGAGGACAGGTTTATTTGTCTAACACTTCCAGGTCACAGTCCATCATTGAAAAAAATTGGGGCAAGAGCTGAACAGGAATTGAAGGAGAAACCTTGGAAGAACACATTTTACTGGATCACTTGTAACTCTTATATATACAGTCTAGGACCACCTGACCAAAGGTTAGTTGCCAGTGCATTGAGCTGGACCCTCACCAATCAATAAATAATCAGGACAATTCCCTACAGATATAGCCATTGCTCATCAAATCTGGGCTCCTCCTTCTTCCCTGGTGACTTTTGGTTGTGTAAAGTTGTTAATAACAACTAACTGGAAGAGCAAGTTAGGAAGCAGGTTTATGGTAGGATGATGGGACAGTAGATTCAGCCAACTCCAGGATAAAACTTGGAATAGATATTCCCTGACAAGTTATCCATCTCCTCCAACAATTTACCACCTCCCAAAGTTTTCAGAAACTTCCAAAATGGTACCACCATCTGGGAAGCAAGCACTTAGATCATAAGCCTGTCAGAACTGTCTAGAGTCAAACTATAACAGAAGGACACTATACATGGCAACAAAATTGGGTGGTAGGAGAGGCTCTGGTTAGAAAAATGAAAGGTCAACCTAAGCCCTCATTACTTCAGTAGAGTCCCAAGGTCACCAGAGACACCAAGACTCTTCATTAGAACATTATTCGTTTTCTCTTAACAATCAGAGGACTTTGTGATCTTACTTCCTATTCATAACAGAGGAGTCAGTAGGCTCAGGTTTGAGATGAATGGGTAACCAGTAGATTAGAAATAGCAGATTCAAAATCACAGACATTTGAAAAAGTTCAGGCTCTCATAGGAATCAAATAGAGGAGCACTACTGTTACAACTAAGTGATTGGGATGAGGAGATGCCTCAGTGTTTAAAGCCCTTGCCATGAGAGCATGAGGACCAAGTTGTAAGTTCAGAAACCTCAGAAATTCAGGGTGGGTGTGGCACATTTCTGTAATTCCAGTGCTGAGACAGGGATCCCTGGAGCAAGTTGTCTGGCAGACAACAGAGACTCTGCCTCAATGAATAAACATTTGGAGAACTAATGTTTTTATCAACGCCAGGCCTCCACAAGCATGTGCACATGCATGTCCACATATACATGCACACTTCACACACATACACATGTGAAGGGAAAAGACCCTAAATGTTGCTATCAATAAGTTAGGTTTTCACTGCATTATGTTCAGGGAAGTGTGTCTGTCCCTAAAGAGTATGGAGAGGGAAGAGCTATCTCACAGCAATGATCATTTGCAGGACTTCAGATAAAACCAACACTGCAGGTATCCCTAACTCACTCATAAAATATGCAGGCTTTTGATAGAGACATGTATTTTCTTAGCCCTGGCTCTGAAGTTTTCTCTGTCACATAGACTTTGGAAACAAGTTATCAGTAGGGCATGTTTTGGAAACTTCCTTCAGCAAGGCCAAGCTGAAGGGTAGGCTTTGGCTTTAGGATATAGGACATATAAACAGGATTCCTGTCAAGTTCTTTAAAAACCTACTTTGTGAGTCTGTAATTAGGTGGTGCCTAGGAATGAGAGAAAAACATTATAATGAGAGCTGATCCATAGTCCGCAAGGTTAAGTAAGATATCTTTATTCAGATAAACACCAGGAAAACACAAGCCAGAGTGTGCCAGTGGCAGCATGGTAAACAGGCCAGAGAGAGGGTCTCCCATGTGTCTTGCATCCCCTTAAGAACCTATTACGAATCATCATGACCTCACCTTGACCATGCCCTGACATGCATGGTCAAGCGTCTAGCAGGCAGGGCTTACTGTCCCCTACAAATCCCCTTTAGTCTAAAAGAAGATTAAAACTTAAAAGTATAAATTATCCAAAATTACCAATCATAAAGGTGAAATACAAGAAGATAGGAGGTATGGCCCAATTACCTTCTGGTGCATTCAGGGATTGCTGCCAGGCAGGCCTTCAATAGCTGTGTGGGACTCAAATTAAATATTAGCAGAGAAATGTTTGCTTGCATATGCATGCATGATGGAAAAGGCAATTGTGGGAAATATTGATTATGTGATGGTGTACACCTTGAAGAAAATAGCCAACAAAGACAAAGACAATCCACAAATTCTTTGCTCAATCTGCATTCTATCAATTGGCTGCTTGATAAAATACAGAAACCCTAAAGTTTAGTTAAACAACCTGCTTGGATTTTAGAGGAGGAAAGCCAAATCCAACTCTAAATCCAGCATTGACAAACTTGAATAGGGACTAGAAAATTGAAGAGAAATATAGTTATTTGAGAGACACCTGTACTTCTGCATCAGGACAGATGACTAGGCCTTTTTATGAGGCCCCTTCAACCTACCAGGGGTACCCGTCATGGAATCACACATTCTGTCATGCGTGTTCTGTCTTAGGATTCCTTGAAGGCATGGAAAACCATATCCATCTTTGGCTGGAACCAGTCTTTGTAAAGCAAATAATGTTAATGTGGGATGGGTCATGTTTCATCTACAAAGGTTCCTGAATCAGGAAAAATCCTCCAGGAGATTGCACCTGAGCTCTCATGGCTGGAAATATTCTCCTGAGGGATGGAGACAGATAATGGTTAAAATGGCCTTTTAAAATCTGCCTCTAGTACCTCTGGTACACATACTACTTAAGTTTGCTCTCTTAAACATTCTTCTATCCTAAGGCTTATAAATTACATGTTACATACATTTGGAATGATCTCTGACTTCTAGTTTCTAATAACATTTGCATAACACATATAGCAAGGTTACAGACATTAACAATTTCATCATGAACATACATTAGTCTGAGTTTCTAGTATCTGAAAGAGCATTGCAGCAGCTCGAAAATTCAAACATTTGAGCTGAAACCAGAGCTGTCTGCTCCATCTATTCCTTTCTATCAATAACATGCAAGTGACTCTGTCCTAAGAGCCATCAGTAAAAAGTACCATAGTATTTTTATAGGACTGTTTTTTCTTTTTTTTACAATTTTGGGGAATAAAAGGCTGTATTTGAATAAATTGTAACATCCTTTAAGCTGTAAACTGATTATCAATTTTTCCTGTAAACTGAGCATAGGCAATTGCCCATGAATCACTGTTCTGAAAAATTCTACCTGTTGCTGGAATAAGGAACATGTATCATACATGGTTCTCTCCTGAAATACTTCCTAGAATCCATATGGCATTTCTGTACCAGGCCAGCTAATGTTTTAGAATATGGGTTTAATACTTAGGCTGGTGAGACAGATAGGTGTAACACCTGTAACAGTTCCTTCTGCCATAGAACAGAAGTTGGATATGCTTTGTGGGGAGCACATAAGCTCCCCATAGTTTGCATAGTCAACATAATATATCTGTTGATGCTGATCGCCTCCTCACATATGGAAAGACTTGTCTACATTCTCAGTTAGCTGTGTGGGCAAATTAGGATCACTACCTCCTTATAAAAACCTATTTAAAGTATTTAAATCATCATTTAGATGCCCCGCAAAAGGGACTCAACCATTCTATATTTAACAACTTCTAACAAAAAAATTTACTCAAGCATTGTAACTATCCTTTCTAATTGTTATCTATTAAGCCTTAATTGCTTTAGAAAATAGCATACGTCCTAAACAATTTTTGAGATTTATTTAAAGTTTCTGAGCAGTCTTTTCTAATCTAACCTTCGAAGCAGACGAGCTGAAAAGACCTCATTTGTATTTTAGCTGATCTGGCCTAATTTGTATTTACAAAGACACCTTCAACCTGTGAATCGAACAGGGTGGCTGTGCCCTGAGGTTTCATTTCATAAATAACATATCATTTTTTATTTCTAGTTTTTCATTTTTTAATCATAACAATTTAAGATGATCTGTATCCTCTCTTCTGCCAAATTTTATACATTCATCCGCAGATTACTCATGCCCCTAACCTAACATGATAGGCTTCTGCTATCTTTTTCATTGACTATCTCCTAGTGCTTAAATCATTAATTTTTCCTGTTAAGACATTGACTGACTGACTGAGTGGATGCTCTTGTTTGATTATATTTAAAGCTATTTTGACAGTTTTTTTTAACTGTATCCGAGGCAAAATATGTATCTGATTAATCATATCCAAGGCAAATTAGGCATTTCCACTCATCCAAATTCATAAATTCATAATCACAGCATGCATCCAGGTTGGACACACCATTCATTCATAACTTGTGTACATCTCACATTTATCCTTTTGCCTAGTGTATGATCAGTTTTTTGAAAATAAAAATCCCTAATTGAAATTTCTCCTAACATAGTAGCTATAGCCAATCCTTGAAATATGAGCATCCATAATTTGAACAGATCTAACCTTAAATATGCTGCCCTTTCTTCTCTGTAAGTCACAAAACAGTTTCTGTCTGTCTGTATCAACAACATTATATACATTTGAGTAGCATCAGCCATATGGCATCTCCCAAGGTTGTAAGTTACCCTGAGGAGCTTCAGGCTGTCAGCCACCACCACATCAGCTGCTTTGTCGAGCCTACCAGTGACACCATCCCAAGGTGGCAACAAGCCTCTGGTTGAGGGCCAGGGGATTGTGATCACTGCCAGAACTGACCTTGTCCTTAGCTAGACTTTTGCCCTCTGGGCCACTGGAAAATCTGTGGCTGTATTTTGAGTACAAGCCTGATACCCTATTTTCTCTTCTCTTGGGACTCTGACCCAGTGCCCTTCCTGATCACATCCAAAGCAACCTCTAGAAGGCTCTGTGCCCTTCTTCCTCCCTATGCCTTGTTTCTCTGTAGAAATAACATATTTTTAAATTTGAAGTTCTTGTAAGGCAGCCACCATCGATAATCCTTGAGTGTAAGCTATGTCAAATACCTGAAAAAATCTTAATGAACCAGCAGATATCTGTCCTCTTCCTGCAAGCCCTTAGCGTGGCCTGGTATGTAGTACCAGCATTCTCATAAGCTAGCAGTTTCACAATCAAATTTCTGACACCTGTGTCTCTAACTTTTTTGTATACTGTCTACACAGGCCTAGAAATCAATTCGGAACTATCTCCCTTGGTCCCTGCCTGCCCTCTATAACAAATATTCTCCTCCTAGTCAGAGGCCTTGGCTACCCACTTTCAATTAGGAAGCTGGGAGTTTTTTGTTCTCTATTACATTCTTAGATATCTCTTGAGGGCCTGTGTGCATGCAAGGCAGCCCCTATGTCTTCCCAAGCCCTGGCACAACTGGAAACACTGACAGTGTCACAGTGGTGGCTTTTGCAAATGGGAAGAATTTTTATTCAACTCTTAAACTCTAAAATATCCTGTATTTGCTTTTGCTTTGTTTCAGCTCTCCTAGCTATTAAACTATACCCAAGTAAATAATAAATAGACAATCTGACCAACAATTACCAGCCTGGATTCTCTAACTATATATATATATATATATATAATATATATATATATATATATATATAACTTTCAGGGCTAATTTTTTTCTCTTTACCATCTGGCTAATAATATTCCTGTTTCATATTTACAATTACCTGCATTTTTTACTTCAGAGTTTAGCACATTACATTTTACTACTTTATCATCTTACTGACATTTCAGTCTCACATGTACTTTGTGCACCTTCTATTACTTTAAGGGTTAAATAGCCTGTTTTACCTTTTTTGTCACCTCTGGCTGACATTTTCGTGTTATATATACTTTTGTGCACATTTCTACTTTAAGAGTTAAAAATTCCGATTTACATTTTTTTGTCAGCTGATGACTGATGTCTTACTATTTTATATTACAAATATCAGCTTCCTATTTCTAAAATACATGCAGTTTTATTCCTGACTTAACACTGTTCACTCTCCACACTTGGACCCTTCTTACTTGTTTTTTTTTTTTTTTTTTTTTTCAGCATGCGCTTCTGCTACAAACGGTTCACAAGCCACAACTATCTCTTCAAGGTGTCCTGCCTCTGCCTTGTCCATTGCTTCTTTGGTGTCCTTTTATAGGTGGTGTCCATGGCTTCTTCCCCCGTTGTCAGGTCCCCCATTTGGGTCCCATTTTGTCGTGGCATGGCATGGCATGTCTCAACTCCAAGCCACAGCAGCTAGGAGGTTCTGCCTGAGTGGGGGAGCATGGACTTTGAAACTCCTAGCAACCCATTGGAAATAAAGACTAAGCACAGGCATTTGTCTTCTTTAGGGAGCTCTGTTCCATGTTGCAAAACTGGAGTCTCTTGTTTATTCAGCATCTTTCTGGCTGTCTCCTAACCATGCTACCAAGGCCCCGAGGCCATTTCTGTCTCCTTCAGCTGATTCCTCTCTGCTAGATTGCTCATAACACTCAGTACTTACTAATTACTCACACACCTCCACTACATCCAGGTGCAGGCCCATTCAAATCCTTAGGCCCAAAGAGAAGCAAACTAAGAAGGATTCTACACTGTGGCCATGGTATTCAATAGGAGACTTGCTCACATTAGCCATACAATTGTAGGCTGGAGCTCCTGTGTGCTCCTGTTTGCTGAAACCAGAGGATGGACCTTAAGACATAACATAATAGAACTATCTTGGTCCCCAACACCAGAGACATGAAAGAGTTAAGGTTGTGGTTGCTGGGAACTTGGCTTTTCCTCTTGATGAGACTGAAATTATCACTTCCAAGGCGTCTGTGTTCTTGTTCAATAATGTACTTGAGATACCCCGTGTTCCTCTTGGGGCAGCATTGCTTGATTAGCTTCCTGCTGACATTGTCTCACTATGTGACAACTTTCTCATGACTCTGTTGTATTGTCCCTCAGAAACTGTGTATTAGATCTTTTCCTCCTCCTCAATCCTCCTTAAGTTTTATTACCAGGGTTTCTCTTTGTAACTCTGACTGCCTTGGAAATCTCTCTGTACCAGGCTGGCTCAAATTCAGAGATTGCTTGCCTCTGCCTCCTGAGTGGCTGGGATTAAAGGAGTATGCTCCCATTGCTTAATTAATATGCTTGTTTGGCATAAGACATAGTTTATAGGATAGTATTTCCTATCTTCCTAATTTCTGATTCCCTTTCTACTTTCTCCTCAGTCACTGAAAAACAACCTGTTTATACAGATCAAAAACAAAGGTGGAGGGAAAGGGTTTGTTTTATCAAACACCTTGTAGTTTATAGTCTATCTCTGAAGAAAACCAAGGCAGAAACCTGGAGCAATCTGGAGTGGAGAAATGCTGCTTACTGGTTAATTCTTTATGGTTTGCTCAGCCTATTTTCCTACAAATAGCACAGGACCACCTTCTCAGGTGTAGCACCACCCCAAGTAGGCTGGATATTCTCACATTAATTATAAATAAAAAAAGTCCCACAGACATGCACACAGGCCAACCAATATTCTCATAAATAGATGGGATTGCTGGTAAGAGTTTTTGGGATCTGCCACTCAGCTCAATGCTGTGGTTACAGGCATGCTGACTCTCAGTCATGCCTAGCTTTTTGTTTCTTTTTGGGTTTTTTTTTTTGAGACAGGGTTTCTTTGTGATTTTGGAGGCTGTCCTGGCACTAGCTTTTGTAGACCAGGCTGGCCTGTAACTCATAGAAATCCCTGTGCCTCTCCCTCCCTCCCTCATTCTGGGATTAAAAGCGTGTGACACTACTGCCCAGCCAAGCCCAGCTTTTTTATATATGTTCTTGGGCTTTGAAATCAAGTCTTTATACTTGCTGAGCCAGAACCCTTACCCACTGAACCATCTCCCTAGTCTTGATAACAACTAATTTCTCTCTTCAAAGTATATGGGTTGGATATAAAATTAACTGGTAGACCTCTTAGGGAGCTAGGTAGATTTTTAGCAGCTTTGAAGGCTACTGAAGAAGGTTCACTCCCTTACAATCAGAAACTTGTTATTCCAGGAATTGAAACCCCAAGACTTTGACTATTGGTCAAAAGAATAGAATCAATGACAACTTTATTTTTTTTTTGGAAAATGTTCATTCTATTAATCCACTGCATTCAGAGGGTGTTAACACTTTAAATGTTTATCATTTCTAAGTAGTGAGAATAATCACTTTTTATCACAGATGTAATTAATGATTGATTATTAATACTTTTTAATAGATCCAAATTTCTCCCAAATTTAAGTACAGTTAGTTTTATTTTATGTTTCATCTACTAAATGATTTAAAAGACAGGATGTAGGTCTAATCGTTTCCAACTTAGGAAATATATCATGTTACCAACGCACCAAACTAATAGCCTTTGTAAAGCTGAATAAATTACAAAGAAATTATAATTACGGGTTAAAGGAACCATGGTAGCTGGGTACAATAATGGCGTACAAGTAACAACCTTAGAAGAATAGTCACGACATCTGGGTGGAGTAGAGGCCTGGGGTTGGAGTGATAATGTTTCTGAGGCATCCCAATGATCTTTAAGCCTAGTAATGATATCCTTTTTAAAAGTTTCAATCTCCTCAATCATAAAAGATTCCAAGCATGTTAGTGAACCTGTAATTGCTCTAACTGCTCATCTCCATGTTTTTCTAGGTCTCTAATATGATCATCCTTAGGCAGCATCTGGATGGCATGGAAACTGCCTTCTTGATATTGGAGTCTAGATTCCAGGTCATGATTTGCTGATTTTGAGTCCTTAGCAATCGATTGTATGGACCCATGTAATCTGTCAGCCCTCTACTGTAAATTATCTTCCAACCATTCCAACCTAGACTCAAATTTGTGATCTGCTACCTTGGATGCTTCAATAATTGATTGAATGGCATTGTCCAATTCTTCAAACCTTTCCTGGGTATCTTGGACCTTTGTATCTAATTTCTGGGTAACATTGACTATCTGAGTTTCTACCTGACTACAGATATTCTTTAGCTCATGTAATAAGCAAAAATATTACCCATTTTAGCAAATGATAAATATTCTGCCATAATTTTACCTGATTTCTACTCCAGATGCAGTAACTATCGTTGTCCAGTAGGTGGCACAAGTGTTCAGTGAGTCCCTGGCATTTGGCAGTGATGGGTGGCAGCTGTGGAGAGAGTTCACAAAAGGAGCTGCGCTTATCTTAGAGAGTATATTGCCTTGCGGCTGCAACCACTAAATGAGGGGTGGTTTTAAGGCCACTGCACGAACCCTGCTGAAAGCCAAGACCTACTCCAACACGGTTCAAGGTCTGGAGGCCTCCGGTGCATGTAGGGAGCATACGGTGGTAAAATCATAGGAGGTCGGTGTGAGTCTCCAATCTGGGAGCAGCTCAGCGGCAACGGGTCGGCTGGGAGCCGGGAACACCTGTGAAGAGAGGTACCTTTTCCTGCCAAGGCCGAATGCCTGGTGGGACACACAGCCTGTCCCAAATGGGGTGTAGGTTTCCAATATCCTGCTCCTGACAACTAGAAATAGGAGGAAATTTCCAATACGGAGTCAGGTAGAAATATAAGGGTATTTGATAGGGAAAAGCCTTAAATACAGAGCAACCTAGACAGCCGGCTTGGTAGAAGTCTGTACCGCAAGTACAAAAGTGAAACAGAAAGAGAAAATACAGTCCACTGAAAGTGTTACTATATGTCACCCTGATGATGCCTGGGAAAGCCTGGTCAGGCACACCTGTAGCCAGCCCCTAAGTAGGCATTGCTACAGCTTCCCTTAAATTAGCCCTTCCCACTGATAATAGGGAAGCCAAGCTTAAAAAAATACTACTAAACAGGGCATGATAGCACACGTTTGTAACCCTGGCACATGGTTTGTTGAGGCAGGAGTCTGTCCCAAGTTTTAGGCAAGCAGGGCTTGACAGTTACAGACCAGCTTAGACTAGATCCATATCCTGTCTCAAAAATGAAGAGGAGCTGGAGAGATGGATCAATGGTTAAGAGTACTTGCTAACCTGTCAGACTTGCTCACAGAAAACATGGTGACTCACAACCTTATCTGATGACTCCATTTGGGGGATCCGATTCCCTATTCTTAGGGGACCAGAAGTATAGAGAATATACATACTTGATGCATAAAACAGTCATAAGGATTTAGCGTCTTTTAAAAAGTTAAAAATTTAAAACCACTACTTCATTTAGTTATTGCATGAATTTCCTGATACTCCAATCATTACAGTATTTTGGTCAAGACCTTTGAGAAACAAAAGAGACTGTAGTATCTAAATCTCATGTTTAATGAAATAGGTTCTAAACAATATAAGAAATAAGCAAATTCATATACACAGACACTGAAATGCCATATAGGCCTAAATTCCCTTTTTTTTCTTTTGACTAGCATTTCAGCCTACTTGAGTCCCTAACTTCGTCCCAAAGTCAGCAGGAAGTAGCATGGAAAAGAATGCATCGCCCATTTTCCCTGGTTGAAATGCTAAGTCAAAAGAAACTCCCTTACATGGGGGAATGCCAATGTATCTCACTCCCTGATGGGGATGCTGGAGAGACAACAATTCCATGATTGTGCTATGCAGCCCTAAAAGAGGAGTGCTGTTTCTATGTTAACCATTCTGAAGTTATTAAGGATTCCATGGCCAAGCTCAGAAAAAGACTCAACTAGCTGTGAAAGGAATGGGAGTCCCAACAAGGCTGGTTTAAAGGAATCTCCACCCTCTTAGGACCCCTACTTATGCTTTTACTGCTGCTTACTTTGGGCTATACATTCTTAATCACCTACTCCGATTTATTAAAGAATGCTTATCCATAACCCAAGCCCTAGTTCTTAATCAGCAATATCAAGCTCTCAGGCAATAAGCAGGACCATGGGTTTTAGGATTAAAACCTCACAAAAAAATGGGGGAATGAAATATTTTAGTTTGCTGAGAGAAAAGGTTTTAAAAGATTTTAGTTCACAGAGAAAAAAAGTTTCCCACAGGCCTTGGCCCATTACAAGGGGGTTGGCCCCAACCCCGGGCACATCCTATGGTTTAGATGGGGGCAATCGCCAAGACAATCCTCTTTGGGTCACACCTGGTTGGCCAACAGACAATCAAGGACTTTTCAGGGTATGTTCTATGGTTTTTCCTTTGTAGAAAAGCAGGTCACACCTGGGTGACCACTCTAACATGAGATCCTACTTTGTAATCAATCACTTTATGCCCCTTGCCTGTATGCTGATCTGTGGTTTTTTTTTCTATATAAGGAGCCTGTAACCCTTGCTGAGGTGTGCAGCTTCCCCGATATTGCTGACACCCGAATGTGTATTCGTTCATTATTTTAGAAAGTATTTTAGAAGAGAACCAAGTATGATACATGTCTCCTACTCTGAGCAACAGTTTAATTGATGGTTTCAGAACAATGATTTACGGGTTATTGTCTTTGCTCAGTTTTCAGGAAGAATTAATAATCAGTTTCTAGCTCATGAACTTTTACAATTTGCACTAATGCTTCTTTTGTATTTCCAAAACTGTAAAAAGCAGTCCTATAAAAAGTGCTATGTTAATTTTTACCAATAGTTCTATTGGGAGAGTTATTTACATAGGTTTTTAATAGATACTGCAGACAGCTCTGGCTTCAGCTCAAATAATCAAACTACAAGCTGTTAGAATGGTCTTTTAAATCCTGGTAAATAATTCATTTAATTTATATACTGACAGTCACTATGTCTTCAAGGATCTTATGGTAATAGAGACAATTCCATACATAGGATCCAATATTAGATTAATTTGACCAAATTCAAAATGTTATTCACCTAAGAGAATTATCATGTTTATGGGTCACACTGGGAACCTATTAAATAGGCCTTTCCGTGATTACTGGCCAAATAGAATGAATTATCTGATTAACAAAATCAGTTGATTTGCCTTAAATAGAAAAAGCTTGACAGGCTTGTAACTTTCTTCATAATAGCAAAAGTCTAAGTAAGAAATTTGGCTTAACCAGAGAGACTGCTGGTCAAATCATCAAACAATGTGGAATATGTCCACAATATGGCTATGGCTAATTTAAGGATGAATCCTCAAGGCCTGCTCCCCAACCATTTATGGCGAATGGATGTGACTCACATTACAGAGTTTGGCAAGTTAAAAATGTGTCACTGCACAAACAGGAGAAGCCACCAGGCATGTTATAAGTCACTGTTTAAGATGTTTTGCTTACATGGGAATGCCAAAAGTTATAGAAACAGATAATGGGTCTGGATATACTAACAAATCTTTCCAGCAATTTTGTGCTTAATTCCCGAGACTGGTGCTACCAGGACAGCCCGTGTGGCCTAGTCCTGCCCAGTGTGCGTGGACCTGCCTGCTGAGTGAACCAGGCAATCCCTTGGGCCATCAAGAGAGGCTTAATTTTTCTAAACTGTTAAAGGTCTAGTCACAGGCTTTAGAGCCATACTTGCCATCCCTAGGCATGCAACACTGGTAGCCCCAGGTACAAATGGCCGCCTCGACGATGGGCAACATCCTTCCCTCCTTGACTAACCTAAGACATGGGACCCCTGGATGGCGGGTTTTTGTCACCCGAAGACGGGTAAAGTCAGTGAGGTGGCAAGGACGAATTAACCTAAGACAGAGACGGTCATGAACAAAGACCCCCTAAGAATGCTACCTGTGGCCTAGTCCTCACCTCCCTCCTTTGTAGGGAAAAAATAAGGGGGAGATGTAAGGGGCCATGGGCCCAAAACTATGTGGCTTAAAGCCACCTTTATAAGCCTTTTTATGACCTTTAAGTTTGCGGCTTAAAACCAGCTCTGTGAGCCTTCTGTAACCTGTAATTAAACACGGTTTGGCCAAGTGGAACTGCTAACTGCTTCTGTTCCAAGAAAGGGTCTGGAGCTTTTCTGTTCGCTGTTCCAAGGAAGACCACTAGATGTTCCAGCTGATAAGAATGTTCCAGGCCCAGCAAATACCTGATGTTCCTTCTGTTACTCCCCCCAATTCTAGTGTTGCAGGGCTATTTAAGCTCACTGTAAGCCCCAATAAATCGAGACCTTGATATTGCATAGATGGACTTTTGTCCTTTTTCGAGCCGCTTGGTCTCCTTTCTTTCTCTTGCCCATGACTCTTTCAGGCAGCCCCCCTTGGGAACCCTGAATGACTGGACCTGTGGGACAGGTCATCTGGCTCCGGTTATATCCTAGTAAATTTGTGCCCCATAAATACTTCTGTTTTTGTTTTGGTTTTTTTCAGTGTTGAAAACTTACTGAGCACAAGTGAGTCCATTTTATGACAAATTCCTAGTTCGTAAAGAAGTAATCACTCAAAAAAAAAAAGGTTCAATGGGAGACATTGTTGCTGGGAAGTAGGCTTTAAAACAAGGGCAGGGAACTCAGTGGCAGGTTCCAAAACACCCAGACACTGCCAAGGCTCCGGCAATAGTGCCACCTCCATCCTCCCCAAAAGGACAGACATTAGAGTAGTGGAACTGTTTGCATCTACCAGAAAGGAACTTTGGTCCCATACCCACCAAGAGAGGAAGACACTCCTGCTGAAGGACTTGAAAAAAATTAACAAAGAAATAAAATAAGGAGGCTTAGAAAAACTTCCCACAGTGAAAGGCCTGGGACTGAGATTCCAGTGGTTGTGGGTTGCTCCGGTAAGTGCTCTTGTCTACTAAGCCATTTTTCCAGCCCCAGATACATTGTTTTTAGCTTTCAGACAAACTAAGAGAAGTTTGAGGCTAGGCCACTGTCATTCACCTTATGTCCTTATAAGTGTTTAAGGGACCAGCTCCCCATTTTGGCAGCCGAGACAGTAACACATGCTTGGGATGACCTTGCCTTGGTCACTAGAGGTTAGGTGCCTGTCTTGTGGCCAGGAACCAATCAGAAGTTAGCTGGTGGTGCTATGGTTTACAGCTCTGGGTGTGCTTTACAGACAAGTGCACAGCAATGACACGCAGAGCATAGTAACCACCCTGAGAGGTCCTATGGGCCACAACAACCAATTGGCCAATCAACAGAGGGTACACCCTCCTAGTCTGGAGGCACACCAATCCTGAGCCTGTGCGTACCTCTAGACACTCCCCTTATGCTGCCCTATTAGATCTCTATGCAGCCTCGTTGAGCTGTCTTTTGTAGCATTTTGACATGGCGGGTGGATGAAAGATGGGATCTAACATGGGGTTAGCATGTTAAATAACAATAAAGCCTCATGCAGTTTGCATTAAGCTTTCAACTCAGCCTGGTGATTGGGGTGGCCAAGGTCCTGGGCTAAGATCCTGAAAGCCTGAGCTAACCTGGGGGGGTGTCTTACACTTGGGGGCTCATCTGGAATTTGACACCACCCCTCACCTGAGTGGAGTTGATCTTGGAGGTAAGCGGATACCCTGTATTGTCTGTGACTTTGTGTTTTTGTGCCGTCTGAAATCTGTTTCTGTGCTTTGCAGTCGCTCTTGTCTTGGGAAGAGATGGGAGCTCTGGTCTTAGTAGGAGACAGTGTGATCAGCAGACATGCTAGGAGATCAGCAACTGCCACCCTGGAAGACATTCCAGGAAGTCTGTGGGAACGTCAGGGATGCTTGGGAGATTCCTGTCTGGGAGCCAGTGAGGGTATTACATTCAGGTTTCAAATCATTTACTAACATGACAAAAGATTTGGCTTCAATCACTTTGTACAGAACAGACACCTCATCTACTGACCTGCTCTGCAACACAAGGTCATTCTTCAGAGATGGCTGTTTTCAAGCCAAACTTTTAATAGAATATAAAAATTAATGTCTAATTTTTACCGAAATGGTTCTTCAAAAACTTTATTCTTGTACTCCCTCATCTCCTATACTGAAGGATGTATAATATTTTTTGTTTTCTTTCCCAAACTAAACCTGAAACATCAAAATTGATTCCAGGCAGAAATCCCTACAAATTAACATCAAAAGCAAAAATAGAACACTTTTATTTAATGTATGCTTACATATAAATATTTATATATATTTATACTCATTGGAAATCTCCAACATTTGAAAATCACTTCGAGTTGAAGTTTGGCTCATCTTAAAATTCCCAAATATATCATATATAAGGACATACTTCCCATCTTTCCTGGCTACTTCCTCCCTTCAAAACAGTGCATTATAGGCTCAAGTTTAGTGGGAAGAGACAAGTTTCTGAGTAGTTTTTATTTACGTTTTGCTTTTGTTTTGGTGATCTGGCGGGACAAACCGCTCTTTCCCTTTACTTTGAGACACTTCCTGAGGTGTAGTCCTATGGCTAAACTGGTGTCTCTGTTCCCTGATTTTTACAGCTGCTCCCTTGGAATGGTATTGCCTCGAAAGACAGAATGATACTTCCTAGACCTTGTTTCTGGTTTCTCGTGTGTTTTCTCAACAGGCTTCTTGGGCACTCCATTCTCTTTATTTCTGGTGGGAGTTGCCACATTAGAAGGCATTTCCGTTAGCGGTTGTACAGGAACTGAAGCTGGTTCTTTAGGAGGCTTCCAACACACTTCAGCGTAAGTTAACTTTCGAGGTTCCTGTAGACTCACAGCTGTGGGTGTGTTTACCTTACTACTGCCAGGTGAAGCAGTGTGTGGCCTTGATGGCTTTGCAATAGCTGGGGAGGAAACTGGTACAGTCATCTGGTTGATAACATCCTTTGGCAGTGAGGAATACTCCCTTTGATCCTTCTCTTGCTGAGTTGTGCTTACTGCAGGAAGCTCGGCTTTAGACGAAGGACTGGGATTTAAGCTGAGTTGCTGGGCAGAAGCAAAGTCTTTCTGTTCATGCTATGAATGCACTGGGAAACTAACACTCACTTCTTCACTATCCTTTTCTTTCTTGACATCTTTAGAGACATCAGACATTCTATTCTCCAACACAAGTTCATCTCGCATTCTTGATGAACTTCCAGGTAAAGGAGGAACATTTGTAGCTACTAAGTCAAACTTTGGTGTTGAAACTTTTGCTTCAGTTGTTGAAGGCTGGGGTCTTTTGATCTTTTCAGCTTCTCTTTGTCTTCCACCTCTGAAAAGAGTTCTCCTGCCTCTACCAAAGTCCCTGTCCTGATCCATCTCTAAAATGGGAGCATCCTTTGAAAGATAAATTTGTTTTTGATTCCCTGTTACTGTAGGGTTATGTTGTTCAGAGTGAAAGTTCCTTGAACTAGATCGGCTCAATTGTCCATCCCCTAATGATACAGATCCTTCTGTTGAGTGTTCTGAACCACGGGATGACCTAAAATGAGTTCTGCCAAGGATTGTTTTGGAATGGTGCGCAAATATTAATAGCAATATCATTTGTTTCATATGATCCTAGTGAGCTAAAGCCATTCACAAAACTACCAATGTGAAAAGGAGCTGGCAGTGTTACATAGTAAGGTGCAGGACTTGGAAACCAAGACTGAGGCACAGTACTGTACCCTGGGTACTGCTGATGAGTGTAATGCACTGGCTGCATAAAGACTGGTGAGGGATATTGAGTTGGCGTCTGAATGGGTTGAGTATACATACTAGAATCCATTAATGGATACTCATTCTTAGCCAAAAAATATAGCAGTGGCTTTTATCCTTGCCATGATTGGCTTGCCCTGAAATGTTTTAACTTCTTCCCTTAAATATTGAAAAGCCTGTTGTGCATCTGTGACTGACTGGAAAGTGACATACCAGGTGCTGTTTTGTTGGAATTCACAGCTTATCACTTTGGGGCAGTTTCCATTGTTAAACAAAGCTTTTACCTCCTCTAATGGTGTTGTTTCAGGAATTTCTCTGAGAATTACAATACAACGCTTATGACTTGGTCTCACCTTCTCTCCCTTTTCATCAACTTGTACTAGAGGAGAAGATCTCAACACTTCAAGAATTAAAGTTTGGTCTGTGGTCAGTTTTTTTATTTCCTCCAGGTTGGCAACTGTCGATATTGGAATGAACTGATTACCATCCATTTGAGATGTCAAGTAAAGATCCTTTGATAAATTTTCTCGGGAGAAACAGAACTCTAATTGTTTTTTCAAACATTCTTTTAAATCTTCTGTAGAAATTGTTGAGCTGCTTTCTCCAGATGCATCGTTTATTTGGTAATGCAGATCTTCGGGTCCTGAAATCATTCCATCATCTTTCTCCTCCATGTCTGAAGTATTCCTTGTGGACTCCCAAGCTAGAGAATACATTACTTCATATTCCTTGCATATATCTTCTGAAGTTTCTGTATTACCCTCAGGAAAAAATCCAGATGTGGCTGCTTTTTCATGCCAGAAACTTTCATTCAGAGGAGTGCCATCTGGATTTCCAGAATGAATTTCTTGCCATACTTTGGCATTAGCATTTAAACCAGTACTTTTATTTATTACCAGCTCCACGCAGAGTGACTTCTCTGCGTCCTCCCTGCAGGATCATTCAGGCTGCTACTGCGACTCCCTATTGACTCCCTGAATCAATGACATCTTCTCTCTTGCCCTGGGCTGAGGCTTGCTTGTCGTTGTTGTGGTCTTAAACTGTAAAAAAGACCCTAAAATTACTATCTCGGTTGAGGCTTTCTGATAAAGAACAAAGAAATTATGCTGCTTTGCCCCTTAGGGGTTGATCCAATATGGGCCTGTCAATCATTTGAACAGCAAAAACAAAAATAAAAAAGGGCTTCAAGAAACCTGTCTGCTCTGGCTCCATAGTGGTGGTACACGCCTTTAATCCCAGTACAAGGGAGGCAGAGAAAAGGGAGATCTCTGTGTTTTAAAGGTCAGCTAGAGACCAACCGGGGCTACATAGTAATAACCTGCCTTCAAAAAAGTCCCAAGGCCCGGCTGTGGTGGTGCACACCTAAATTCCCAGGACTCAGGAGGCAGAGGCAGGCTGATCTCTGTGAGTTCAAGACCAGCCTGGTCGACATAGGCTAGTTCGAGGACAGCATCCACAGGCTCAGTCAACTAGGCAACCCCTTCCTGGAACTTTTACTCATGAACTCTTTTTTTTTTTTTTGAGACAGGATTTCTCTGTGTAGCTTTGGAGCCTCTCCTTGCTCTGGAGACCAGGCTGGCTTTGAACTCAGAGAGATCCGCCTGCCTCTGCCTCCCGAGTGCTGGGATTAAAGGAGTGAGCCACCAATGCCCGGCACTCATGAACTCTTTACCCTGCCAAACATCCTGTTGGTGGTTTCCTAATATCCTGCCTATACTAACACCTTGTGCACAAACAACCCATTTTGCCCCCTCCCCAATCTTGACTATAGAAGCTAGCCTGAAAAAAGTAAAGTTTGTCGCTTAATCAGAATCCTGTCTTATGGTCATTCTTTTTCCATCTCTTGTCCCCATTCGATATCCCTTACTCTCTTGCCCCATGTTGACATCCTGCAGGTTGGGACAACTGCCTGTAATCAATGGCTAACTAGTGTCTTAGGTGTGTAGCTAATTAGTGGCTTAACTCTGCATTATGATCCTTAGTGAAGCTTTATTTGTTAGGTTTCAAGCACAATATCACTACATTTCTCCTTTTTGCCTAATATAATAGTGAAGGCTATAACTAATATAAGAAAAACTATGTACAATAAGTACCATAACTAGTGTATCTGATATGGTCAGGCAATAATTACCTTAAAATTTGTCTAACCCATTTGCATTTGACAAATCAGAGAAAATACTCCATTATCTATTCTATCTTGGTTAGATCAAAGTTTGTAGCTAATTTACTTTCAATCTTAACGTGGATTACCATCCTAAACTATCTTTTGATATCTCTCAACCTTACACACTTTACATCTCTCAGTTCAATCTAGACATTCTGAGGAGCAGAGTGGTTTGGAGATTCAATCAAAGGAGAGGATCGTCCACTTTGGTCTGAGCATTAGTAGAGGTGACCACTCTCTAGTGGCTAGCAGCTTTGCTTCTCTGGTCTTCAAGCAAGCATTGTTTGTTAGATTATAAACAAAATATCACTACATAGGACTCACTACATAGCCCCTAGCTAACTCTGTCCTCACTATGTAGGCCATGCTATCTTCAAATTTATAGAGATTAGCTTGTCTCTACTTTAGAATGCTGAAATTAAAGGTGAGGTCACAGTGCCTTGCCACTCTCCTTTTTTGTTCTTGGCTTTGGTCTTAGATAATCCTCCCACACTCACTTTGGGTGTTTCAATTCATGTACACAAATACCTATTTCTGAGGCAGGAAAATAGAAAACTATGGAGGAGTATCCTGATATCACCATATAAAAGATAGCAGACAAGGAAATTTGGGAACCCTTAAATTGCCTGAGCAGGAGTGAACATGTGAACCCTGTGAACATGGGAGAAGTGGGTACTATGTTAATGGTCCATGAAAGTTTACTGCAGATTTTGTTTAAGCCCTTTTCCCTTTATTGCTCTTTTGGAGAAGAGAACATGTCTTTTTTATTAACATTTGTACTTAAAGAGCTCCAATTTTGAATCACTTTTTAAGAAAAGCCTGACAATGTTAGCTCTTGTTTTATAAAAGATGCTAATCTACTACAAGATGTTACAGTTTATATTTTCAGAAGTTAAGTTTAGGGCATTGGTGACACACCCCTTTAAGTTTAGGGCATTGGTGGAACACATACTTAAGTTTAAGGCGTTGGTGGCACATGCCTTTAATCCCACCACTTGGAGCCTGAAGTGGGTCGATCTTTATGAGTTCAAGGCCAGCCTGGTTGTCAGATCGAATTCCAGGACAGGCTCCAAAGTCACAGAAAAACCCTGTCTCAGAAAGAAGTTAAGTTTAAGCAAAGAGCTCCAATTTGTAAATGTAACTACTGTTTAAGGAATATAAGCTAACTCTATGCAGTTTTAAATTCAGCTGTGCTAAGTTTCAAATATTTTAATAAGTTAAAACCAGTTACAGTCAGACTGAAAATTACTTACAGAAATAAGACCTTACTTAGCCACCTGTATGTTTAATGTGTGCTTAAGGCAAGTAACTAAAGCAGCCAGACAGACCTCTAATGCTTCAGAGACCTGCAGAATATGGCATTTAAAATTCTATCTTCAAAGTTTATAATATCAGGCAGACTGCCAGATCCTGACACTGACCCACAGTCTCCAAAGAAGATTATGAGGCACCCCAGTTCCTGCACATGGACCAGTGAGCAAGATGCTCAGAGGTGATACCTGTTGCCTGCCAGTACCTGGCCGAGACTGTGGACAAAGCTTCTGGACACTGGAAAATTGATTGCACAACCTTTGCCTAGACAAAACAAAGTTAGACTTTTCCATGTCCCTCTTCCACAGAGAGGAAAAAAACTTATCACCTTATAGGCTGGGTGAAGTTTGCTGTTATTTAAGACATCTAACTCCAGCGATAATGGAGAGAATTGGGTATGGCTAACTTATATGGACTGGCTTCTAACTGGCTTCTGTCACTATTTAGTAGATTCAGAAAAAATATACCCTCTCAGATCTCTGAAATATTAATGGTTGTCAGCTTGACAGCATCAGACAGTCAGATCCAGTATAGACTAGTCAGTATGTTAGCTGATAAAGTAATGACTATCTAGTGTTCAGGCTCAAGCTCAAGGTTTTTAGGTTTATTATGGTTGTCATCTAAGTATAAACTTAAAGGGCTTTTCATCAGGCCAAAGGCACCTCTGTCCAATCCATACCTGGCTCTCTGGACAGAAGAAAAGTGTTCATGATTCTAGCCCAAATCTGTAGTTATTTCTAGGACTCTAAGTTATAAATATGTTCCTGCTGTTTGAACAGATATCCAGATATATGCTTTTTCTGCAATGTGGGCTTCAGTAAATAAGTTTTAACTTCTGTTCCTAGTTTAAACATGTATTAAACAGGTTTCTGCTTCTGGCAGACATCTGAGTATCAGTTGCTGACTACAGGCTGTTCTCAGTAGACTGCGAGCCATGGATGTGCTGTGGATGTGAACCAGTCCAGCTGATGTGGACACCCCTTGTCTCTGCAACAGAATCTGCCAACCAGAAGCTCCTGATGGAATCTCCATTGCCTAAATTCCTTTTGTTTACTTTTGACTAGCATTTCAATCTTCTGGGGTCTGTAACTTCATCCAAGGTCAGCAGGAATTAACATGAGAATGAATACGTCACCCATTTTCCTTGGTTAAAATGCTAAGTCAAAAGGAATTCCCTTACATGGGGGGTGTCAATATCTCTCACTCCCTGATGTGCAGAAGAGAAAGACAGCAATTCCATGATTGGACTTTCCAAAAAATAAAATGGGGGAATGAAGGGACCAGCTCCCCATTTTGGCAGCCATGACAGCTTGCCATGAATGCCATGGCAGACATGTATGCTTGCCATGACCCTGCCTTGGTCACTAGAGTTTAGGTGCGTGCCTCGTGGCAAGGAACCAATCAGAAGTTAGCTGGTGGTTCTATGGTTTACCGCTCTGGGTGTACCTTACAGACAAGTACACAGCAATGGTGCCCAGAGCATGGCAACCACCCTGGGAGGGCCTATGTGCCATGACAACCAATTGGCCAATCAACACATGGTAAACCCTCCAAGCCTTGAGGCACACCAATCGTGAGCACGTGCATACTCCTAAACACACCCCGTACTCTGCCTTATAAGATCTTTATGCAGCCCATTCCAGCTGTCTTTTGAAGCCATCTGCCATGGCGTGTGGATGAAAGACATGAGCTAACATGGGTTTAGCTTGCTAAACAACAATAAAGCCTCTTGCAGTTTGCATCAAGCTTTTGAATCAGCCTGGTGATTGGGGTGGCCGAGGTCCAGGGTTAAGATCCTGGAAGCCTGAGCTTTCTAGGGTGTCTTACACTGTCATTGATTAGATTCTGGGTACAAATAAATGGAAACCCTAATACTTATTCTCTCCCTTGACTTGGAAATTTTATGTTGCAGCCATAGTGACTATTTTTGATTGTGGGCCGATTGAAATGGTCTCATCTAGCCCAGACTGTATTTGTACTTTCTATATAGTGAAGAATGGCCTTTTAGTTCTGTTTCTTCTGCCTCTGCCTCCCTCCAGAGTGCGGGCATTAAGGGCATCTGCCACCACACCTTGCAACAGAGTTAACTGCTAAATTATGACAGCCCCTCCTTTCTGAGAATGAGGGCTATATGGAACTAAATCAAGCCCCTCCCAGTGGACTGTTGAAACCTTCTCACAGCAAAATCCAGAGAGTTTCTAGGTTTGTGTCATGGTTTTTTCTAAATAAGACTGCCAATGGTGTCAGGGAGGGAAATTAGGTCCTTTCTCTTCCTACTTTGCATTGCTGTAAACAAATACATTTTCAATTATGTATTTCTGTTTCTTAATTTCTTTTGCAATACAAGAAAACTAAAACATTGTGTTTTCTTTTCTAACTTAGACAGGATTGTAGTGACAATTTGTTTGTAATCTAACAAATAAAGCTTTCAGGAAGACCAGGGAAACAAAGTGTCCAGCCACGAGAGAATTCTCACCAGTAGCAATGGGCAAACTGAAGGGGTGTTTTGTCTTCTGGGTGTCTAAACCTCACTGCTCATCAGACTTCCTAGGCTGCACTGAGCTCCTGCCTCTTATTCCTCTTTAGTGCTTGGATGAATGGTGTGAGGTCTCTATCTCTTTTAACCTAACTAACTCATTAGACCAGGGTGGATTTGAACTCACAGATATCCCAGTGACTCTGTCTCCTGAGTGCTGGGATTAAAAGTGTGGCCACCACTGCCTGTCTTCAGTGGCTAACTAGTTGTTTAACTCTGCATTATGACTGTTAGGCAAGCTTTATTTGTTAGGTTATAAGCAAATTATCACTACATATCGCATTTTGGCCTTATATAAAAGTGAAGGCTATAACTAATAAAAGAAAAACTATCCACAATTGGTACAATAACTAAGTATATCTGATATATACAGGCAATAATTTTATCAACAATGCCTAATTCATTTGCATTTGACAAATTCAGAGAAAATACTCCATTATGTATTCTATCTTGGTGAGTTCAAAGTCGTGTACCTAATTTACTTTCAAACACATCTTGGCTTACCATCCAAAACTCTCTTTTGATATCTCTCAACCTTCCACACTTTACATCTCTCAGTGCAGTCTAGGCAGTGTAAGTAATAGAGAGGTTTGGAGATTCAATCAAAGGATGGGATGGCCCTTTGTTCTGAGCATTGGTAGAGGCGAGCCACTCTAGTGGCTGTCGGCTTTGTTTCTCTGGCCATCAGTAAAGTGTTATTTGTTAGATTACAAACAAAATATCACCACACATACCTCACCACATAGACCCTAGCTAACATGGTACTCACTATCTAGGCCAGGTTATCTTCAAATTTATAGATATTGTTTGTGTCTACCTTTAGAATGCTGGGATCAAAATGATAGTCCCAGTGCCTTTCCACTATCCTTTTTTGTTTGTTTTATTCTTGGCTTTGGGCTTAGATAGTCCTCCCACACTCACATTGAGTGCTTTGATTCATGTACACAAATGATTATGTCTGAGGCAGGAAAATAGGAAATTATGGAGGAGGATCCAGAGATCAACATATAAATGATTGCAGAAGAAGAAAGACTAGGGACCCTTAAATTACCTGAGCTTCAATCAACCAAAAGGACATGCTCAGAAAAGCCTTGTGAACATGGGATAAGTGCGTACTTTGTTAATGGCCCATGAAGGTTCACTGTAGACTTTGACTTAGAACCTATCGCTTTTTTGCTCTTTTGGAGGAAGACCATAGTTTGAGGCTTACTATTATTATTATTATGAAGTCTAAATGGAACAAAGACCTCAACATAAACCCAGCCACACTGACCCTATTAGAAGACAAAGAAATACCCTTGAATTAATTGGTACAGGAGACTGCTTCCTGAACATTACACCAGTAGCCCAGACACTGAGATCAACAATTGATAAATGGGACCTCCTGAAACTGAGAAAATTCTGTAAGACAAAGGACACTGTCACTGTCAGCAAGACAAAACGGCAGCCCACAGATTGGGAAAAGTTATTCACCAATCCCACGTTGACAGATCATCCCAGATGATCTCCAAAATATACAAAGAAATCAAGAAACTAGTCTGCAAAAAACCAAACAATCCAATTAAAATATGGGGTACAGAACTAAATAGACAATTCTCAATAGAAGAATCTAAAAAGAGTCTCTTAGATCAATCACTATGATAGGACATCCTTTAGCTATCAAGGAAGGTAATGGCATTCCAGGTTGCAGAGAGCCCATTGGTTGAATTACCTTATTTATGGATCTCAGGTCTGTCAACATACTCCACTTACCTGACTTCTTTTTGATAACAAATATAGGAAAATTCTGAGGGCTGCTAGATTCCTCTATGTTTCCAGTTTCTAGATGTTCCTGTACTAACTTTTCGAAAGCCTCTAACTTCTCAGAGGTCATAGGTCATTGTCCCAGCCAAACAGGTTCATCTGCAAGCCATTTCAATGGCAGGGCCTTTGGCTTCTCTGAAGGTCCGTCATTTGTACTGAGTTCCTGTACAGCATGGATGGTTGGAAACTGTTTTCCATAGCGTCTTACCAGATCTTTTCTACTATCTAAAGATTGTACATAATTTGTATCCAATGATGGAGGAATATTAATCTGAGTATTCCATTGCTGTAAGAGATCATGAACCAGAGATTTATAGCTATATCTGCCACGCATTGTTTCAGTCCCCCTTTCTGTCCTTCTGGTCCTATGCAGACCACCAAGTTAACACTCTGTTGATAAACTTCCAATTCCTAAACATTGTACATTTGCCTCTTTAAGAGGCCATTTCTGAGGCCAAGCCTTTTTGGTAATAATAGCCACATCTGCCCCAGTGTCTACTCAGCCAGAAATAACTTTATTATTAATTTTCACTTTCAACTGAGGTCTTTTATCATCAGTAGCAGTTTGCAAAAATATGCGTTTCTCATTTTGCCCATTCACATTTGATACTTCATCACTATTGAAGCTACCATCTAGAGCAGTATCATTTATCACAATAGGCAAAGAACTAGCTATTCATCCTGTGAGAGACTGTCTTACACTGCTACTGGGAACGACCTGACTTTTCTCGATGTGGGGGCATCTTGAGGCCCCCCTCGGGATTTCCCGGCCTTAACAGGTTTCCTTGCATGTCCCTGGTCGATATACATTCATTGGTCCAGCGTCTGCCCTTACCATATCTTCTACACAATCCAGAAGGCAGTGGCCTTCTGTATGAGGCATTGTTAGAATTTGTTTGTCTACAATTACTCTTAGTATTTCCCATTCTCCCACAGCTGAAACATCTCGGTTTCTGGTGCTTTCGTGGTCTCCTGAGGAAGGCTCTTCCTACCCAAGGTTGATAGTAGTGGTAAATTCTAGCCTCTTAATATATGAAATATATTAATTAATATATAAAAGCTATCACTTTATTCACTGAGAAATTATGCATTTATTTTGTGCGGAGGGGAAAAGATGACAAACACTGTCAAAAGAAAATATACCTCCCCAAATTAATTCTTACATTTTTCCCTTTTATATCATTTTAAAAAGTCAGTTACATTGCGAAATCTTTCTTTTTTTTGAGACGGGCTCTCACTCGGTAGTTCTGGATGGACTGAATCTCATGTAAACCAGGTGGGCCTAGAATTTAGATCCACCTGCCTTTGCCTATGAAGCTGGATGAGGATGTGTATGACTCCCAATCTAGAAGCTGGCTTTAAACTCAGAGAGATCCGCCTGCCTCTGCCTCCCGAGTGCTGGGATTAAAGGAGTGAACCACCAACGCCCGGCACTCATGAACTCTTTACCCTGCCAAACATCCTGTTTGTGGTTTCCTAATATCCTGCCTATACTAACACCTGGTGCACAAACAACCCATTTTGCCCCTCCCCAATCCTGACTATAGAAGCTAGCCTGAGAAAAGTAAAGTTTGTCACTTGATCAGAATCCTGTCTTGTGGTCATTCTTTCCGCATCTCTTGTCCCCATTCCCTATCCCTGACTCTCTTGCCCCATGTTGACATCCTGCAGATTGGGACATTAGCCTGTCATCATAGGCTAACTAGTGTCTTAGGTGTGTGGATAACTAGTGGCTTAACTCTGCATTATGATCCTTAGTGAAGCTTTATTTGTTAGGTTTCAAGCACATTATCACTACATTTCTCCTTTTTGCCCAATATAATAATAAAGGCTATAACTAATATAAGAAAAACTATGTACAACAAATCCCATAACTAATATATCTGATATATATATATATGCAATAATTACCTCATAATTTGTCTAACCCATTTGCATTTGACAAATCATAGAAAATACTCCATTATCTATTCTATCTTAGAGAGATCAAAGTTTGTAGCTAATTTACTTGCAATCTTAACTTGGATTAGCATCCAAAACTATCTTTTGATATCTATCAACCTTACACATTTTACATCTCTCAGTTCAACCTAGACAATCTGAGGAGCAGAGTGGTTTGGAGATTCAATCAAAGGAGAGGATCGCCCCCTTTGGTCTGAGCATTGGTAGAGTTGACACTCTCTAGTGGCTAGCTGCTTTGCTTCTCTGGTCTTCAAGCAAGTATTATTTGTTAGATTATATACAAAAAGCACTACACAGGACGTTACTACATAGCCCCTAACTAACTTGGTACTCAGTATGTAGGCCAGGCTATTTTCAAATTTATAGAGATCAGTTTTTCTCTACCTTTAGAATGCTGGAATTAAAGGTGTGGCCAAAGGGCCTTGCCACTCTGCTTCTTTGTTCTTGGTTTTGATTTTAGATAATCCTCCCACACTCAAATTGGGTGTTTCAATTCATGTACACAAATGCCTATGTCTGAGGCAGGAAAATAGGAAACTTTGGAGGAGGATCCTGATATCAACATATAAAAGATAGCAGAGAAGTAAAACTGGGAGCCCTTAAATTACCTGAGCTTTAATCAACCAAAAGAGCATGCTCAGAAAAGCCCTGTGAACATGGGAGAAGTGGGTACTTACTTAATTGTTCATGAAAGTTTACTGCAGCTTGTCTTAGAACTTTTACCTTTATTGCTCTTTTGGAGGAAGACCATAGGTTGGGGCCTGGCACAACTCCAAGCTTCTCTGAATCATGCTCTTAATAAATGGCCCCTTTTCTGTAATAAATTTGTGTCTCTAAAATTTAATATAAAGAGGTACAGGGACCTGGAAACTCCAGACACAAATTTGCACCTGTGACATTCCTAGCAATCACACTGACTAGCAATTATCCTTAAAAATCTTGCATATTATTATTATTATTATTATTATTATTATTATTATTATTATTGTGGTGGTGGTGGTATCTCTGTAGCCCAGGTTGACCTGGACTCATTGTGAAACCGGGTCTAGGCTGAAACTTGCTCCAATCCTGGTGCTGTAGTCTCCCATGTACTGAGATTAGAGGCGACAGCGACCACTCTGAGTTTCAACATTACTTTTTACTACCCAGAAATATCAGGAAGTTTCCCAGACATCATTTTCACCAAAAAAAGAAGCTTGCCTTTATAAGGACTCATGATTTAATTTAAATCAGGTCTGGAGAGTGTATGGGCTGGGCCTCTCAATATTATCAACTTACTGGTATTTATGAATGAGAGATGTCTGGCTCTGGTCATATCCTAGTAAAAGTTGTGCCCCTTGCATATTTCTCTTTTTGTTTTTGTTTTGTTTTTTGAGTATTATCAAACTTATTCAGCACAGGTGACTCCATCTTATCACAAATTCCTAGTTAGTGAAGAAGTAATCACTCAAAAAATAGGTTCAAAGGGAGACATTGCTGCTGGGAAGTAGGCTTTAAAACATGGGCAGGGAACTCAGCAGCAGGATCCAACACACCCAGACACTGCCGAGGACCTGGTAGCAGTTCTGCCTGCATCCAACAGACCAGGTAGGCTAGGGGCTGTTTCCGGTTCTAGTTACGTGGCCCTGCAAAGAGTCATCAGAAGCCATCTGCTCACTGATCTGATACTCGGCTGCTGTATACAAGACACCCGGACCCTGTCAGGGTCCCTGGTGTAACAGTACCACCTCCATCCACAACAAGAAGACAGACATCAGAGTGTTGGAACTATTTCCATCTACCAGAAGGGAACGTTGGTCCCATCCCACCACGAGAGGAAGAGACTCCTACTACACTCACCAGAATAAAGGATGAGAAGAGGACAATGTAAAAGCACATTCAACAACAGAAAACACAATATGATACAACAGGAGACTAGAAAGCATACACCAGCAACACCTGAACATCACAGTGCAGATGAAGCAGAAGAGAATGACCTTAAAAACAACTTCTTGGAAATGATAGAGGACCTCGAAGACTACATGAGAAAATCCCTTAAAGTAATGGAAGAAAGAACAAACCAAAAAATACAAGATATCAACAAGTCTCTCAAGGAAACAATTCAACCTAAAAACTGAAATAGAGACAATAAAGAAAGCACAATCTGAGGGAATATTGGAAATAGAAAAGCTGGGTAACTGATCAGGAGCTACAGACAGAAGCATAACCAACAGAATGCAAGAGATGGAAGAGAGAATCTCAGGAGTTGAAGATATAATAAGAGAAATAGACTCATCAACCAAAGAAAATCTTAAGTCCAACAAATCCCTTACACAAAATCTCCAGGAAATACTGGATACTGTGAAAAGACCAAACATAAGAAAAATAGGTATAGAAGAGTGTGAAGAAAGCCAACTCAAAGACACAGAAAACATATTCAACAAAATCATAGAAGAAAACTTTACTAACCTAAAGAAAAACATGCAAGTGAAAATACAAGAAGCCTACAGAACACCAAATAGACTGAATCTTAAAAAGATCTCCTCACCACATAAAATTTAAAACACCAAGCATATAGAATAAAGAGAAAATATTAAGAGCAGCAAAGGAAAATGTTTAATTAACATTTAAAGGCAAACTGATCAGAATTACACCTGTCTTTTCCATGTAAACTCTGAAAGCCAGAAGGTCTTGGATAGATATTCTACCTACACAAATAGATCATGGATGCCATCCCAGATTACTATACCCAGCAAAGCTTTCAATCAATATAGATGGAGAAAACAAGACATTCCATGACAAAACCAGATTCAAACAATACATATCCACCAATCCAGCCCTATTGGATGTTCTGGAAGGAAAACTGCAACCCAAGGCTATTAACTACAACCAAAAAAATATAGGCAATTTATAACCCCACTTTACCCTATGCCAAAAGGAACAAGGGATAGAATCCCACACATAATCTTGCCACCATCACCAAATTAAAAACAAATAAGATTGAACAATCAATGGTCCTTAACATGCATCAACATTAATGGTCTTAACTTGCCTTTAAAAAGACACAGATTAGCAGACTGTATAGGAAGACAGAATCCATCCTTCTGCTACATACAAGAAACATACCTCAACTTCAAAGACAGACGGTACCTAAGAATTAAAGTTGGGGAAAGATTTTCCAATAAATTGCACCCAAGAAACAATTGCGGTGGCAAACCTTATATCCAAGAAATTAATCTAAAATCTATCAAAAGAGAAGAAGGTGGCCACTTCCTATTCATCACAGGAGAAATCCATCCGGATGAAGTCTCAATTCTGAACATTTATGCCCCAAATACAAAGGCATCCACGTTTGTATAACAAACATTCCTGAAACTCAAATCACACATAAAACTGCACATAATTAGAGTGGGAGACTTCCACACCCCACTGTCACCACTGGACAGGAACACCAGACAAAAACATAACAAAGAAAGAAAGGAACTAGTAGAAGTTATGGCACAATTGGACTTAACAAAAAGCAATAGCACATTCCATCCAAATACAAAACAATTTACCTACTTCTCAGCACCACACAGAACCTTCTCTAAAATCATCCACATACTTGGCACCATAGGAAACCTCCACAGATACAAAAAAATTGAAATAACCCACTGTGTCTTCTCGACCACCATGCTTTAAAGTTAGCATTCAACAACAACATGAATTACAGAAAGCCTACAAACTCATGGAAATTAAGAAATAATTACACAATTCCTCGGTTGAGGAAGAAATAAAAACAGAAATAAAAGATATCCTAGAATTCAGTGAGAATATGGACACAACATGACCAAACCTATGGGACACTTTCAAAGCAGTGCTAACAGGAAAGTTGAAGCAAGGCCTGAGACTATCTCAGACCCCTGAGGAGACGGCAGCCAACCTCACAGTCCAATCAGAATCTGGTTGTGCTAATGCCGTGTCTGCAGCCCCTTTCCTGGCAGAACCCTAGCAATATGAAGTACAGTTGGACGACTGAGAAGCTTTCTTACTGATTCTGACTCCCAGCACAGCCAAGAAGTTATGCCTCTCCTCTAACCCCTCTTTGTCTACCTCCACCTCAGCCTGGTCCAGAGTGGCGCCAAGAGCACAGTGGAAAGTTTCTATAGCCGCTTCCATGGAATGTTCCTACAGAATGCGAGTCAGAAGGACATCATTGAGCAGCTGCAAAAACGCAGACCATCCAGGACATTCTGTCAAACTTTCAGCTTCGTGCATTCCTGGACAACAAATATGGGGTCCGTCTCCAGGAGATAGCTACAACTGCTTTATCCGCTACCTCCAAAGCAATAACAACACTGCCCTGTTCAAGGTGCTTGCCGAGCACATTCACTTGGACGTGCAGCCTGCCAAGAGGACAGACTACCAGCTATATGCCAGTGACGGCTCCTCCCGCAGTGAGAGCAGCGACCCGGAGCCACCAGATGTGCCCAACTCTATTCTGCAGAATGGGGCTGCCCTGGAAGTCTTGCAGGAGAAAATCAAGCAGGTCAAGGATGGACCTCTATCCCTCACCACCACCTGCTTCTATGCCTTCTATAACACAGAGCAGCTGCTGGATACTGCAGAGATCTCTTCTGATAGCAAGCTTCTGGCTGCTGGGTTTGAAAACTCCCACATAAAGCTCTGGAGCTTGTAGCCCAAAAAGCTGAAATCAGAGCCCCACCATGTGGACACATCTAGTATCCGTCTAGCTTGTGACACTCTGGAGAAGGAGAATGAGGAGGATAATACAGACACAGACATGAGATGAAGATCCTCCGAGGACACTGTGGCCCAGTGTACAGCACAAGTTTCCTCTCAAAGAGCTCGGGGCTGCTCTCTTGTCCTGAAGATATGTCCATCAGGTACTGGGACCTAGGGAGCTTCACCAACACTGTGCTGTATTAGGGACTTGCCTACCCTGTATGAGATGTGGACATCAGCCCCTACAGCCTGTATTTTGCCAGTGGGTCCCATGACCGTACTGCCAGGCTGTAGTCTTTTGATCGGACGTACCGCTGAGGATATATGCAGGACACCTGGCTGATGTGGACTGTGTCAAATTCCACCCCAATTCAAACTAATTGGCAACAGGTTCCAGTGACGAAACTGTCTGGCTGTGGAGTGCCCAACAGGGGAACTCAGTGTGGCTATTCACGGGTCACCGAGGTTCCGTGCTTTCCCTTTCCTTTTCTCCCAAAGGTCAGTACTTGGCATCCGCTGGTGAGGACCAGAGGTTAAAGTTGTGGGACTTGGCATCTGGGATGCTTTTTAAAGAACTGAGACGACACACGGACAGTATCACCAGTCTGGCCTTTAGCCCAGACAGCTGTCTGTTTGCCTCTGCCTCCATGGACAACTCTGTGCGTGAATGGGATATCAGAAGCACATGCTGCAACATACCTGCTGATGTCTCTTCCAGTGAGCTCATGTGCATGTACACTGGACAGATGAGCAATGTCCTGAGTGTACAGTTCGTGGCCTGCAACCTCTTCCTCGTGACTGGAATCACACAAGAGAATCAAGAACATTATTTTTTTAATTCAGTTGGCAGACTTGGTGGGGCTGGAAGACTGGTCACAGTCCAGGACTTGCTAAAACTGAATCAATGATTACAAAAGAGCCCTCCCCTACCCCACACTCAATCAACACAGCTCTGGTGCACAAGACTCCAGTTGAGAGCTGTATGCACAGGCTTGAGGCCTCCTGGCTCTAGGCAGGCACCTTGCTTTTGCATTTCCCTCTTCCCAGTAGGGTTACTGGAACAGTTGCAAAACTCCTCTGTAGCAGCTGTAGACAGTTTCTCCTGTGGCTACCCCTCAAGGGAAGTGGTGACAGGAACTAGGAAAGGAAGGGATGATCTAGCAGTCTTTCTTTTCCATAATGATAGAACCAGTATTTATTACTGTTATTTATTATTATTATTATTATTATTATTATTATTATTATTATTAATTATCATCATTGAGGAGGAAACCTAGCATTGGCAGAGGTGTCTCTGCTTCTATCTGCAGGTTTGACTCTTGGCACTGGCTATGATACTTGGAATTTTGAGGTTCAGGGAATTCAGACTTTGGTAGCCCAAGTATCAGGAGAAAGGGGTACCATATAATGTGCTTTTGCAAGCAGGCAGGTAGCTTAACTGAACATTGAGCTCTTGCAGTGATGGTGGGAGAGAAAGATTCTTTTACTGGCTTATATTTTCCTATATGAAATATTTCTTGTGCATTCTATGAGATAATGGGTGCCAGTTACATTCAAACTCCCGCACATGAAGGTGTATTATGTATTAGCTACTTCACACCAGTTTGAAGCTTAGAGGTGTATTGTGTATTAGCTACTTCACACCTGTTTCAAGAAAATACGTGAAAAAACTACTTAGTGGATACAATTTGCTTATAGTTTCAGAGGACTTATCAGATAAAAGTTGGGAAGGAATGATGGGGCAGATCACATCACTTTTCATCAAAGTGGACATTCTAGTTTGCTTTCTGTTGCTGTAAGAAGCCCTGGAACAAAAGCAATGTTGGGAGGACAGGTTTATTTGTCTGACACTTCCAGGTCACAGTCCATCATTGAAAAAAGTTGTGGAAGAGCTGAACAGGAATTGAAGTAGAAACCATGGAAGAATACTTCTTACTGGATAACTTGTAGCTCTTTTATATATAGTCCAAGGGATAGTTGCCCTTTCATTGAGCTAGACCCTCCCCAATCAATAAATAATCAGGACAATTCCCTACAGATATAGCCATTGCTCATCAAATCTGGGCTCCTCTTTCTTCCCAGGTGACTTTTGGTTGTGTAAAGTTGTTAATAACAACTAACTAGAAGAGCAAGTTAGGAAGCAGGATTTATGGCAGGGTGATGGGACAGTAGATCCAGCCAACTCCAGGATAATACTTGGAATAGACATTCCCTGACAAGTTACCCAGCTCCTCCAAAAATTTACCACCTTCCAAAGTTTTCAGAAACTTCCAAAATGGTACCACCAACCTGGAACCAAGCACTCAAATTCATAAGCCTGTCAGAACTGTCTCAGGGTCAAACTACAACAGAAGGACACTATACATGGCAACAAAATTGGGTGGTAGGAGAGGCTCTAGTTAGAAAAATGAAAGGTCAACCAAAGCCCTTATTACTTCCGAAGAGGCAACAGGTCACCAGAGACACCAAGACTCTTCACTAGAACATTATTCGTTTTCTCTTAACAATCAGAGGACTTTGTAATCTCACTTCCTATTCATAACAGAGGAGTGAGTAGGCTCAGGTGAGAGATGAATGGGTAACCAGTAGATTAGCAATAGCAGATCAAAATCACAGACATTTGAAAAAGTTCAGGCTCTCATAGGAATCAAATAGAGGAGTACTACTGCTACAACTAAGTGATTTGGATGAGGAGATGCCTCAGTCTTTAAAGCCCTTGCCATGAGAGCATGAGGACCAAGTTGTAATTTCAGAAACCACAGAAATTCAGGGTGCGTGTGGCACATTTCTGTAATTCGAGTGCTGAGACAGAGATCCCTGGAGCAAGTTGTCTGGCAGACAACAGAGACTCTGCCTCAATGAATAAACATTTGGAGAACTAAACATTTTATCAATGCCAGGCCTCCACAATCATGTGCACATGCGTGTCCACATACACATGCACACTTCACACACATACACATGTGAAGGGTACCCCCTAAATGTTGTTATCAATAAGTTAGGTTTTCACTGCATTATGTTCAGGGAATTGTGTCTGCCCCTAAAGAGTATGGAGAGGGAAGAGCTATCTCACAGTAATGATCATTTGCAGGACTTGAAGATAAAAACCAACACTGTGGGTATCCCTAACTCACCCATAAAATCTGCAGGCTTTTGATAGAGACATGTATTCTCTTAGAACTGGCTCAGAAGTTTTCTCTGTCACATAGGCTTTGGAAACAAGTTATCAGTAGGGCATGTTTTAGAAACTTCCTTCAGCAAGGCCAACCTGAAGGGTAGGCTTTGGGTTTAGGATATAGGACATATAGACAGGATTCCTGTCAAGTTCTTTAAAAGCCTACTTTGTGAGTCTATAATTGGGTGGTGCGTAGGAATGAGAAAAAAAAACATTTTAATGAGAGCCGATCCGTAGTCTGAAAGGTTAAGATATCTTTATTCAGATAAACACCAGCAAAACACAAGCCAGAGTGTGCCAGGGGCAGCACGGCAAACAGGCCAGAGAGAGAGGGTCTCCCATGTGTCTTGCAGCCCCTTAAGAACCTATTACAAGTAATCCTGACCTCACCTTGACCCTGCCCTGACATGCATGGTCAAGCCTCCAGCAGGCATGGCTTACTGTCCCCTACAATTCCCCTTTAGTCTAAAAGAGGATTGAAACATAAAGTATAAAATATCCAAAATTAACAATCATAAAGGTGAAATACAAGAGATAGGAGGTATGGCCCAATTATCTTCCTGTGCATTCAGGAATTGCTGCCAGGCAGATCTTCATAGCTGTGTGGGACTCAAACATAAGCATTAGCAGAGAAATGTTTGCTTATATATGTATGCATGCTGGAAAAGGCAATCATGGAAAATATTGATTATGAGATGGTGTACACCTTGAGGAAAATAGCCAAAGATTTTGCTTTGTTTCAGCTCTCTTAGCTATTAAACTATATCTAAGTAAAAAATTAGACAATCTGCCATTTTCCTCTTATATATACTTTTGTGCACATTTCTGCTTTATGAGTTAAAAACCCGATTTACCTTTTCTTTGTCAGCTGATGACTGAGGTCTTCCTATTTTATATTACAAATATCTGTTTCCTATTTCTACCATTATATACAGTTTTCTTCCTGACTTAACACTATTCACTCTCCACACTTGGCCACTTCTTGTTTTTTCTGCATGTGCTTCTGCTACAAACAGTTCACCTGCCATGACTATCTCTTCAAAGTGTCCACGCCTCTGCCTTGTCCATTGCTTCCATTGTCCTTTTATAGGTGGTGTCCATGGCTTCTTCCCCTGTTGTCAGGTCCCCCATTTGGGTGCCATTTTGTCGTGGCATGGCATGGCATGTCTCAACCCCAAGCCACAGCAGCCAGGAGGTTCTGCCTGAGTGTGGAAGCATGGACTTTGAAACTCCTTGCAACCCAATGGAAATAAAGACTAAGCACATGCATATGTGTTCTTTAGAGAGCTCTCTGTTCTGTGCTGCAAAACTGGAGTCTCTTGTTTATTCAGCATCTTCCTGGCTGTCTCCTAACCATGCTTCCAAGGCCACAAGGCCATTTCTGTCTCCTTCAGCTGCTTCCTCTCTGCTAGATTACTCATTAACTCTCAGTCCTTACTAATTATTCACACACCTACGCCTACATCCAGGTGCAGACCTATTCAATTCCTTAGGCCCAAAGAGATGCAAACTAAGAGGGATTCTACACTGAGGCCATGGTATTCTATAGCAGACTTGCTCACATTAGCCATACAATTGTAGGCTGGAGCTCCTGGGTGCTCCTGTTTACTGAAACCAGGGGATGGACCTTAAGACATTCCATAATGGAACTGTCTTGGTCCCCAACACCAGAGACATGAAGGAGTTAAGGTTGTGGTTGCTGGGGACTTGGCTTTTCCTCTTGAAGAGACTGAAATTATCACTTCCAAGGTCTCTGTGTTCTTGTTCGATAATGCACTTGAGATACCCTGTGTTCCTCTTGGGGCAGCATTGATTAGCTTCCTGTTGACAATGTCTCACTATGTGACAACTTTCTCATGACTCTTTTATTTTCCCTCTGAAACTGTGTATTAGATCTTTTCCTCCTCCTCAATCCTCCTTAAGTTTTATTACCAGGGTTTCTCTTTGTAACGCTGACTGCCCTGGAACTCTCTCTGTACCAGGCTGGCTCAAATTCAGAGATCTGCTTGCCTCTACCTCCTGAGAGCTGGGATTAAAGGAGTATGCTCCCATTGCTTAATCAATATGCTTGTTTGGCATAAAACACAGTTCATGGAAAGTCTTTCCTCTCTTCCTAATTACTGATTCCCATTCTACTTTCTCCTCAGTCACTGAAAAACATCCTGCTTATACAGATCAAAAACAACCTTGGAGGGAAAGGGTTTGTTTTATCATAGACCTTAGTTTATTGTCCATCTCTGGGGAAAACCAAGGCAGGAACCTGGAGCAATCTGGAGTGGAGAAATGCTTCTTACTGGCTAATTCTTCATGGTTTGCTCAGCCTATTTTCCTACAAATAGCACAGGACCACCTGCCCAGGTGTAGCACCACCCAAAGTAGGCTGGATATTCTCACATTATCAATAAAAAAATGTCCCACATACATTCCCACAGGCCAACCAATATTCTCATAAATAGCCAGGATTGCTGGTGAGAGTTCTTGGGATCTACCACTCACCTGAATGCTCTGGTTACAGGCATGCTGACTCTCAGTCATGCCTAGCTTTTTTTTCTTTTGGGGTTTTTTATTGAGACAGGGTTTCTTTGTGACTTTGGAGGCTGTCCTGGCACTAGGTCTTGTAAACCACGCTGGCCTCTAACTCATAGAAATCCCCGGGCAAAAGTCTACCTCCCACCAGCTGGGATTAAGCTGTGTGACACTACTGCACAGCCAAGCCTAGCTTTTTTATGTATGTGCTAGGGATTTGAAATCAGGTCTTTATGCTTGTTGAGCCAGAGCCCTTACCCACTGAGCTATCACCCTAGTCTTGATAACAACTAACTTCTCTCTTCTAAGAATATGGGTTGGATACAAAATTAACTGGTTGACCTCTTAGGGATCAAGGTAGACTTTTAGCAGCTTTGAAGGCTACTGAAGAAGGTTCCCTCCCTTATAATCAGAAACCTGTTATGCCAGGAATTGAAACCCCAAGACTTTGACTATTGGTCAAAAGAATAGAATCGATGACATCTTTATTTTTGTTGGAAAATGTTTATTCTATTAATCCACTGCATTCAGAGGGTATTAAAACTTTAAATGTTTATCATTTCTAAGTAGTGAGAATAAACACTTTTTATCACAGATGTAGCTAACGATTGATTATTAATACTTTTTAATGGATCCAAAGTTCTCCCAAGTTTAAGTACAGTTAGTTTTATTGTATGTTTCAACTAGTAAATGATTTAAAAAACAGGGTGTAGAACTAATCGTTTCCAACTTAGCAAATATATCATATTACCAACCCACCAAACTAATAGCCCTTGCAAAGCTGAATAAAATACAAAGAAATAATAATTGCGGGTACAGGAATGGTCCAGTGTTTTCAAAGCTCTTCAGAATTACACAGTAACACAAATCTCTGACACTTAGGAGTGGGAAGATCTGTTTCACAGTAATATAATTTTAATTTCCATTGACATTCCTTTTAAATATATTACTATGATGTTTATATCACAATGGTGCTTTCCAATGTCCACAATTTACAGTTTCAATTTGTACATATGTAACTCACTAATGTAAGGGACAGATGTTACTACTGTAACTGTAACTAAGCAGAAAAATAAACCAATACCCTAAATACAACAAAAAAATAATATGACTTCTAATATATGAATGCAACATGATTTTTCACATTTGAGCTGTTTCCTAAACAACAGTATGTAAACTTGCCTACTTAATATATAACTGCTATAACTTTATTCACTGAGAAATTATGCATTTATTTTCCTCAACCATTTCTCTCCCTTTATCTCTAAAAATTCTTGACTTGCTGTTTTTAGTCAATGAATACCAAACTGTACTTCTGGGTGGGGAGGGGAAAAGTTAACAAACACTGTAAAAAGAAAATGAAGCCCCCACAAATCAATTCTTACATTTTTCTCTTTTATATCATTTTAAAATGTCAGTTACATTGCTTAATCTTTTTTTTTTTTGAGACAGGGTCTCTCATTAGGTAGTTCTGGATGGACTGTATCTCATGTACAGTAGCTGGGCCTAGAATTTAGATTCACCTGCCGTTGCCTCTGAAGCTGGGATGAAGACGTGTATGTCTCACCATCTAGAAGCATTTTTTATTAAACACCAATACAAATAAATTAATGGCAGGCAGGTACCATCCTAGATCCTAAAATTCTAATTTCCTTGATAGAAGAATGAAAATTTTCAATAATCCATTATAACTTTTAGGTTAGATATATGATTTGATTAAACTGGTCAAAGTAGTGAAAAACCACAATCCAGAAAATGGTTGATTATTTTGGTTCTGGGGGTGAAAATTCAAAGAAGAGAGACTAACTAACATGGAAAAAAACTGTCTCCCATTTTAAAGAGGATTTTTAAAAAGTCACAGGAGAGTTTGAACCTCTGAAATCTATTTGTCCTATCCAGTATTCAGTTCTAGAACATAATTCTCAATTTCTTTTCAATCATCTCTATCCTTTTCTTGAATATCAGACTGATCTGTACTAAGAGCTTCACACACAATCAGAGCCTAATAGCTATCTAACTACAATACAATATTTTTTGATTGTCGTTATTGTTATTTTTCCCCAACATGTTCATTTTAATGTGGTTTGATAATATTGAGCATTCTGTTTTGGGGGGACACTCCAGCAATTTCCTGTTGGTAGAGAGCATGCTCAAGGTACAGAGCATCTAGGTCAGTTAGCATATGAAGAGCGGGACCATTCCCCACGTAGGCCGCACGCCCAGTGGGACACACAGCCTGTCCCAAATGGGGTGTAGGTTTCCAATATCCTGCTCCTGAAAACCAGATTTAGTGGGAAATTACCAATACAGAGTCACGTAGAAATATAAGGGTACTTAATAGAGAAAAGGTTTACTTACAGAGCAACCTAGCCAGGCGGCGTGGCAGCAGTCTGTTCCGCAAGTACAAAAGTGAAACCGAAACAAATGCAGTCCCCTGAAAGTATCACTCTACGTCACCCCGACCACGCCCTAAATAGGTGTGGCTACAGCTTCCCCTACAATTCCCCATTTAGTCTAAAAGAAGATTAAAACTTAACAGTGTAAAGTATCCAAAATTAACAATCATAAAGGTAAAATATAAGAAAATACAACAATCTACTTATGTCACATCCTAACTATCTATTTTAACTAAGCCCTAAAGTCATCTGAAAGAGGTGTCCAAGCCTGAACACCTCCTTCCAATCCCAACCATAAACAATAGGAAGCTATCCCTAACTAGGTATATACACTATCCTAAGAGACAACAATGAGTAAGGGGGTGTAGCAGCATCCTCAAAGATACTTACTGCTGAAATGGGACGACAATAGTCATGTGGGGTCCTGTAGGAAGAAAATGTTAGTGTAGTGAAAGGCTTGAATGGATTGTATATAGTTCATGTTAGATGGGATATGCTTGATTGAAGATCTCGATTGAAATCCTCAACTTGATTGAAATCAGTACCCAAACCTCTGGCCGGACAGTCAGTTGAAATGGAGCAAGTTGGATCCAGTGCAGTCTAGGAGGTGTGGTCCTTTTTCTTTCGAGGGTGTCCAGGGATTGCTGTCAGGCAGGTCTCCATTGGCTGTGTGGGACTCAAACATAAACAGTTAGCAGAGAAATGTTTGCTTGTGGATGTACACGTGCTGGGGAAGGCAACCATGAGAGTATAACAATTATGAGAGGGTGTACACCTTGAGAGAAAGATCCAAGAAAAGACAAATAACAGCCCCAAATTCTTCTTTTATTCTGTATTACATCATTGGCTTCTTGATACAATACAGAAACACTAAAGTTTAGTTAAATAACGTGCTTTTATTTTAGAGGAGGAAAGCCAAATCCACCCCTAAATCCAGCACTGGTATAATTGAATAGGGACTAGGAAATAAAGAGAAATAGAGTTCTCTGAGGGACATCTGTAAGGTTTACCATATGGCACATTTTTATTGGTGGTTATAGCTACCTTTTCTTCTTAAGTATCTACCCATGCAGTGTCCTTTGCCTTCTGGAGATGAGTTTTCCTGTGAAGATAAAAGCAAAACACTTCCCTTTCCTTTGGGAGGTTTCTATTTAGTTTATAAGATATACTTTAGTAGAATACCTGTCATTTCTCCTCATCGAGAGGTTTTTCCTTTTCTAGTCGAATCTTGATCAACTTTGATGGTATCCAAACTTTTTCTTCTCCTGTATAAACCAATGAAAAACCCCTACCCCAATGGAACACATGTCCTGGTTTCTGTGCAGAGGTTAGCACTTCTTTGAAGTATAGCGGCTGATTGAGTTCAGCAGTTTTTTCTGTAGTCGTGTCTTTCTGCAGCTGTTTGTTCTTTTTCATCGGCATTACAAAAGTTTAATGTTAATAAAGCATTATGCAACCTATGTCTGGGGGGTTTACTCTTCCAAGCTTGTTTGTTGAGCATCTCCTTAAGTGTTCTATTAGATCTCTCAACCACTGTTTGTCCTGTAGGATTGTGTGGTATACCGGCAACATGCTTCATGTTATAATATTTGAAAAATTGTTCCATATATTGTAGAGACATATGCTGGAGCATTGTCAGTTTTCAGTTGTGCAGGTATACTCATGACTGCCATCTCTTCTAGCAGGTGTGTAATAACAGAATCAGCTTTTTCAGATTTAAGAGCCGTAGCCCATTGGAACTCTGACAATGTGTCTATGGTATGATGCACATATTTCAAATTTCCAAACTCTGCAAAGTGAAAGACATCCATCTGCCAAACATCATTTCGCTGAATGCCCTAAGGATTACAACCTGCTGGCAATGGAATTTGGTTATAAAACAAACAAATAGGACAGTTTTTCACTATTTCCTTGGTCTATTGCCAAGTGATGGAGAAGTCCTTTTTCAAACCTTTGCTATTTACATGATGTATCTTATGAAACTCTGAGGCTTCTAGCACACTTCCAATTAATAAATGATCAGTCTCATCATTGCTTTGTGTTAGTGGGCTTGGCAGACCAATATGGGATCAGATATGTGTAATATGTATATAGGATTACTTCTGTTTCTGATAGTTTCCTGTAATTGTAAAAAGAGAGAAGTTAATTCTGTATTATCAGGAATGAATTCTGCAGTCTCAATGTGTAACACAACTCTCTCTGCATATTGGGAATCAATAACTATATTAAGAGATTCTGTAAAATCCATAAGTGCCATGATAATTGCATATAATTCTGCCTTCTGTACAGATGTATATGGACATTGAACTACTTTAAATACCTCACCTGCTTTATAACCTGCCTGATCTGATTTGTTGGCACCAGTGTATAAGTTAAGAACTCCAGAAAAGGGAGTATGCCTTAAAATAAGTGGAAGAATCCAGACTGTCTTTAATATGAATTTAATTTTGTCAATTTTGGGAATATTGTTGATAATTTTTGCCAAAAAGACATTAAGAGTTATTTGCCAATATTCATTATCTTTCCACAAGGAGGAAATTTCTTCATTAGTTAAAGGAACTATAATTTCTGTTGGATCTTTTCCAGTCAGTTGACAAAGTCTTAATTTTCCCTTTAAAATCAAATCAGAAATCTTTTATATATATGTCTTTAACTTTTTTTCTGTTTATGTGGCAAAAATATCCATTCCAATATAGTATCTTCCCTCTGCATTAGAATCCCAGAAGGGTATTCTCTGGATGGCAAGATAACCAGAATACAGTCTAAATCAAGGTTTATCCAATCTACATGTGCATACAATATTCTGTTTTCTACCCATTGTAACTTTTTCTGCCTCAGCAGATAATATTCTTGGACTGTTTAGGTCCTTATCACCTTTAAGGGCCATTTTTAAATGCTTTAACTCATGTCCTTCTACACCACTAATCGTCTGTAATTGAGAAACTTCCCCTAATAATTTCTGAAGAGAATTAAGAGTTTAATAACCATCTCTCTTAATTGTACCTTTTGAGGTCTGATTCTCTCTAAGTCTATCTTGTAACCTAAATAGTTAATAGAATCTCCTCTTTGTATCTTTTCTGGGACAATCTGTAATCCCCAATGAGGCAGAACTTCCTTCACCATTTCAAGCATACATTCCAAAATTTCATTATTGGAATCTGATATAAGAATGTCATCCATGTAATGATAAACAAGAGATTGTGAAAATTACTTACGGATTATTTCCAATGGTTGCTGTACAAATTGCTGACACAAAGTGGGATTATTTAGCATTCCTTGTGGTCAAACTCTCCACTGATATCTCCTAACTGGCTGTGAATTATTAAGAGTTGGTACAGTGAATGAAAAGCTTTCTCTATCATTTTCCTGTAACGGTATTGTGAAAAACAGTCTTTTAGATCAATGACTATGATAGGCCATTCTTTAAGTATACCAGGGTGCAGAGAGCCCATTGGTGATTTATCTTATTTATGGTTCTCATGTCTGTCAGCATTCCCCTCTTACCTGACTTCTTTTTGATAACAAATACAGGAGAATTCCAAGGATTGGTAGATTCTTCTATATGTCTGGCGTCTAGCTATTCCTGTACTAACTTTTATAAAGCCTCAAGATTGTCAGAGGTCATAGGCCATTGTCCAACCCAAACAGGTTCATCTGTAATCATTTCAATGGCAGGGGCTTTGGCTTCTCTGAAGGTCCATCATTAGTATCTTGCTACTGTACAGCATGGATGGTTAGTTAACTGTTTTCCATTACCGTCTTGCCAGATCTTTTCTACTATCTAAAGATTGTACATAATTTGTATCTGACACTGGAGGAATATTAATCTGAGTTTTCCATTGCTGTAAGAGATCACTACCCCAGAGATTTATAGCTATATCTGCCACGTATGGTTCCAGTATCCCTTTCTGTCGTTCCGGTCCAATACAAACCACCGAGTTAACACTTTGTTGAACTCTAGATAGAGTCCCAATTCCAAAAAATTGAATATTTGCCTCTCTAAGAGGCCATTTCTGAGGCCAAGTATTTTAGGTAATAATAGTTACGTCCGCCCCAGTGTCTACCAAGCCACAAATAACTTTATTATTAATTTTCACTTTCAACTAAGGCCTTTTATCATTAATAGAAACTTGCCAAAATATGCCTTTCTCATTTTGTCCATTCACATTTGATTCTTTATCAATATTCAAACTACCATCTAGAGCAGTATCATTTTTCAAAATAGGCAAAGAACTATCTATTTGTCCTGTGAGATATTGTCTCCCACTGCTACTGGGAATGACCTGACCTTTCTCGATGTGGGAGCCTTCTTGAGGCCTCCCTCAGTGTTTCCCGACCTTTATGGGTTTCCTGGTATGTCCCTGGTCGATCTACATTCATTAGTCCAGTGTCTGCCCTTACCACATCTTCTACACAATCAAGAAGGCAGTGGCCTTCTGCATGAGGCATTGTTAGAATTTATTTGTCTAAAATTTCTCTTAGTATGTCCCATGTTACCACAGTTGAAACATCTAGGTTCCTGGAGCCTTCATGGTCTCTAGGAGAAGGCTCTTCCTACCCAAGTTTCTGGTTCATAGTAGTAGTAACCTCTAGCCTCTTGGTACCTATGTTGACCTCTGTAAGATGCTTCTCCTTGCATCCTCACCTCTAGAACTTTTAATTTCCTGTTGCCGTTATGAACCTTTGGAGATGGCTTCTTCTACCCAAACTCCAGCATCTTGCACATTATAGTAAATTTGGCTGCATACAAACCCATTCTTCTAGCGGAGCTGATCTGATCTTTAAAGGCAAAAGTATTCCTTTGCATATTGGGTTTGCATTTTCATAAGCTATTGTATATATAATTGATTGTCTTGTTTCTGGATCTGGTACCTGTAATTCTACTGCCCTAGTTAACCTTTGTAAGAAGTCCTGGAACTGTTCTGTAGGTCCCTGTTCTATTCTGGTATAAGCTTCTAGGCATTCTCCTAGCTCACGAACCTTATCTCAGGCATTTAATGCTGCTTTCCTGCATAGAGACTGTATATTGTCATCATATTCATCCTGAACCTGTGGGTCAGCATAAATACCCTGACCACAAATCTTATCTAGGGGTGCTTCAAAACATTCCTTTCTGCCGTGACGCTCAAGGTGCTTTTCCTCTTCCCTTTCTATTGCCTTCCACTGGATTTGGCATGAATTCTCAAGTACAGCTGCTACCAATCGTTCCCAATTTGTGGGTGTCACCCTTTTAAATGTTGCCCATGAATGTAATAGTTGTTTTACGTTTCGACTATGGAGACCATATGAGACGACTGATTCTATAATATTTTTCAGATCCTTCATCTGTATAGGTTGCCATTCATAAGCCATCTGTCCATGAGGCTGTTTCTTAGAAGCTGAATGTTCTACCATGGTAGCTGGGTAAAATAATGGTGTATGAGTAACAACCTTAGAAGAATAGTCATGATACCTGGGTGGAGTGGGTGCCTGGGATTGGAGTGATAATGCTTCTGAGGCATCCCAATGATATTTAAGCCTAGTATTGATATCCTTTTTAAAAGTTTCAATCTCCTTAATCATAAAAGAATCCAAGCATGTTAGTCAATTTGTAAATTGCTCTAACTGCTCATCTCCATGTTTTTCTAGGTCTTTATTACGATCATCCTTAGGAAGCATCTGGATGGCATGGAAACTGCCTTTTAGGTATTGGAGTCTAGATTCCAGTTCTTGATTTGCTGATTTTGAGTCCTCAGCAATTGACCGTATGGACCTTTGTATTCTGTCAGCCCTGTACTGTAAATTATCTCCAAATATTCAAATCTAGACTCAAATTTGTGATCTGCTACCTTGGATGCTTCAATAATTGATTGAATGGCATTGTTCAATTCTTCAAATCTATCCTGTGTATCTTGCACCTTTGTATCTAATTTCTGGGTAATATTCCTTATCTGAGTTTCTAGCTGGCTACAGATATTCTTTAGCTCATCATGGTCTTCTGACAGCCTAGCCTCTAAGGCCTCAGACATGGCATAAATCCACTGCATCTCATCTTGGGTAACTGACAGCTCTGTCTTTAGTGTATTGGACACAGAGCCAAGCTTATCATCCAATTTCTGTTCCACTTGCTGCACAATTGTGGTCTGACCTAATCTGCTCTCCAACACCTCACCGAGTAAAGCTGTTATTTCCTGTAAGTAGGTGGTGGGCTTATCCTTATCCCTATTCCTGAGTCCTCTGGCTAGTAATGTTATTTGTACCAGCAAGCTAACTGCCATTATGGCATATAGGCCAGTAATTGGCAAATTAGCATCCTCCTCAAACATTGAATTCCTGTAAGAAGTAAAAATATTACCAATTTTAGCAAATAATAAATATTACTCCATAATTTTACCTGATTTCTATTCCAGATACAGTAACTATCTTTGTCCAGTGGGTGGTACAGGTGTTCAGTTAGTCCTCGGCATTAGGCAGTGGTGGGTGGCAGCTGTGGAGAGAGGTCACAAAAGCGGCTGCACTTATTTTAGAGAGTATACGGCCTTGGGGCTGCATCCACTGAATGAGGTGCAGCTTTAAGGCTACTGCAGGAACCCTGTTGAAAGCCAAGACCTACTCCAACTTGGTTCAAGGGCTGGAGGCCTCCAGGTGCAGATAGGCAGCAGTCCCAGCTGGTCCTGAGCACACGGTAGTAAAACCATAGGAGTACTGTGTGAGTCTCCAAGCTGGGAGCAGCTCAGCGACAAAGGGTCTGCTGGAAAACAGGAACATCTGTGAAGAGAGGGACCTTTCCCCACCAAGGCCGAAGGCCTGGTGGGACCCACAGCCTGTCCCAAATGGGGTGTAGGTTTCCAAAATCCTGCTCCTGACAACCAGATATAGTGGGAAATTAATAGAGTCAGATAGAAATATAAGGGTATTTAGTAGGGAAAAGCCTTACTTACAGAGCAACCTAGACAGCTGGCATGGCAGCAGTCTGTGCCACAAGTACAAAAGTGAAACCAAAAGAGAAAACGCAGTCCCCTGAAAGTCTCACTCTATGTCACCCTGACCACACCCTCACAAGTGTGATCACGCAAACCTGTAGCCAGCCCCTAAGTAGGCTTGCCTACAGATTCCCCTACATTAGCACTTCCCACTAATAATAGGGAACCAAAGCTTAACCAAAATACTACTAAACAGGGCATGATAGCACACATTTGTAACCCTGGCACATGGTTTGTTGAGGCAGGAGAATGTCCCAAGTTTGAGGCAAGTGGGGCTAGACAGTTACAGACCAGCTTAGACTAGCTCCATATCCTGTCACAAAAATTAAGAGGAGCTGGAGAGATGGCTCAATGATTAAGAGCACTTGCTAACCTCTCAGATTTGCTCGCAGAAAACATGGTGGCTCACAACCTATTATGATGACTCCATTTGAGGTATCCGAGTCCCTATTCTTAGGGTAACAGAAGAATAGATGATATACATACCTTGATGCATAAAACAGTCATAAGTATTTAGCGACTTTTAAAAAGTTAAATTTGAAAACTACTACTTCATTTAGTTATTGCATGAATTTCCTGATACTCCAATCATTAAAGTATTTTGGTCAAGGCCTTTGAGAAACAAAAGCGACTGTAGTATCTAAATCTCATGTTTAATGAAATAGGTTCTAACAAATATAATAAGTAAATTCATATACACAGACACTAGTTACAAGAATATACTGTTTGGAAAACAATTTTACTTCCAATACTTATTTGAAAAGTAATTCATTAGCCTTGTGGTGCATGGCTTTCATTTCATAAATTGCACTGAGTATAAAGATGAACACATTAGGTTCAATAGTGCAGACTAATGTCATGCCCCAACCCTGAAGCAGTCACAGTGCCCTGTACCAAGGACTGTGATTCACAGGTCGAGATTTCAATTAAAATTTCCAGAGAAAAAATGCTTGTAAGTTTAGTTATAAATCTGTCTTGAGAAGCAGCCTCTAAAGGACAGTATTTTAAATGTGAATATGACCCTGTATGGAAAAGACAGCAATATGCACTCAGTGTGTTCAGTATTAATAGCATTACTTTTTCAAATGTAAATCATTCTAGAAGCATGGGAGTGCAAGTCCTGTTAAACCTTCCCTTTATGCTTCTGCTTGCACTGAACACCCCCCCCCATGGAGTGTTGAAATTGTCTCACAGCAAACCAGAGAGCTTCTAGCTTTCCTCTCATGGTTTTCCCTAAAGAAGACTGCCACAGGTGGCAGGGAGAGAAATTAGGTCCTTTCTCTTCCTACTTTGTATAGCAGTAAACAAATACATTTTCAATTATGTATTTCTGTTTCCTAATTTGTTTTGGAATACAAGAAAACTAAAACATTGGGTTTTCTTTTCTGACTGAGACAGGATTGTAGTGACCTTTTCTTTGTAATACAACAAATAAAGCTTGCCTGAAGACCACGGAAACAAATGTCCAGCCACTAGAGAATTCTCAACAGTACCAATGCTCAGACTGAACAGGCGATCTTGCCCTCTGGGTCTCCCAAACTCACTGCTCTTCAGACTGCCTAGACTGCACTGAGATCCTGCCTTATATTCCTCTTTAGTGCTGGGATTAAGGGTGTGAGCTCTCTTTCTCTTTTTAACCTAATTAGCTCATGTAGACCAGGGTGGCCTTTAACACACAGAGATCCGTCTGCCTTTGCCTCCTGAGTGCTGGGATTAAAGCTGTGGCCACTACTGCCTGTCTTCACTGGCTAAGTAGTTAGTTTCTTAGATGTGTGGATAATTAGTTGTTTAACTCTGCATGCTGATCCTTGGGAAGCTTTATTTGTTAGGTTATAAGCAAAATATCACTATAATTCCCCTCTTTGCCTTATATAAAATTGAAGGCTATAACTAATATAAGAAAACTATCTACAATAAGTACAATAACTAACTATATATGATATACAGGCAATAATTACATCAACATTGTCTAATCCATTTGCATTTGACAAATTCAGAGAAAATACTCCATTATCTATTCTATCTTGGTGAGTTCAAAGTCTTGTACGTAATTTACTTTCAATCATAAAGTGCCCTGCCACTATAATTTTTTGCTTGGTTTTGTTTTTGGCTTTGGTCATAGATAGTCCTCCCACACTCACATTGTGTATTTTAATTCATGTACACAAATGCCTACTACTGAGGCAGGAAAATAGGCAATTATGGAGGAGGATCCAGAGATCAACATATAAAAGATTGCAGAAGAGGAAAGACTGGGAACCCTTAAATTACCTGAGGTTCAATCAACCAAAAGGACATGCTCAGAAAAGCCCTGTGAACATGGGAGAAGTCAGTACTTTGTTAATGGTCCATGGAAGTTTACTGAAGAGTTTGTTTTAGCCTTTTTCCCTTTATTGCTCTTTTGGAGGAAGACCATAGGTTGGGGCCTGGCACAGCTTCAAGCTCCTTTGAATAATGTTCTTAATAAATGACCCCTTTTCTTGTAATAAATGTTTGTCTCTGGAAAATTTAATATAAATAGGTACAGGGACCTAGAAACTCCAGACTCAAATTGGCACCTGTGACATTCCTAAGGTCACACTGACTAGGAATTTTCTCTAAAACTTGCCTATTATTGTTATTATTATTATTGAGGTGTGGTCTCTGTAGCCCAGTTTGACCTGGAATTCATTGTAAAGCCTGGTCTAGCCTAAAAATTACTGCAATCCTTCTGCTTTAGTCTCCCATGTACTGAGATTACAGGCGACAGTACCACTCTAAGTTTCAACATTCCTTCATTCCTTTTTACTAGCCAGAAATGCTAGGTAGTTTCCCAGACCTCATTTTCACCAAAACACCAAGCTTGCCTTTATACGGACTCATGATTTAAGTTAAATCAGGTCTGCAGAGTGTTTGGGCAGGGCATGTCAACATTACCAACTTACTGGTATTGATGAATTAGAGATGTTTGGCTCCAGTTATATCCTAGTAAATTTGTACCCCTTAAATACTTCTGTTTTTGTTTTTCTTTTTGAGTGTTGTCAAACTTATTGAACACAAGTGAGTACATTTTATTACAAATTCCTAGTGAGTGAAGAAGTAATCACAAAAAAAAAAAGGTTCAATGAAAGATATTGTTGCTGGGAAGAAAACTTTAAAACAAGGGCAGGGAACTCAGTGGCTGAATGCAAAACACCCAGACACTGCCAAGGCTCCAGCAATAGTGCCATCTCCATCCACCACAAAAGGACAGACATCAGAGTATTGGAACTGTTTCCATCTACCAGAAAGGAACTTTGGTCCCATACCCACCAAGAGAGGAAGACACTCCTGCTGAAGAACTTGAAAGAAAATAAACAAAGAAATAAAATAAGTAGGCTTAGATAAACTTCCCACAGTGAAAATCCTGGGACTGAGATTCCAGTGGTTGTGGTTTGCTCTGGTATTTGCTCTTGTCTACTAAGCCATTTTTCAAGCCCCAGATACATTGTTTCTAGCTTTCAGACAAACTAAGAGAAGTTTGAAGCTTGAACACTCTCATTCACTTATATCCTTATATGTGTTGAAGGGACCAGCTCCCCATTTCAGCAGCCATGACAGTAACACGTGCTTGGGATGACCTTGCCTTGGTCACTAGAGGTTAGGTGCTTGCCTCGTGGCAAGGAACCAATCAGAAGTTAGCTGATGGTGGTATGGTTTACGACTCTGTGTGTGCTTTACAGACAGGTGCACAACAATGACGTGCAGAGCATAGCAACCACTCTTAGAGGGCCTATGGGCCATAACAACCAATTAGCAAATCAACACAGGACAAACCCTCCAAGCCTGGAGGCACATCAATCCCGAGCCTGTGCGTACCTCTAGACACTCCTCTTATGCTGCCCTATAAGATCTCTATGAAGCCCCTTCAAGCAGTCTTTTGTAGCCATCCACCATGGCGGGAGGATGAAAGATGCGAGCTAACATGGGGTTAGCTTGTTAAACAACAATAAAGCCTCATGCAGTTTGCATTAAACTTTCGACTCAGCCTGGTGATCGGGGTGGCTGAGGTCCTGGGCTAAGATCCTGAAAGCCTGAGCTTTCAGGGGGGGGGTCTTACATTTGGGGGCTCATCCAGGATTTGCAACCACCCCTCACCTGAGTGGAGTCGATCTTGGAGGTAAGCCGATACCCTGTATTGTCTGTGTCTTCTTTTTTTTTATGTGCCTGCTGATATCTGGTTCTGTGCTTTGCAGTCACTCCTGTCTTGGGAAGAGACAAGAGCCCTGATCTCGGGAGGAGACAGTGTGATCAGCAGACGTGCTAGGAGATCAGCAACTGCCACCCTGGAAGACGTTCCAGGAAGTCTGTGGGAACCTCAGGGATTCTTGGGAGATTCCTGTCTGGGAGCCAGTGAGGGTATGGTAGTTTTCCTGGATTGGGGAAGTTATACATCCTCCTGGCCATCTGTATTTCTGGAGTGATTTTGTCTGTCTAGTTGGAGACAGACATCTGATAGTTTTTGTCTATGTGTCTTGGTTTTCTGTTTTTGTCTTATTTGTGATTTGTTGATGGGACTTACTGTAACCAACCCCCCTCAGTCTGACTTTTGACCACCCAACAGACGTTAAGAACCATAGTTAGTCAGTTAAAGTTACTACACCCCCTTTCATTGAGTAACATGGCACCACACTAGGTAACTTTCTTTTCCAGTCTTTGTTTCTCTATGGTTTCTGTAAAGCCTGGAGGGTTGGAAGAGGCTGGGTGACTGGACAGTTGTGCAGGATTGTTATCTATATTATCTTGATCTGTTGAAGTCCATGCCCTCCCCGCCTGCATTTTCCTGGTGTGTCAGTTCTGTTAATTTTGTAAATAGGGTCGTTAGTGACATCTGTAAGTAGGCCTATAAGAATTGTTTAGGGTGGAGGTTCGGGTGACAACTTCTGCAGTCTGTAGGAGCGGGACTTGGTCGGACCAAGTTGCTTGCTCCATCTGTAAGGTGACCCAAGCGGGTAGCCCAATCTGTAGGACAGGGACTTTCTGGGAGCAAGTTGCCTGCTCCATCTGTAAGGGGACCCAAGCGGGCAGACCAATCTGTAGGGTAGACTTGTTTTTGGACCAAGTTGATCTCCATGGGGCCAGTCATCTGAACTTCCAAATAGGACCCTAGTCTGTGTTACTGTACTGTCTGTCCACATTTTACATTTGTGTTGTGTGTTTGTTCAGCATCTCTTTCTGTCTCTACTGCCCACGAACATGGCATGCATGGGTCAGGGGTCTTTTGTTGCCCTGAGCACGTCGCATGGACAGGAGTTCCTCTGCCATATGTCACGGGTGAGCCTGGATGATGTAGGTGAGTCTGGTTTTCTATTTTCACCTGCTGGTCTGTGAGGCATACAAAGTGGGGTTGTCTCTGCCACAACTGCCATCTTGCTGTGGGTCCTGGCTTGCAGAGGAAGTTTCCCTGCTCAGAGCACATGGCTGCATGGACGCCATCTGCCTAGCTGCCTGGCCTTCTCTGTGCTCCACACATGGTATACAGGGAAACCGCTGGGGTCTTCTTCCCACCCCTGCATTGTGCATTGGCTGAGGGTCTGGGATTACCAGCAGCAGCACCTTACCCCCAGGTCTCTTCCCTGAGCACATGGAGCTCAGGCAGGTGAACAATCTAGCCTGATCCGGATGTTCTAAGAAAGAAAGAAAGAAAGAAAGAAAGAAAGAAAGAAAGAAAGGAAGAAATGAATGAATGAACAGTCTTAAAGTTATTTAAAAAAAAAAACCTTAAGGACTTCGATAAGAGTTTTTATGTTGACTAAGAAATGAGAGAAAATGTAGGAGACTAAATTAATAAAGAGAGAAAGGGAAAGGGAAATGTGCCTAAGAATGTCTAAGAAAATCGGAGGAATAAACTAAAGATATATAGAAAGTTATAGAGGGTTAAAGCAAGTCATAGAAGGTCAGAGGAAAATTGTCAAAGGTCAGAGGAAAGGTTGTTACAAGTCAGAGAGCAATGTAAACTGTTTTTTATGGTTTCTCATGTATACAAATAGTAAATTTTAAAAACTGGGAATATAAGTTAAAATTTTCACCATATTAAGTTAATTCTGTTTAAAAAGACCTGTTTATTTCTCAAGTAAATTATGTATACTTGTTTTAAAATGTTCTGTTGCCTGGCATAACCTAAGTTTTGTTACAAGCATGTGGCTAAAACATGGTGCAGGTTACCGCCATTTTGTAGCCAGCCCCTTGGCAAACTGATCACATGGGTGACTGGTAGCCATTTTGCTGAAGTTAGAAAAAGGATACTTAAACTGCCATCTTGACTAAATTTGACAAAATTAGTGGTATGATCTTAAAAACAAGTTTTTCATTTAAGATTTAAAATGTTAATACTTCTATATAGTACAGAAACACATTAAGGGAATTTAAATTCTTTTTAAAACCAGTTTTTTAAATGTTTATGTTTTTTAAAAATGTCTTTTTTAAAGAGCTTCAATTTTGAATCATTTTTAAAGCAAAACCTGACAATGTAAAGTTCTCGTTTTATAAAAGATACTAATCTATTACAAGATGTTACAGTTTATGTTTTCCGAAGTTAAGTTTAGGGTGTTGGTGGCACATGCCTTTAATCCCACCACTTGCAGCCAGAGGCAGGTGGATCTTTATGAGTTCAAGGCCAGCCTTGTCAGCAGATCGAATCCCAGGACAGGCTCCAAAGTCACAGAAAAACCCTGTCTCAGAAAGAAGTTAAGTTTAAGCAAAGAGCTACAATGTGTACATATAGCTACTGTTTAAGGAATATAAGGTAACTCTATGCAGTTTTAAATTCAGCTGTGCTAAGTTTCAAATATTTTAATAAGTTAAAACCAGTTACAGTCAGACTAAAAATTAATTACAGAAATAAGACCTTACCTAGCCACCTGTATGTTTAATGTGTGCTTAAGGCAAGTAACTAAAGCAGACAGACAGACCTCTAATGCTTCAGAGACCTGCAGAATATGGCATTTAAAATGTTATCTTTAAAGTTTATAATATCAGACAGACTGCCAGATCCTGACACTGACCCACAGTCTCCAAACAAGATTATGAGGCACCCCAGTTCCTGCACATGGACCAGTGAGCAAGATGCTCAGAGGTGATACCTGTTGCCTGCCAGGACCTGGCCGAGACTGTGGACAAAGCTGCTGGACACTGGAAAATTGATTGCACCCCCTTTGCCTACACAAAACAAAGTTAGACTTTTCCATGTCCCTCTTCCACAGAGAGGAAAAAAACTTATCACCTTATAGGCCGGGCGAAGCTTGCTCTTATTTAAGACATCTAGCTCCAGCGATAATGGAGAGAATTGGGTATGGCTAACTGTATATAGACTGGCTTCTAACTGGCTTCTGTCACTTTTTAGTAGATTCAGATAAAATATACCCTTGTCAGATCCCTGAAATATTAAAGGTTGTCAGCTTGACAGCATCAGACAGTCAAATCCACTATAGACTAGTCAGTATGTTAGCTGATAAAGTAATGACTATCTACTGTTCAGGCACAAGCTCAAGGTTTTTAGGATTATTTTGGTTGTCACCTAAGTATAAACTTAAAGGGCTTTTCATCAGGCCAAAGGCACCTCTGTCCAATCCATACCTGGCTCTCTGGACAGAAGAAAAGTGTACATGCTTCTAGCCCAAATCCAAAAGCTGTCTTTTGTTGCCATCCCCCATGGCAGGTGGATGAAAGACCCAAGCTAACATGGGATTAGCTCATTAAACAGCAATAAAGCCTCAGGCAGTTTGCATCAAGCTTTCAACTCAGCCTGGTGATTGGGGTGGCCGTGGTCCTTGGCTTAGATCCTGGAAGCCTGAGCTTTCTAGGGGGTCTTACACTGTCATTGATTAGATTCTGGGTACAAATAAATGGAAACCCTAATACTTAAACTCTCCCTTGACTTGGAAATTTTATGCTGCAGCCATAGTGACTATTTTTGATTGTGGGCTGATTAAAATGGTCTCACCTAGCTCAAGCTGTATTTGTACTTGCTATATAGTGAAGAATGGCCTTTTATTTCTGATTCTTCTGCCTCCTCCTCCCTCCAGAATGCAGGCATTAAGGGCATCTGCCACCACACCTTGCAACAGTGTTAACGGCTAAATTATGACAGCCCCTGCTTTCTCAGAATGAGGGCTACATGGAACTAAATCAAGCCCCTCTCAGTGGACTGTTGAAACTTTCTCACAGCAAAATCCAGAGAGCTTTTAGCTTTTGTGTCATGGTTTTTTCTAAATAAGACTGCCAAAGGTGGCAGGGAGGGAAATTAGGTCCTTTCTCTTCCTACTTTACATAGCTGTAAACAAATACATTTTCAATTATGTATTTCTGTTTCCTAATTTCTTTTGGAATACAAGAACTAAAACAATGGGTTTTCTTTTCTAACGGAGACAGGATTGTAGTGACATTTTTGTTTGTAATCTAACAAATAAAGCTTTCATGATGACCAGGGAAACAAAGTGTCCAGCCACTAGAGAATTCTCACTGGTACCAATGCTCAAACTGAAGGGGTGTTCTTGTCCTCTGGGTGTCTAAACCTCATTGCTCCTCAGACTGCCTAGGCTGAACTGAGCTCCTGCCTCTTATTCCACTTTAGTGCTTGGATTAAAGGTGTGAGCTCTCTATCTCTTTTAACCTAACTAACTCATGTAGACCAGGGTGGATTTGAACTCACAGATATACATGTGCCTTTTTCTCCTGAGTGCTGGGATTAAAGGTGTGACCACCACTGCCTGTATTCACTGGCTAACTAGTGGTTTAACTCTGAATCATGACCATTGGGCAAGCTTTATTTGTTAGGTTATAAGCAAATTAGCACTACATTTCCCCTTTTTGCCTTATATAAAAGTGAAGGCTATAACTAATAACAGAAAAACTATCCACAATAGGTACAATAACTAACTATATCTGATATAAACAGGCAATAATTTTATCAACATTGCCTAATTCATTTGCATTTCACAAATTCAGAGAATATACTCCATTATGTATTCTATTTTGGTGAGTTCAAAGTCATATACCTAATTTACTTTCAAACACAACTTGGATTACCATCCAAAACTATCTTTTGATATCTCTCAGTCTTGCACACTTTACATCTCTCAGTGCAGTCTAGGCAATGTGAGTAGTAGAACGGTTTGGAGATTCAATCAAAGGACCAGATGGCCCCTTTGGTCTGAGCATTGGTAGAGGCGGCTGTCGGCTTTGTTTCTCTGCCGTCAGGCAAGTGTTATTTGTTAGATTACAAACAAAATATCACTACACATACCTCACCACATAGCCCCTAGCTAACATGGTACTCACTATGTAGGCCAGGTTATCTTCAAATTTATAGATATTGTTTGTGTCTACCTTTAGAATGCTGGGATTAAAGGTGTAGCCACAGTGCCTTGCCACTATTCTTTTTTGTTTGTTTTGTTCTTGGCTTTTGGCTTAGATAGTCCTCCCACACTCACATTGGGTGTTTCAATTCATGTACACAAATGCCTATGTCTGAGGCAGGAAAATAGGAAATTATGGAGGAAGATCCAGACATGAACATATAAAAGATTGCAGAAAAGGAAAGACTGGGGGCCCTTAAATTACCTGGGCTTCAATCAACCAAAAGGACATGCTCAGAAAAGCCTTGTGAACATGGGATAAGGGGGTACTTTGTTAATGGTCTAGGAAAGTTTACTGCAGATTTTGAATTAGCACCTATCCCTTTTTTGCTCTTTTGGAGAAATACCATAATTTGAGGCTTATTATTATTGTTATTATTAAGTCAAATGGATCAAAGACCTCAACATAAACCCAGCCACACTGAACCTATTAGAAGACAAATAAATACCCTTGAATTAATTGGTACAGTAGACTGCTTCCTGAACATTACACCCAGTAATGTTCAGTAGCCCAGTAGCCCAGACACTGAGATCAACAATTGATAAATGGGACCTCCTGAAACTGAGAAGCTTCTATAAGGCAAAGGACACTGTCAGCAAGACAAAACAGCAGCCCACAGACTGGGAAAAGTTATTCACCAATCGCACATTGACAGAGGTATGATCTCCAAAATATACAAAGAAATCAAGAAACTAGTCTCCAAAACACCAAATAATCTAATTTAAAAAATGGGGTACAGAACTAAATAGACAATTCTCAATAGGGGAATCTAAAATGGCTGAAAGACACATAAGAAAGTGTTCAACATCTTTAGCCATCAGGGAAATGCAAATCAAAACAACTCTGAGATACCATCTTACTCCTGTCAGAATGGCCAAAATCAAAAACACCAATGACAATTTATGCTGGAGAGGGTGTGGAACTGCTGGTAGGTAATGTGGGAAATTACCAATATGCAGCCAGGTAAAAACACAAGGGAATTTAATAGGGAAAAGCCTTACTTACAGAGAACCTAGACAGCTGGCAGGGCCAAGGTAAGTAAATCAAGCCTCCAATGAATGCAAAAGCAGGCTGCCCTGTAGGTTTTCCTCCATCTTCAACTTTCCCTATATCAGCCTGACTACACCCTCGCAGGCATGGCTACAGCATCTCCTACAATTCCCCTTTTAATCTAAAAGAGGATTAAAACTTAACAGTGTAAAGTATCCAAAATTAACAATCACAAAAGTGAAATATAAGAAGGTACAACAATCTGCTTATGTCATATCCTATCTATTTTAAAAAAAACACTAAAGTCATCTGAAAGAGGTGTCCAAGCCTGAACACCTCCTCCCATTCCCAACTATAAACAATAGGAAGCTATCCCTAACTAGTTATATAAACTATCCAAAGTGACAACAATGTGGGAAAGGGGTGGAAGCATCCTCCAAGTTACTTCCTGCTGAAATGGGATGTCCTTGTGGGGCCCTGTGGGAAGAAAATGTTAGTATAGTAAAAGTCTTCAATGGATTATAACCAGTCCATGATTGATGGGATTTGCTTGATTGAAGATCTTGCTTGAAATCCTCAACTTGATTGAAGTCAGTACCCAGAGCTCTGGTCTGAGTGTCAGTTGAAATGGAGAAAGTTGAATCCAGTTCAGTCGAGGAGGTATGGCCCATTTTTTTCTGGGGTATCAGGGGATAGCTGTCAAGCAGGTCTTCATTGACTGGGATTCAAACATAAATGTTAGCAGAGAAATGTTTGCTTGTGTAAGTATGTATACTAGAAAAGACAACCATGGGAGCATAACAATTATGAGAGTGTGTACACCTTGAAAGAAAGAGCCAAGAAAAGATAAAGACAGTCCCCAAATTCTCTCTGATTCTGTATTCCATCAATTGGCTTCTTGATACAATACAGAAACTATGAAGTTTAGTTAAACAACATGCTTGGATTTTAGAGGAGGAAAGCCAAATTCACCTCTAAATCCAGCTTTGGTTTAATTGAATAGGGACTAGGGAATAAAGAGAAATAGATTTCTCTGAGTGACTGCTGTGAAGATTACCATATGGCACATTCCTTTTGTCTCATGGTTGTAGATACCTTCTTTTCTTAAGTATCTATCCATGCAGTGTCCTTTTCCTCCTTGAGATGAGTTTTCCTGTGAAGATAAAAGCAAAACACTTCCCTTTCCTTGGGCAGGTTTCTATTTAGTTTATGAGTTATACCTTAGGAGAATACATGTCATTTGTCCTTGTCTAGAGGTTTTTCCTTTCCAACTACAATCTTGATCAACTTGGATTGAATCCGAAATTTTTCTGCTCCTGTGGAAACCAATGCAAAACCCCTACCCCATGGTAACAATGTCCTGGTTGCCATACAGAGGTTAGTACATCTTGGAAGTATACCATCTGATTTGGTTCAGCAGTGTTTTTTCCGTAGTCCAGTGTATTTCTGCAGCTGTGTGTCTTTTTTCATTGGCATTAAGAAAGTTTAGTGTTAATAAAGCATTATGCAACCAATTTTGGGTGATTTTGACTTACCAGCATGTCTTTGGAGGATTTCCTTAAGTGTTCTTTTAGATCTCTCAACCACTGCTTGTCCTGTAGGATTGTGTGGTATACCAGTGACATGCTTTATGTTATAATATTGGAAAAATTGTTCTAATTTTGTGGAGACATATGATGGAGCATTGTCAGTTTTTATTTGTGCAGGTATACGCATGACTGTCATCGCTTCTAGCAGGTGTGTAATAACAGTCAGCTTTTTCAGAGTTAAGAGCAGTAACCCATTGGAACTCTGAGAATGTGTCTATAGTATGATGCACATATTTCAAATTTCCAAACTCTGCAAAGTGGAAGACATCCATCTGCCAAACCTCATTTCTCCGAATGCCCTTAGGATTGCAACCTGCTGGCAATGGAGTTTGGTTATAAAAAGAACAAGTAGGACAGTTTCTCACTATCTTCTTTGCTTGTCGCCAAGTAATGGAGAAGTACTTTTTAAACCTTTGCTATTTACATGATGTTTCTTATGAAATTCTGAGGATTCTAGAACACTTCCAATTAATAAATGATCAATCTCATCATTGCCTTATGCTAGTGCGCCTGGCAGACCTGTATGGGATCTGATATGTATCATGTATATAAGATTACTTCTGTTTCTGTTTGTTTCCTGTAATTGTATAAGCAGTGAAGTTAATTCTGTATTATCAGGAACAAAGTATGAAATCTCAATGTATAACATGACTTTCTCTGCATATTGAGAATCAGTAGCTATATTAACAGACTCTGTAAAATCCATAAGTACCATGAGAATTGCATAGAATTCTGCCCTCTGTACAGATGTATATGGGCTTTGAACTACTTTACTTATCTCTTCTGATTTATAACCTGCCTTATCTGATTTGTTGGCATCAGTGTAGAAGTTAAGAACTCCAGAAATGGGAGTTTGTCTTACAATATGAGGGAGAATCCAGACTGTCTTTTCTATGAATTTAATTCTGTCAGTTTTGGAGATAGTTGTTGCTAATTGTTCCCAAAAAGTCAGTAAGAGTTATTTGCAAATATTCATTATCCTTCCACAAGGAGGAAATTTCCTTATTAGTTAAAGGTACTATAATTTCTGCTGGATCTTTTCCAGTCAGTTGATGGAGTCTTAATTTTCCCTTTAAAATCAAATCAGAAATCTTTTCTATATATGTCTTTGACTTTTTATTCTGTTTATATGGCAGAAATATTCACTCTAATATGGTGTCTTCCCTCTGCATCAGAATTCCAGAAGGATATTCTCTGGATGGCAAGATAACCAGAATACAGTTTAAATCAAGTTTTATCCCATCTAAATGCACATCCAATATTCTGTTTTCTACCCATTGTAACTCTTTTTCTGCCTCAACAGACAATATTCACGGACAGTTTAGGTCCTTATCACCTTTAAGGGCCATTTATAAATGCTTTAAGTCATGTCCTCCTCCACCACTATTCGTCTGTAATTGAGAAACTTCCCCTAATAATTTCTGAAGAGAATTAAGAGTTTGATAACCATCTCTTCTAATTTGTACCTTTTGAGGTCTGATTGTTTGGAAGTCTATCTTGTATTCTAAATAGTTAATAGTATCTCCTCTTCATATCCTTTCTGGGGCAATCTGTAACCCCTAACCAGGCAAAACTTCCTTCACCATTACAAACATACATTCCAAAGTTTCCTTATTGAATTTGATAAAAGAATGTCATCCATGTAATGATAAGCAAGAGATTGTGAAAATTTCTTACGGATTATTTCCAAAGGTTGCTGTACAAAATGCTGACACAAAGTAGGACTATTTAGCAATCCTTTTGGCAAAACCCTCCACTGATATCTCCTAACTGGCTTTGAATTATTAAGAGTTGGTACACTAAATGCAAATTTTTGTCTATCAATTCCCTGTAACGGTATTGTGAAAAATAAAAAAAAAAACAGTCTCTTAGATCAATCACTATGATAGGCCATCCTTTAGCTATCAAGAAGGTAATGGCATTCCAGGTTGCAGAGAGCCCATTGGTTGAATTACCTTATTTATGGCTCTCAGGTCTGTCAACATACTCCACTTACCTGACTTCTTTTTGATAACAAATACAGGAGAATTCCAAGGGCTGCTAGACTCCTCTATGTGTCCAGCTTCTAGCTATTCCAGTACCAACTTTTCTAAAGACTCTAGCCTCTCAGAGGTCATAGGCCATTGTCCCACCCAAACAGGTTCATCTGTAAGCCATTTCAATGGCAGGGCCTTTGGCTCCTCTGAAGGCCCAGCATTTGTACCTAGTTATGGTACAGCATGGATGGTTGGTAACTGTTTTCCATAGCATCTTACCAGATCTTTTCTACTATCTAAAGATTGTACATAATTTGTATCCAACACTGGAGGGATATTAATCTGAGTATTCCATTGCTGTAAGAGATCACGAACACAGAGATTTATAGCTATATCTGCCACGCATGGTTTCAGTCTCCCTTTCTGTCCTTTTGGACCAATGCAGACCACCAAGTTAACAATCTGTTGAACCCTATATTGATTTCCAATTCCTAAACATTGTACATTTGCCTCTTTAGGAGGTCATTTCTGAGGCAAATCCTATTCGGTAATAATAGCCACATCTGCCCCAGTGTCTACTAAGCCAGTAATAACTTTATTATTAATTTTCACTTTCAACTGAGGTCTTTTATCATTAATAGAAGTTTGCAAAAATGTGCGTTTCTCATTTTGTCCATTCACATTTGATTCTTCATCACTATTCAAGCTACCTTCTAGAGCAGTATCATTTTTCACAATAGGCAAAGAACTATCTATTTGTCCTGTGAGAGATTGTCTTCCACTGCTACTGGGAACCACCTGACCTTTCTCATTGTGGGGGACTTCTTGAGGTCCCCCTCGGGGTTTCACGCCTTAACATGTTTCCTTGCATTTCCCTGGTAGATCTACATTAATTGGCCCAGTGTCTGCCCTTACCACATCTTCTACACAATGCAGAAGGCAGTGGCCTTCTGTATGAGGAATTGTTAAAATTTGTTTGTCTACAATTTCTCTTAGTATTTCCCATTCTTCCACAGCTGAAACATCTCGGTTCCTGGTGCCTTCGTGATCTCCTGAGGAAGGCTCTTCCTACCCAAGTTTCTGGTTGATAGTAGTAGTAAACTCTAGCCTCTTGGTACCTATGTTGACCTCTGTAAGGTGGTTGTCTTTCCCAAGCCCTGGTGTTCCCAAATCTAAAACATTTAATCCCCTGTTGCCTTTCTAAACCTTTTGAGATGGCTTCTCCTACCTGAGCTCCAGTATCTTGCACATTATAGTCAATGTTGGATGCATACACACCCATTCTTCTAGTGGAGATTATCTGATCTTTAAAGGCAAAAGTATTCTTTTGCATATTGGGTTTGCATTTCCATGAGCTACTGTATATATAATTGATTGTCTTGTTTCTGGACTTGTTACCTGTAATTCTACAGCCCTAGTTACAAATTTTAATTAGTGCAGTAGAATTACATGTACTGTAGGTCTTTGTTCTATTCTGGTATAAGCTTCCAGGTGTTCTTCTGGCTCACAAACCTTATCCCAGGCATTTAATGCTGCTTTCCTGCATAGGGACAGTATAGGGTCGTCATATTCAGCCTGAGCTTGTGGGTTAGCATAAATACCCTCACAAAGAATCATATCTAGGGGGGCTCCATAACCTTCCATTATGCCTTGATGCTCTAGGAGCTTCAACCCTTCACTGACCAATGCCTTCCACTGGATTTGGCATGAGTTCTCAAGTACAGCTTTTACCAATCATTCCCAATCTGTGGGTGTCACTGTTAAAGGTTGCCCATGATTGTAATAGCTGTTATACATATGAGCTAAGGGAACCATCTGAGAAAACTGATTCTTTAATATTTTTAAGATCCTTCAGCTGTATAAGTTGTCATACATAAGCCATCTGTTCCTGAGGATGTTTCTTAGAAGCTGGCTTTTCTGCCATGGTATCTGGGTACACTAATGGTGTATGAGTAACAAACTTAGAGGAATAGTCATGTTACCTAGGTGGAGTAGGTGCCTCCGATTGGAGTGATTCTGCCTCTGTGCATCCCAATGATCTTTAAGCCTAGTAATGGTATCCTTATGAAAAGTTTCAATCGCCTTAATCATAAAAGATTCCAAGCATGTTAGCGAATCTGTAAATTGCTCTAACTGCACCTCTACATGTTTTTCTAGGTGTTTAAAATGGTTGTCCTTTCTTAAGATTACCGAGTGCGCACAGAGATGAACTATAGTCCGTGATGGTAAGATTTCTTTATTCAAGAAAGCACCAGGGCAAAACGCAGGCCAGAGCGAGGTCACAGGAACCCAGCTAGTGCAGCCAGAGAGAAGGGGCTAAGGTCTCCATGTGCAGCACTTAAGAAGCTTCTCTTATGTCACCCCGGCCCTCCTTCACCACACCCTTATGGGCGAGTCCTGGGTCCACCTGGCACCTGTCCCAGGACTATTGTGCAGGGCTAGGGTGTCTCCCTACAGTTCCCCTTTTAGTCTAAAAGAGGATTAAAACTTAATAGTGTAAAATATCCAAAACTAACAGGCATAAAGGTGAAATACAAGACGATACCATAATCTGCTATGGCACATCCTATGTCTATTCCAGCTAAGTCTTAAAGTCATGTGGAAAAGGTGTCTAACTTGAACACCTCCTTCCAATCCCAACTCTAAACAATAAGAAGGTCATTCTTAACTAGGCTTACACTACCCTAATAAACAATAATGGGGAACGGGGGCGTAGCATCTTCTAGGTTACTTCATGCTGAAATGGGACGATGGTAGTCATGTGGGGTCCTGTGGGAAAAAAATGCTAGTACAGGGAAAGTGTCTAATGAGTTATGTCTAGTCCATGTTAAATGAGATTTGCTTGATTGAAGATCTACTTTGTAATCATCAACTTAATTGAAAAAAGTCATTACTCGAGGTTCTGGTTGGAGTGTCAGTCGAAATGGAGTGAGTTGAATCCAGTGCAGTCGGGGAGGTGCAGTCCAATTCTTTTTCCAGAGCATGTAGGGATTGTTGTCAGGCTGGTTCTCATTGGCTGTATGGGACTCAATAAGTGTCATCAGAGAAATGTTTGCTTGTTCATGTTTGTGTACTGGGAAAGGCAATCCTTGAAGAACAACAATTATGAGAGGGTGTAGGCCTTGAAAGAAAGAACCAAGATAGTCCTCTTATTCTTCATTTATTCTGTATTACAGTAATTGGCTTCTTGATATAACACAGAAACTTTTAAAATTTTTAAATAACATGCTTGGATTTTAGAGTAGGCAAGCCAAATCCAACTCTAAATCCAGCATCGATTTAATTGAATAGGGACTAGGAAATGAAGAGAAATAGAGTTATTTGAGAGACAGCTGTAAATGTTACCGTATGGCACGTTCCTTTTGTTCCATGGTTATAGCTACGTTCTTTCCTTAAGTATCTACACATGTAGTGTCCTTTGACTTCTGGAGGTGGGTTCCTGTGAGGATGAAAACAAAGCACTTCCCATCCTTTGGGATGCTTTTATTTAGTTCATGAGATATACCTCAGTAAATACCTGTCAGTCATCCTTGTTGAGAGGGTTGTCTTCCTCAACTCGAATCTTGATCAATTTTGATGGTATCCAAAGATTTTCTTCTCCTGTGGAGACAAATGCAAAACCCCTACCCCAACGTAACACATGTCCAGGTTTCCATACCGAGGTCAGCACATCTTTGAAATACACTGGTTGGTTCAGTACAGCAGTTTTTTCCGTAGTCCAGTGTCTTCCCGAAGCTGTTTGTCCACTGTCATTGGCATTAAGAAAGTTTAGCATTAATAAAGCATTATGCAATCTATGTTTGGGGGGGTTTCGACTTACCAGCTTGCCTATGGAGCATCTCCTTAAGTGTCCTGTTAGACCTTGCAACGACTGCTTGTCCTGTAGGGTTGTGTGGTATACCTGTGACATGCTTAATGTTATAATATTTGAAGAACTGTTCCATTTTTGTGGAGGCATATGCTGGAGCAGTGTCAGTTTTTATCTGTGCCAGTATACCCATAACTGCCATCACCTCCAGTAGGTGTGTAATAATGGAATCAGCTTTTTCAGAGTTGAGAGCAGTAGCCCATTAGAAACCTGAGAATGTGTCAATGGTATGATGCACATATTTCAAATTTCCAAATTCTGTAAAGTGAAAGACATCCATTTGCCAGATCTCATTCTTCCAAAGGCCATTAGGATTACATCCTTCTGGCAGCGGAGTTTGGTTATAAAAGGAACAAGTAGGACAGTTTCTCATTATCTCTTTGGCTTGTTGCCAAGTGATGGAGAAGTTCTTCTTTAAACCCGTTATTTACATGATGCTTTTTATGAAATTTTGAGGCTTCTAGCACAGTGCCAATCAATAAACGATCGATCTCATCATTGCCTTGTGCCAGTGGGTCTGACAGACCCGTATGGGATCTGATATGCGTAATGTGCAGTGGGTTACTTTAGTTTCTGATTGTTTCCTGTAACTGTAAGAACAATGAGGTTAGTTCAGTATTATCAGGGACGAATTCTGCAGTCTCTATGTGCAAGACGACTCTCTCTGCATATTGGGAATCAGTAACTATATTAAGAGGTTCCGTAAAATCCATAAGCACCATGAGAATTGCATATAATTCTGCTTTCTGTATAGATGTATATGGACTTTGACCTACTTTACTTACCTCACCTGCTTTATAACCAGCCTTACTTGTTTTGTTAGCATCAGGGTAGAAAGTAAGAACTCTAGAAATGGGAGTTTGTCTTACAATGCGTGGAAGAATCCAAACTGTCTTTTTTATGAATTTAATTCTGTCGGTTTTGGGATAGTTGTTACTAATTGTTCCAAAAAAGTCGGTAAGAGCTATCTGCCAATATTTATTATCCTGCCATAAAGAGGAAATTTTATCATTAGTTAAAGGTACTATAATCTCCACTGGATCTTTCCCAGTCAGCCGACGAAGTCTTAATTTGCCCTTTAAAATCAAATCAGAAATCTTTTCTATATACGTCTTTAACTTTTTGTTCTGCTTATGTGGCAGGAATATCCATTCCAATATAGTGTCTTCCCTCTGCATCAGAATCCCAGAAGGGTATTCTCTGGATGGCAAGATAATCAGAATGCAGTCTAGATCAAGGTTTATCCGATCTACATGTGCATCCAATATTCTGTTTTTTACCCATTGTAGCTCTTTTTCTGCCTCAGCAGATAACATTCGTGGACTGTTTAAGTCCTTATCACCTTTTAGTGCCATTTTTAAATGCTTTAAGTCATGTCCTTCCACATTAATAATCGTCTGTAATTGAGAAATTTCTCCTAGTAGCTTCTGAAGACTGTTAAGAGTTTGATAACGGTCCCTTCTAATTTGTACCTTTTGAGGTCTGATTCTTTGTAAGTCTATCTTATATCCTAAATAGTTAATAGAATCTCCTCTTTGTATCTTTTTTGGGGCAATTTGTAAACCCCATCTAGACAGAACCTCCTTCACCATTTCAAACATACATTCCAAAGTTTCCTCATTAGAATCTGCTAAAAGAATATCATCCATATAATGATAAACCAGAGATTGTGGAAATTTTCTACGAATTATTTCCAAAGGTTGTTGTACAAATTGTTGACATAAGGTGGGGCTATTTAGTATCCCCTGAGGTAAAACCTTCTATTGGTATTTCTGAACTGGCTGTGAGTTATTAAGAGTTGGCACTGTAAATGCAAATTTCTCTCTATTGCTTTCTTGTAATGGTATAGTGAAAAAGCAGTCTTTCAGGTCAATTACTATGATCAGCCATCCTTCAGGTATTAAGGAAGGCAATGGCATTCCAGGCTGTAGAGCACCCATAGGCTGAATTACCTTATTTATGGCTCTCAGGTCTGTCAGCATTCTCCAGTTACCTGACTTCTTCTTGATGACAAATACAGGAGAATTCTAAGGGCTGGTAGATTGCTCTATGTGACCAGCCTCTAGCTGTTCCTGTACTAACTTTTCTAGAGCCTCAAGCTTTTTAGAGGTCAAAGGCCATTGCCCTATCTAGACCGGTTCATCTGTAAGCCATTTTAATGGCAGGGCCTTTGGTTCCTCTGAAGGCCTGTCATTTGTATTTAGTGTCTGTACAGCCTGGATAGTTGGTAACCATTTTCCATGGCATCTTACCCGATCCTTTCTACTATCCAGTGATTTTCTAGAATTCGTATCTGACACTGGAGGGATGTTAATTTGAGTATTCCATTGCTGTAATAAATCATGACCCCATAAATTTATAGCAATATCTGCTACATAAGTTTTTAGTATTCCTTTTTGTCCTTCCGGTCCAATACAGACCACCGAGTTAACACTCCATTGAACTCTAGATAGAGTTCCAATTCCTAAAAATTGTACATTTGCCTCTTTAAGCAGCCATTTCTTAGGCCATCATTTCTGAGTGATAATAGTTACATCAGCTCCAGTGTCTCCAAGACCTTTAATATCTCTGCCATTAATTTTCACCAGTGACTGAGGCCTTTTATCATTAATAGAAGCTTGCCAAAATATGCGTTTCTCGTTTTCACCAATCATATGTGATTCTTCATCACTATTCAAACTACCTTCTAGAGCGGTATCATTTTCCACAATAGGCAAGGAACTATTTGTCCTGCAAGAGATTGTCTTCCACTGTTACTGGGAATGATCGAACTGTTCTCAGGGTAGGGACCTGCTGGAGTCCCCCTTCCGAGTTTCCCAATGCCAAAAAGTTCCCTTGTAAGTCCCTGGTCGATCTGCATTCATTAGTCCAGTGTTTGCCCTTACCACATCTCCTACATAACCCAGAGGGCAATGACCTGTCAGGTGGGGAATCGTTAGAGTTTCTCTGTCTACAATTTCTCCTTATATGTCCCATTTTACCACAGCTGAAACATCTATTCTCCTGATGCCTCCGTGTACTCCTGGAGCGTGCTCTTCCTATGCGAGGCTCTGGGTCATGGTGGCGATGAGCACTGGCCTCTCGGTACCTGTGTGAGCCCCTGTAAGGTGCTCTTCCTTCCCAAGTCCTTCTGTTGCTATCTTTTCTAATCTCCTGTTGTCTGTTGAAACCTCTTGGGACAGCTTCTTCTGCCCAGATTCTAGCATCTTGTATGTTACAGTCAACATGGGCAGTATGCAGAACCCATTCTTCTAGTGGAGCTGATCTGATCTTTAGAGGCAAAAGTATTCTTTTGCACATTGGGTTTGCATTGTCATAAGCTAAGCTATACACAACTGGATGTCATATCATTGGATCTGCTACCTGTATGTCTACTGCTCTGGTCAATCAGTCTAAGAAGTCCTTAAATGGTTCTGTTTGTCCCTGTTCTATTTTCGCATAAGCTTCTAGTTGTTCTCCTGATTCACGAAACTTGTCCCATGTATTTAGTGCTGCTGTCCTGCATAGGGACAGCATATGGTCGTCATATTCATCCTGAATCTGTGGGTCAGCATAAATGCCTTCTCCTAGGATTTTTTGGAGGGGTGCATCAACTCCGTCCCTGGTGGCTTGCCGTTCTAGGAGCCTGCCTACTTCCCTAAACAACTCTTTCCATTCAATTTGGCAAGACTTCTCCAGGACAGCTGAAGCCAGTCCTACCCAATCTGCAGGTGTCACCCTATTAAAGGTGGCCCATGAATGCAACAGCTGTTTTACGTATGGGCTATGAAGACCATATGAGACAACCTCTTCTTTAATATGCTTAAGATCCTTTAATTGGGTTGGTTGCCATGTATATGCTGTCTGCCCCTGGGAGTGTTTTTTAGATGGTTGCTTGTCTATCACAATGGCCAGGTAGACTAAAGGTGTGTGTGTAACTGCTTTATGGTGACTGAAATACCTTCTCGAATTGGGAATCTCGGATCAGAGTGAGTCTGTGTCTTCTTGTCCAAAATGATCTGCCAGCTTGGTCAGGACTTTCTCATGAGAGGCTTTAATCTCATCCATCATGAAAGATTCAAGGAGTAATGCAGAATCCACAATTTGCTTCGACAATTCTCCTGTAAGATTTTCTAGACGGGTAATACATTCATCCCTAGATAGCATTTGGGTGGCCTGGAAATAGCCATCCAGATATTGAAATTTAGAATCAAGGTTGTGATTCGCCTCCATCATAGACTCAATAGACATTTCCAGTTTGGTAACCCTGGTCTGTAACTCCTCCTGTAAGCTTGAAACTCAGTTCTAAGTTCATTATAGTCCCTCTCACATTTCCGAGCCATTGATTTAGTGGCATTATCTGATTGTTGAAGCCTATTCTGGGTATCTTGTACCTTAGTAACAAAGGAATAGGAGAGAGAGCCTTGCTGAGTTTCTCAGTGGCTGCATGCAGTCTGCAACGATTCATGGTCTGCTGCCTGCCTAGCCATTAAGGCACCATGGTCTGTAGCCTGTTTAGTTTGTAGCATCCCTAAACTAGATTTCAGTTCCTCGTGGTCTGTTTGATCTGTAAGGTCTGAATAAGTTCCTGAATCTCATCACGGTCCTTTGCCCGATCAGGCCATAAAGACTCTAAGATGGAGCATCTGTCTGTTTTTATGTCGTTATAAATGTGCTGCACTTCAGCTTGATTAGTAGACAGATCTGCCTGCATCGTATAGAACATTGAACGAAGCCTATCATCCAGTTTTTGTTCTAACAGCTCAAGAAGCAATGAATAGGTAAGTTTTGCTTCATTTAGAACCTGGCTATGTAAGGCTTGTATGTCCTGCAAGTGGGTGGAGAAATCAGACTTACTTTTGTTCCTGAGGAACAACAACATGGGAATTAATATAGTCATAGCTAACAAGACATATAAGCCAATATTTTGCAAGTCAGCCTGTTCCTCCAGCACTGAATGCATATAGGCATAAGATATGTTATACATGTCTAACTGCAAAGGAAATGCAACCACATTTATTGGTAATTCCATTTCCAGGTGCAGTAACCATGTCTGGCCAGCAGGTGGCGGAGCCACATCTATTTAGAGTAGGATCGGACTCACAGAAAACTGTTTTTTGCCACTAAGGAAATCTTTAGAACTTACCTGGTAGGTATTTGCATCAGGCAGGTGGCTGTGCCCACAGCTAGAGTTGAAAAGCTTACCCTGCCAGGGACTGGCCCAGCAGATGGCGGGAGGGGCTCTGGGAGTAAAGCTGTGGCAGGTGTAGACAGGCAGGTGGGAACGGGGTAATGGTAGCAGCGTGAAGCTTCGAGGTGCTTTCCCTGTAGATGAAAGCTGAAAACCCTCTGCTGTGTGCAAAGGCAGCTCTGGCGTTCAGGCCCTAAGCACAAACACAGCTAAAGTGAATGTGCGGGAGAGCTCTCCAGGCGGCCAGGAAGCCAGGCGAGGCTGGGGCCGGGTGGTCGGCGGGCAGGCGGGTGGACCGGTGGTGGGAACTCAAGCCGTCAGTGTGGAAATACCGCCGTGGGAGGCAGAGGTCCAGTGGTGGCAGTGGCGGTGGCGGTGCACACAGTAAGCTTCAGCTGTGCCCGAGGAGCGCTGAGCACTTTAGCTGTGCTCGCCGAGAGCCTAGAGCGCGCTCTGCACGGGAGTGCTGAGGGGGGGGGGAGCGGCTGAGGGAGGCCGACCTCAGTGGCCCACTGGAACAGTGGGAGGCAGGTTTGGGAGGCAGGTTTCGGGCAGGACTGATACCGGCTGCGCAGGAGTCAGGGGAGAGAGAAGGAGTATGGGCAACTCACTGCTCCTGGGCTAGGCTGCCTTTCCTGGCTGTAGCGATCACAGCGGAGCCCCAGTGGGCTCCTCCCAGGTTGCGGGGTCTGGGCGCCGAATGCGCACAGAGATGAACTATAGTCTGTGATGGTAAGATTTCTTTATTCAAGAAAGCACCAGGGCAAAACGCAGGCCAGAGCAAGGTCACAGGAACCCAGCAAGTGCGGCCAGAGAGAAGGGGCTAGGGTCTCCATGTGCAGCCCTTAAGAAGCTTCCCTTATGTCACCCTGGCTTTCCTTCACCACGCCCTTATGGGCGAGTCCATGGTCCACCTGACACCTGTCCCAGGACTATTGAGCAGGGCTAGGGTGTCTCCCTACAGTCCTTAGGCAGCATTTGGATGGTATGGAAACTGCCTTCTAGGTATCAGAGTCCAGATTCGAGGACAGGATTTGCTGATATGAGTCCTCAGCAATCGACTCTATGGAACTTTGTAATTCATCAGCCCTGTGCTGTAAAGTATCTTCCAAACATTCAAATCTACACTCATTTTTTGTGATCTGCTACCTTAGATGCTTCAATAATTGATTGAATGACAATGTCCAATTCTTCAAACCTATCCTGGGTATTTTGCACCCTTGCATCTAGTTTCTGGGTAACAGTGCCTATCAGAATTTCTAGCTGGCTACAGAAATTCTTTAGTTTGTCACGTTCTTCTGACAGCCTAGCCTCTAAGGCTCAGACATGGAGGATCTCTCTGTGTTTATCTTATCATAAATATGCTGCATCTCATCTTGGGTAACAGACTGCTCTGTGTTTAGCGTACTGGAAACAGAGCCAAGCTTATCATTCAATATCTGTTCCACTTGCTGCACAATTGTTTCCTGACCTAATCTGTTCTCCAAAACCTCATTGCGTAAAGCTGTTATTTCCTGCAAGCAGGTGGTGAGGTTATTCTTGTACCTGTTCCTGAGGACTCTGGCTAGTAATATTATTTGTACCAACAAGCTAACTGCCATTACTGCATACAGGTGAGTAATTGGCAGATTAGCATCCTCCTCAAACATTGAATTCACATAATAAGCAAAAATATTACCGATTTTATCAAATGATAAATATTCTGCCATAATTTTACCTGATTTCTACTACAGATGCAGTAACTATGTTTGACCAGAAGGTAGTGTATGCATTCAGCTACTCATGGGTGGAGTTTCACAATGGTCGGTCAGGTAAGATGGTAGTATCAGTGGAGAGAGGTCACAAAAGTGCCTATGCTTATCTTAGTGAGTATATGGCCTTGCAGGCCCAACCACTAAAAATAATTCGGCTTTTTGGCTCCAGGGGCTAGGGAAAGTCGCTGCTTAAAGCCTGGGCTTACTTGGATTTAGGTAGGAGGCCTCCGGGCACGGGTAGGCTGTAGTGCAAGCTAGTTCCGTGCACACATCTAGAAACATTTTCCCAGTGGGGCAGACGGTTCAGAGAGGCTCTGCAGCAACAGGAATGCCCTTGTGTGAGGCCTTATAGAGTCATCATTAGTTTTTTGGTGAAAATGAGTTCTGGCAAGTAAAAAGGAATGTTGAAACTTGAGAGTGGTGGCTGTCGCCTGTAATGTGAGTAAATGGCAGACTAAAGCACAAGAATTTTTTCTTGTGAGGTTTTAATCCTAAAACCCATGGTCCTTCTTATTGCCTGAGATCCTGGTATTGCTGATAAAGAGTTAGGGCTTGGATTATGGATAAGCTTTCTTTAATAAATCGGAGTAGGTGATTAAGAATGCATGCCCCAAAACTAAGCAGTAAAAGAATAAGTAGGATCCTAAGAGGGTGGAGATTAGGGTAGTGAGCCCAGGGGAGCTGTTAAACCATCCTTTAAACCAGCCTTGTTGGGACTCCCATTTCTTTCGACGATGGTTGAGTCTTTCTCTGAGCTTGGCCATGGAATGGCTAATGGTTAACATAGAAACAGCACTCATCTTTTACGGCAGCATACATTCCACCCTCTTTAAGGAAAAGGAGATCAAGTCCCTTATGATTCTGGACGGCAACTTCCGCTAGAGAAGGCAAAGACTTTTCTAATTTAGTGATGGATCCTTTTATGGCTTTAATATCCTCATCTATGGCTGTTTTTAGCTCATTATAGTGGTGGGGTCCCTGGACCAGTGCTGCAGTTCCAGTTTTGACCCCGGCCGCCATCTCTGTGTCCCCATCGGGAGTGAGAGATATTGGTATTCCCCCATGGAAGGGAGTTCCTTTTGACTTAGCATTTTAACCAGGGAAAATAGGCGACCTATTCTTTTCCATGCTACTTCCTGCTGACTTTGGGATGAAGTTAGGGACCCAAGAAGGCTGAAATGCTAGTGAAAAACAAAAAAAAAGAAATTTAGGCAATGGAGAATCCATCAGGAGTTTCTGGTTGGCAGACTCTGTTGCAGAGATAGGGGGTGTCCATATCAGCTGGACTGGTTCACATCCATAGCAAGTCTAGGGCTCGAAGTCTTTAGGAGCAGGCTGTACTCCTCAACTGATATTCGTCTGCCAGAAGTAGAAATCTGTTGAGACATGTTTAAACTGGGAACAGAAGTTAAAACTTATATATCTGATTGGAACTCTTAGGCCCATATTTTAGTGATCAAGAAGGACAGGTGTTCCAAGACAAGGGAGAAAATCCCATCCTCAGAAACAAATAGATGGGATAACAAAAGTTGTACTTATCTGGAGTCCTTTTTTATCTGTGAGAAGTGGATCCAAGCTTTATGACTTTTGATCCTCTGAAGCCTATATGAACTTTATTATATAATAGGACATAGAAGTTTTAGGATTTTTTTATCACTATCAATCTGTATTAAAAGCCACATTGCAGAAAAAGCAGATATTGGGTATCTGTAGAACGGCAGAAATTTATTTATATCTTTGAGTTCTAGCAAAAACTACAGATTTGGGCTTGAAGCCTGCACATTTCTCTCTGTCCAGAGAGTCAGGCGTAAATTGGACAGAGTTGCTCCTGGCCTGATGAAAAGCCCCTCAAGTTTACATTTAGACGACAACCAAAGTAAACCAAAAACCTTGAGCTTGTGACTGAACAGCAGGCAGTTGGTTTTATCAGTTTATCAGAACTTTATTAAATGATCTATAAAGCTGGCTATAGTTTAACCATTAATACTATCAGAGATCTGAGAAGGACAAATTTCATACAGTTTTGGAATCCATTAAAAATGACAGGGTCCAGCTAGCCACATCCAAGTTTCAATTGTGTTGGGGGCAGAAGTAAATCTTCGCCAGGTCTATAAAGTGAGAGTTTTTTCTCTCTTTGGAAGAGGGACATAGAAAAACAGACCTTATTTTGTCTAGGCAAAGGTAGTGCAATCAATTCTCCAGTGTCCTGTAGCCTGTCCATAGTCTGAGCCCGTTCCTGCCTGGCAGCAGGTATAGCATCTTAGCATCATGCTCATTGGTCACCGTTGTCACAATTCATGGAGCCCCATAACTTCTTTAGAGACCTTGGGTCACTGTCAGGATCTAAAATTCTCTGTCTGATATTATAAAGTTTTTAGTTAACATTTTAAATGCCATATTCTGCAGATCTCTATAGTATTAGAAGTCTGCCTAGGTAAGTCTGGCAACTTGTTCATTTATAAGAATGGCTAGCAACTTGTATTTTTTAATATCTTATAACAGGTTAGCAGCTTTTATAAAACTAAGACTTTATATTGTCAGGTTTATCTTTAAAAATATTTTGTTTTATCAATGTAAACATCTGACATATAGATGGTCCTAGGCTATCTTTATAATAGAGTTTTGTTTTTAAAACTCCAAAGAATTGAGACCCATGGGCTTAGAAGTTAAACTTAGGTCATTGTCTTACTGTACCATAAGAAATAAACAGCTTAATTTTTTTATTAACATATGGAACTTATGACTGTGATCTTAGTTTTTAGCTCTTTTGATTTAAGCATAAATATTAACAATATAACAGAAGTATAAATATCTTATAACCTTATAAATTTGAACATGTAAAAATCTCTTAATGTCTTTTTGTAAGAATATCAAAAATAAAGTGTCCTTGATGTATTTAAAATTATTATCATCTGGGTGACTATTAAATTTGTGTTGTCAATTCCCAGTGTTACTATTTTTAACTTTTTGACAGATTTAACCATGAGACAGTTTTAATATTATTTTTATTAAAAAGACATCTGAATTCCTGATAACCCAAATTTAATGAGTAGAGCTCAGAGATAAATTCTGAACTATGTCCATAAGTGACTGGCTGCTGTTAGAATTAGACAGTAAAAATATTTGAACCATTTTTGTTTTGGCTTTTGGCTTATAATAAAATTTACATCTATACCAGAAAACACAGATAGAACCTTTTAACAAGTTATATAGAATTAATTTTTAAAACTTTTAAACAGAATTAACCTGGTGTGGTCAATATTTTTCACCCATATTACTATTATAAATAGATATGAGAGCCCTTAGTAAAGAGTTTACATTCTTTTTTGACACTTTTATGACTTCCTTTTGACCCTCTTTAAATTTTTATTATTTTTTGCTCTTTTTTTGATTCTCTTAGACATCCCCATCTTAGACAAACCTGGTCAGAGTGTCCGTAGGGTCCAGGTCGAACACTTTTTATTTTACCTATAAAATAATTTCAAGATTAAAAGAACCATCCTGAAGCCAGCCAACATTAAATGTTGGCCACTCAGAACTCTAGAAAGTTTGCCATTATTTCTTCTTGATGTCCAGGGACTGGTTGTTGCCTCGGTCCCAAACATTTCCCCAGTGGTCTAGAGTCAAACTAAGGGGGGTTGTTAGTTGTTGTCCCATGGTGGTCAGATGGTGAGAAACAAAAAGAGACAAAGAGACAAACATTGAGACAGACAGTTAGGCCAAACAATAAAGGCTGCAAATCAGTGCCAAACAGAAACGACAAACTCAAAGGGGAGCAGACACTTGCATCATCTACTCCCAGGGATGAGGGTTGCCTGTGCACCCTCGCCCATCCAAACTCCCCATGGAGCATCCTCCAGGGGTGGAATCAGAGGGGAATGACTTGTCAGTCTACCTCATGAGTCTCTACAAAGCCTGCATAGCCTATACAGGGTTTCCAAACAGACCGACAAAGAGAAAACATAAATCCAAATAAGCTGGCCGTACTTACCTCCTCTTAGTCACAGTAATGAGTCTGGGGTCTCCTCTGACCGACTGGCTAGCTCACCAAATGAAAGATTCACAGGCCCCTAAGGGCACAGGGTGCCGAGGAGCACCTGAGACTCAGAAAAACTAGACCAAGAGCTACAAAAGCAAGAGGGTTTGTTGAATGAATGTGCATTCAGGTGTCAGCAATATCGGGAAAGCTGCACACCCCAACAAGGGTTACAGGCTCCTTATATAGGAAAAAAATGCAGATCAGCATATAGACAAGGGGCACAAAGTGATTGATTACAAAGTATGATCTCTTTTTAGAGTGGTCACCCAGGTGTGACCTGCTTTTCTACAAAGGAAAAAAAACACAGAATGTACCCTAAAAAGTCCTCAATTGTCTGTTGGCCAGCCAGGTGTGACCCAAAGAGGGTTGTCTTGGCGATTGCCCCAGTCTAAACCATACGATGTGCCCAGGGTTGGGGCCAACTCCTTTGTAATGTGCCAAGGCCTGTGGGAAACTTTCTCTCTGTGAACTAAAATCTTTTAAAACTTTTTCCCTCAGAAAACTAAAATCTTTCAATTCCATGTAGTCCTCATTCTCAGAAAGGAGAGGGTGTCATTGTTTAGGAGTTAACTCTGTTGCAAGGTGTGGTGGCAGATGCCTGTAATACCAGCACTTTGGAGGGAGGCAGGGGCAGAAGGATCAGAAGTAAAAGGCTAGTCGTCACTAAGTAACAAGTACAAATAGAGCTTGGGCTCCCTGAGACCATTTCAATGTGTCCACAATCAAAAATAGTCACTATGGATGCATCATGAAAGTTCCAAGACAAGGAAGATTTTAAGTATTAGGGTTTCCATTTATTTGGCACCAGAATCTAATCAATGACACATGTAAGGGTATAAGGTAAGCCACAGTGGTTAAGCCTCAAACTTCTCTTAGTTTGTCTGAAAGCTAAAATCAATGTATTTGGGGCTGGAAAAATGGCTTAGTAGACAAGAGCACTTACCAGAGCAACCCACAACCACTGAAATTACAGTCCAAGGGCTTAGGATATCCTCTTCTGACCTCCACAGGTACTTGCCATCATGTATACACATAAACAGGCACACATAATAAAACATATCTTTAAAGTAATGATAATTAATGACTGCCTTCTTGGAGCAGAGTAGTATCTCACAGATTTCAATCAAGAAAATAAATAGAAATAGTGGTTCAGTAGAAATTTGGAATTTAAAGAAGAGGTTTGTTATATAGGGAATTTAAAGAAGAAATATACTACAAAAAGTAACCAGTGGTTTGGTTCCCATGTATATCTAGGTGAGCGTCATACTATTTATTTTACTTGTTAGGCTTTCTTATTTTATTTTATGCATATGAGTATTTTTCCTGCATATGTATGTATGTATGTACGTATGTATGTATGTATGTATGTATGTATGTATGTATGTATGTATTTGTGTAGGTATGTATGTTTGTATATATGTACATACCATGTGCATGCCCGGTGCCCAAGGAGGTGAGAAGAGGGCATCAGGGTCCCTGGAATTGGAGTTACAGATAGTTATGAGCCACCATGTGATTGTTGCCATCCAAACCAAGGTCCTCTGCAAGAGCAGCAATTGTTCTTAACCTCTGAGTCCCTCTCTACTCGCTTTATATTATTTCTTAAATTTAGCATACAGCTGTCTTTCTTTTTTTTCCTTTGGTTTATTGAGACAGGGTTTCTCTGTGACTATGGATGCTGTTCTGGAACTAGCTCTTGTAGACCTAATAGCTCTTGTAGCTCTTGTAGACCAAATCTTGGGATTTGTATTTAGGGCAGGATATTACTATGTAGCCCTGGTTGGTCTGTAGCACTCTATATAGATCAGGCTGACCTTGAAAACACAGAGATCTCCCTCTTCTCTGCCTCCCAAATGCTGGGATTAAAGGCATGTGCCACCATCAATGAGCCAGATCAGACAGCTTTCTTGAAGCACTTTTTTGTTTTTGTTTTTGCTGTTCAAATGATTGACAGGCCCATTTGGATCAACTCCTAAGGGGCAAACAGCATAATTTCTTTGTTCATAATCAGAAAGCCTCAAGCTAAATAGTAATTTTAGAATCTTTTGTACAGTTTAAGACCACAACATCCACAAGCAAGCCTCAGCCCAGGGTGAAAGCGAAGATGTCATTGATTCAGAGAGCCAATTGGGAGTCACAGCAGCAGCCTGAATGATCATGTGGAGAGGAAGCAGACATGTTGCTCTTCGTGGAGCAGGTAATATCTAATGGTACTTGTTTAAATGCTAATGCCAATGTATAGGAAGAAATTCATTCTGGAAATCCAGATGGTACTCCTCTAAATGAAAGTTTCTGGCATGAAAATGCAGCCAAATCTGGATCTCATCCTGAGGGTAATACAGAAATTTCAGAAGATATATGCAAGTAATATGAAGTAATGTATTCTCTTGGGAGTACACAAGGAATACTTCAGACATGGAGGAGAAAGCTGCTGGAATGATTTCAGGACCTGAAGATCTGCATTACCAAATATACGATGTTTCTGGAGAAAGCAGTTCAACAATTTCTACAGAAGATTTAAAAAATGTCTGAAAAAACAATTAGAGTTCTGTTTCTCTCGAGAAAATTTATCAAAGGATCTTTACTTGACAACTCAAATGGATGGTAATCAGTTTGTTCCAGTATGGACAGTTGCCAACATGGAGGAAATAAAAAAACTGACCACAGACCAAAATTTAATTTTTGAAGTGTTGAGATCTTCTCCTCTAGGACAAGTTAGTGAGAAGGGAAGAAGGTGAGACCAAGTCATAAGCGTTGTATTGTAATTCTCAGAGAAATTCCTGAAACAACGCCAGTAAAGGAAATAAAAGCTTTGTTTAAAAATGAAAACAGCCCCAAAGTGATAAGCTGTGAATTCTCACAAAACAGTACCTGGTATATCACTTTCCAGTCAGATACAGATGCACAACAGGCTTTTCAATATTTAAGAGAAGAAGTTAAAACGTTTCAGGGCAAGCCAATCATGGTAAGGATAAAAGCCACTGCTATATTTTTGGCTAAGAATGATTATCCATTAATGGATTCTAGTATGTATACTCAATCCAATCAGACGCCAACTCAATATCCCTCACCAGTCTTTATGCAGCCAGTGTATGACCCTCATCAGCAGTACTCAGGGTATAGTACTGTGCCTCAGTCTTGGTCTCCAAGTCCTGCACCTTACTATGTAACACTACTGGCTCCTTTTCACAATGGTAGTTTTGTGAATGGCTTTACCTCACCAGGATCGTATTAAACAAATGATGTTACTATTAATATTTGTGCACCATTCCACAACAATCCTTGGCAGCCTCATTTTAGGTCATCCCATGGTTCAGAACACTCAACAGAGGGGGATGGACCATTGAGCAGATCTAGTTCAAGGAACTTTCTCTCTGAACAACATAACCCTACAGTAACAGGGAATCAAGAACAAACTTTGAAAAAAGGATGCTCCCATTTTAGAGATGGATCAGATTGAGGACTTTGGTAGAGGCAGGAGAACTCTTTTCAGTGGTGGAAGACAAAGAGAAGCTGACAAGATCAAAAGACCCTTCAACAACTGAAGCAAAGGCTTCAACACCAAGGTTTGATTTAGTAGCTACAAATGCTCCTCCTTTACCTGGAAGTTCATCAAGAATGCGAGATGAACTTGTGTTGGAGAATAGAATGTATGATGTCACTAAAGATGTCAAGAAAGAAAAGGATAGTGAAGAAGTGAGTGTTAGTTTCCCAGTGCATTCAGAGCATGAACGGAAAGACTGTGCTTCTGCCCAGCAACTCAGCTTAAATCCCAGTCCTTCGTGTACTGCTGAGCTTCCTGCATTAAGCACAACTCAGCAAGAGGAGGATCAAAGGGAGCATTCCTCACTTCCAAAGGATGTTATCAACCAGATGACTCTACCAGTTTCTTCTCCAGCTACTGCAAAGCCATCAAGTGCAGACAGTAGTAAGGTAAACACACCCACAGCTGTGAGTCTACAGGAACCTGGAAAGTTAACTTATGCTGAAGTGTGTCAGAAGCCTCCTAAAGAACCAGCTTCAATTCTTGTATAACCACTAAGGGAAACGCCTTCCAATGTGGCATCTCCCACCAGAAATAAAGAGAATGGAGCACCCAAGCATCCTGTTGAAAAAACACACAAGAAACCAGAAACAAGGGTTAGTAAGTATCATTCTGGCTTTCGAGGCAATGCCATTCCCCGGGGGGCAGCTGGAAAAATCAGGGAACAGGGACACCAGTTTAGCCATAGGGCTACACCTCAGGGAGTGACTCAAAGTAAAGGGAGAGAGCTGTTCTTGCCACCCAGATCACCAAAACAAAAGCAAAACATAACAAAAACTACTCAGAAACTTGTCTCTTCCCACTAGAGCCTATATTGAACTGTTTCGAAGGGAGGAAGTAGCCAGGAAAGATGGGAAGTATGTCCTTAAATATGATGGATTTTGGAATTTTAAGAGGAGCTCAAATTTCATCTCTAAGTGATTTTCAAATGCTGGATGTTTCCAATCAGTATAAATATATATAAATATTTATATAATGCATATATATAAATATAATTGTTCTATTTTTGGTTTTGATGTTAATTTGCAGGGATTTCTGCCTGGAATCAATTTTGATGGTTTAGATTTAGTTTGGATGAGAAAATAAAAATACTATACATCCTTCATTATAGGAGTTTAGGGAGTGAGAGAAAATATTTTTTGAATAAACATTTCTGTAAAAATTAGAAATTACTTTTTTATTCTATTAACAGTTTCACTTGAAAAATGCAGTCTCTGACAAATGGCCTTGTGTTGCAGAGCAGGTCAGTAGATGAGGTGTGTGTTCTAGGTGTGACTGTGTACAAAGTGATTGAAGTCAAATCTTTTGTCATTTTATTAAATGATTTGAAACCTGAATGTAATATTGGAGTAGATCTTTTTGTAGTTTGGAATTTAGTTTGTTTTCTGAAATTCCCATACTGTATTATAAAGTAGATGGGAAGGGGGTGTGGAGGAAGGGAGGGAGAGGGAGTAGGGAATGACATGTGAAGTTCCTAATTTGAACTAATAAAAAAACAAAACAAAACAAAATCTTGTATTGTACTGAGCTAGCTATTAAGCTCTGATTGTGTGTGAAGCTCTGAGTACCGATCAGTCTGATATTCAAGAAAAGGATAGAGATGGTTCAAAACAAATTGACAAATTCTGTTCCAGACCTGAATACTGGATAGGTCAAATAGATTTCAGAGGTTCAAATTGCCCTGTGACTTTTTTCAAATCCTCTTTAAAATGGAGACACATTGTTTTACTTGTTTGTTAGTCTCTGTTCTTTGAGTCTTCACCTCTACAACCAAAATAGCCAACCATTTCCTGGATTGTGATTTCTCACTGTTTTGACCAACTTAATCAAATCATAGATCTAACTAAACGTTGTAATGGATTATTGAAAAATTTTATTCTTCTACCAAGGAAATTAGAATTTTAGGATGGATTAGAATTTTAGGATGCAGGATGGTACTGGCTTGCCATTAATTTATTTGTATTGGTGTTTAAAATAAAAGTGCTTCTAGATGGGGAGTCATACAATCCTCATCCAGCTTCATAGGCCAAGGCAGGTGGATTAAATTCTAGGCCCACCTGGTTTACATGAGATTCAGTCCATCCAGAACTACCTAGTGAGAGACCCTGTCTCAAAAGAAAGAAAGATTAAGCAATGTAACTGACTTTTTAAAATGATATAAAAGAGAAAAAAATGTAAGAATTAATTTCGGCAGTCTTCTTTTTCTTTTGACATTGTTTGTCATCTTTTCCCCTACCCACCAAGAAATACAGTTTGTGATTCACTGACAAAAACAGTAAGTCAAGAAATTGTTGAGATAAAGTAAGAGAAATGGTTGAGGAAAATAAATGCATAATTTCTCAGTGAATAAAGTTATAACTGTCATATACTAAATAGGCAAGTTTACATACTGGTATTTAGAATACAGCTCAAATATGAAAAACCATGTTGCATTCATCTATTAGAAGTCATACCGTTTTTATAGTGGTATGTGGGGTGGTAGTTTATTTTTCTGCTCAGGTTTAGTTACAGAGGTAAGAACAGTCCCTTACATTAGTGAGTTACATATATAAATATTGTGGACACTGGAAAGCACCATTGTGATATAAATATCAGAGTAATATATTTTAAATGAATGTAAATGCAAATTAAAATTATAATGCTGGGAAACAGATCTTTCAACTCCTAAGTGTCAGAGATTTGTGTTTCTGGGTAATTCTGAAGAGCTTTGAAAACACTACACAATTTCTGTAACCCCCAATTATTATGTCTTTGTAATTGATTCAGCTTGGCAAGCGCTTTTGGATTGGTGGTTTGGTAACATGGTATATTTGCACAGTTGGAAACGATTAGTTCTGCATACTACTTTTTTTTAAATCATTTGCTAGATGAAACAAACAATAAAACTATCTGTACTAAAATTTATGAGAACTTTAGATCCATTAAAAAGTTTTAATAATCAATTGTTAGCTGCATATCTGATAAAATTGTTTATTCTCATTACTTGGAAATGATAAACATTTAAAGTGTTAACACCCTCTGAATGCAGTGCATGTATAGAATAAACATTTTGCAAAAAAAAAAAAAAAAAAAAAGGTGTCATCGATACTATTCTTTTGCCCAATAATCAAAGCCTTGGGGTTTCAATTTCTGGCTTAACAAGTTTCTGATTATGAGGGAGGGACCCTTCTTCAATAGCCTTCAAAACTGCTAAAATCTACCTAGGTCCCTATGAAGTCAACCACTTAATTTTATAATCCAACCCATATCCTCTGAAGAGAGCAATAAGTTGTTATGAAGACTAGGGAGATGGCTCAGTGGGTAAGGGCTCTTGCTCAGCAAGCATAAAGACCTGAGTTCAAATCCCAAGCTACCACATAAAAAAGCTAGGCATGACTGAAGGTCAGAATGCCTGTAACCGGAGCATTGAGGTGAGTGGCAGATCCCAAGAACTCTCACCAGCAAGCCTAGATATTTATGAGAGTATCGGTTGGCCTGTGAGCATGTCTGTGGGGCATTTTCTTGATTTATAATTAATGTGAGAATATCCAGCCTCCTTCGGGTGGTGCTACACCTGGGCAGGTGGTCCTGTTCTATTTGTAGGAAAATAGGCTGAGCTAACCATGAAGAACAATCCAGTAAGAAGCATTTCTCCACTTCAGCAAGGGAAAGCCGTGGGCCCCGTTGGAAGCTGAGGCCTACTCCAGAGGCCTACTCAGCTCAAGGGCAGGGGGCCTCCGGGTGCTGGTAGGCCGCAATCCCAGCCAGTCCCGTGCACAAGCAGCTAGAAACTGCATTGCAAAAACGTGGGGAGATCTGGAGAACTCTCCCAGCTGGGCAGACTCTGAACACCTCAGCGGCAAAGGGAATGCACTTGTTTGGTGAAGTGGCTTGGCTTCAAGCTGTGTGCACCTGAGGAGAGAGGAAGTGTGATCCCGACCAACTCTTCCACAGTCCTTGCGGTATCCGGTGGCTCTCCCAAAGGGGGCCTAGGTTTACAATATCCTGCTTGTGACAACCAGATATCACAGGAAATTACCAATAAGGAGTCAGGTAAAAATACAAGGGAATTTAATAGGGAAATCTCACAGAGTGACCTAGGCAGCCTGGCGGGGCAGCAGTAAGTACAGCTAGCCAAAGATGAAAGCAAAAACAGAGACTGCCATGTGTGAACATCCCTCATCACCCTGACTATGCTCTCACAGGCATGGTCAGGCACACCTATAGGCAGCCCCTAGCAGGCGTGGCTACAGTCCCCTACACACCTCCTCCAGCAAGGCCATATTTCTGCTAAAAAGATCCCGACTCTTCCAACAAACCACACCTCTTTCAACAAGACCACACCTCCTCCAACAAGGCCATGCCCCCTAGTCCTTTCTAACAATCCACCAACTGGGACCCTGACATTCAAAATACAAGCTTACGGTGGCCATTCACATTCAAACAACTGCACTCTACGCCATGGCCTCCATAGGCTTATCGCCTGTCATAATGCAAAATTCATTTAGTTCAACTTTAAAAGTTCCCATGGTCGTTCATAACCTCTTCTGAGACTCAGTCACTTAAACACATGCTCACATCAGGCTGGCCTAGAACTCACCGGCCTCAACCTCCCCATCAGTCTTCCTCCTTTCTCCCCTGAGCATGTGACCTTACTTTATTTTCAACATAACATTTTTGTTGACTCCCCGGGAATCTCATATAGTGTATTCTGACCACATCCACTTCACAGTCCTTCTGTGGCTGTCCCCACCCATGTGATACTGCCCCCTCAAAAAAAAGCAAAAAGAAAAATAAGGGGGAAAAGTCTAATATGTGTTATCTCTATACTCATTGTGGCATGGTCAAACTTTCTGTGGCCTACCCTTTAAATAGAATTGAGTCCTTCCCCTCCTACATCCATGCCAGAGCCATCAAGTGTGGAGAGCTACACTTCAACATTCCCACTACACCACCTTGAACCTTGTCTTTAATGGCTTCCTGTCCAGCCCGCTACCTTTTGGAGGGGGGAGGGTAGGCATTTTCAGAGAAGCTGTCCTTGTCCCTCCTTCTCAACTGTGTATCTGCAGTCATTGATATAATAGCAAATGTGGCCTCTTTCACAGTCAGAGAGAAACCAGCTTATACATGTTTATTTAACTTTCAAACTTTGTTTAAATTTTGTGTTTTCCTTAATCTTTAAACTCATTATAAATCACAACATTGGCGGAACATAACTTAGAATGTTGCAGGTTCACATACACAGACTCTTTGATGAAATGCGACTTTCTCTCAAGATGCCTACACCCTTGTCTTAGGATGTATACTGTCTTTTACATCTATGACTCTGTCTAAAGACTTAATAGTCACTAACTCTGCTGCATCCTGATTTATCATGCCATTCTTTCCAGAGCATAGTAGTGAAAGACCTCATTTAAGTGAATGGAGGATGTGAGTGGGAAAGGAATTCCTCTAGCTGCTGGTGGCTCTGTGGGGTTGTGTTTTCTAGTTGCTGCTACTGATGCTACTTTGAGTTCTTGCTGCTTGGGAACGACGAACCTATCTGTCACAATCTTTGGGGATCCAAACTCTGCCATCTACATATGGTCCTTGACCTCTTAACCCAGGCCTTGCAAAGGGGTCAGGACACCAGCTTCAGAGCCAATGTCTTCTCAAGTTATCTGTTTGCCCAAATTATGACCCTATATGAGGAATCTGAGCCGTGACTTGGAATCGGCCCCATCATCTGTTGGGCCAGATTTTACCAAGTCAGAGCTTCCATGGTTGCTGAGGGTGTGATGAGTGGTCCACTACTTCTGGGCATGTGATTTAGGACAGCTGTCACCTCTCTCATTGTGTTTTTCTTCCATATAACAAAATTGAATCTAGAGCCTACTTTGCAGTGTTATTCTGAAGTAAAGTGAGAATTGTGTCAAATTTAGCACAGAACTAGGAATGTGATGGGAATGTGCTGTTCAGTCATGCCTGCTCAATTTATTTCTCACTCTCTCCCTCCTTCCCTTCTTCCCCCCTTCCGTCCCTCCCTCCCTCCCTCCCTCCCCCCCACGTGATTGTGTGTGTGTGTGTGTGTGTGTGTGTGTGTGTGTGTGTGTGTGTGTGTCCTGTGCCTATGCATGTGCATGTGTGTGTAGGTGCAGGTATACATGGGACACATGTGTAAGTCAGAAGACAACCTTGAGTGTTGTAGAGTACTTGGGTTACAAGTGCACACTGCCACACTCAGCCTTCTATGTGTCTTTCTAGGTCTGAACTCACTTCTTCAAGCAAGTGCTTTCTCGACTTAGCTACTGCCCACCTACTAATGTTATCTTTCAGAAGACAATGGTGATATTGTGGTTGCCTGGGAGCAACCAAATATTGTTCCAATTACATGTGTTTAAAGTCTCCCCTGCTCCCCACTCCCACTCCCACTCCCATCTCCCATGCCCCATCTCAAAATTGTGCTTCTTCAAGGCTAGCTGAAATTATTCTCCAATACACCGGTGTTAGCAGTTTGATCAAATCCAGGCCTTTTCCTTCTTAAATTCTGCCCTGTTTGATATAAATATAATATTCTGAATAAATGTAGTCAATATCTAAACAAATGCACACTGATCAGATTTGGGACTTTATTATGCAATGAAAAAACAAACCCAAAATTTAATTCTAAGCATATGTAATTCAGCTCTTAGGAATAGGACATTATTCACAAAAGAGAAAAGATGTTTATTTGAAGGACAGAATATATTCAGAATAGTTTATTTCTACAAAACCCATTTCCCCTAAGCCTTAAATTTATGCTGCTGTTTTTAAGCAATGAAGTTATTTTTATAAAATCTAGTTAAGCAATTTAATGGAAATAGCATTGTTTGAATAAAAAATTGCACACATGTGTTACTCTGAAATAGTATATGTAAGTCCAACTTTCAACTTCTAGTGACAAATTGTCCCTCATAGAGTGAAATGCACAATGATAATATATATGTAAAGAAAGTAAAAAATACTGTTATCACATATAAAAGGAGACTGTAAGGATATATAAGTGAAGGGAAAGAGGCATATTTCTTTTATTGTCATCTAAATAAAACCTCATGCAGTTCAGTTGGTAGAGCATGACCTTGAACTCCTAATCCTTTTGCCTCTGCCTCCCCAGTGATGGGATTATAGGTTTAAAGGTCCTTTTCATTTGAATCCAGATATTTCTGCATGCTAGACAATCACTCTACCCACTGAACTGCACCCCCAGTCCTGCCTTGTCTTTTTCTAAATTCTTTGTCCTCACCACCTGCTGCTCGTCTCCTTTCTTAGCTTTGTTCATTGGCTAGAAGTAGTTATAGAATGCTTAGAGCAGAAATTGATCAAATATGCTCACTCACTTTTGCGGGCAGACTTGACTGGGCACCTCCAAGAAAGCTGGGGTTGGGGAAATTGAAGAGTTAAATGAGAACCTCTCCAGACATCCCCGCTCTGATATGGCAGACAGAAGCCATGTCTCACAAGGGGATGTAGCATCTGAAAGCAAGGACCATAGGCTAACAGGGTTAAGCCTGTTAAGCATTGTGCTAAAAAGGTTTTGAATTATATAGCACCTAGAATCTCCCACTTAGGACATTCTTGTCAATTAAATATATCTATGCACTGCACAATATTTTGACCAGTAATAGACTGCATATTTGATGGTTGCCCAAGGGCTGTGATGGAGCTGAACAATTTATTGCCTAGAAACGTTTTTGCTATCCTCATGTAGCAAATTATGTGTAGCAATATATATTCTTGGTGATAGTCCTAAAAACAAACCTAACACACCACTAGGCATAAAGTTTAACATGATTCAGCACAGCATGTAATACTTGGTAACAATAATAAATGAGTGTGTTGTTTATATGCCTATCGTACACACATAACTGAAGGTCATTTGATTGCTCTGTCCCCTCAAGGACCCTGATGTGACAAAATTTTGAAAGATATTGTGTACCTTAAGGAGGTGGATCTGTCTAGTATGTCCTTGGGTGATTAGGGACACTCCTTTGAAAGGAGATCCTACTCATCATCTCTATTACTGATTTTGTTTTAGATGCTACCACTAGTTCTTGCTAACAATCTGCCACCCTCACCATTGGCCAAATCACTAGGGCTGCTTAATCTTTGGCTTTTACCCACTGAAACTATAAGCTAAATAAATCTCACTTTGTTTCACACATGTCTGTATCAGGTATCTTATTATAGTGATGGAAAGATAGTATACTCTGCTGTGTTTCCAACTGTTTTATTATGTCTTTGTACTTAGGAAAAGAAGTATATTGTGAAAGCCTGCCATGTTGGACCAGCATCATACTCACACAGCTTGTGTCTTGAGGCATTTAGAGGTCACCTGGAGTTTTGCCCTACAACATAGAGTTCATGTAGGGCATACTACAATGCTCACACAACTGGAAAAATCAACCAATGACACATTTCTCAAAATGTATTTTTATCATGACAAATTTTAAAGATAAATCTTCCAGGCATCCCAGTCTTGCTTTTCTGTCTTGAAGAACCACATAGCTATTATATTTTTCAAATATGGTAGGTCTATCTACCTGAGATAGACAGGAAGAGTTGGAAAGGGATTTGACAGCCCATTTTCAGAAGTCCCTTTGTTACCATGTCTGGGTCATTCTTTTCTGATCCCCTTTGCTACATGAAGGGTAACACCATAATGAGCTAAAGTAGAAATATGGTCTGACTCTATAAACCTATGGATATCAATACTGGCATTACAATCTTGCAATTAATAAGTGTAATTTTGACTTATTTCGGGTGACAACCAGCTTATTTATCATGAACAGCTTTAGTTGGAAGGGATATTTGGGAGGGACTTGCTAAGGGATGATAAACTCACATATGTACCTCTTGCTACTTCGACAGGCCTCATCACTCCATTTTCCCTGAGCTGACTGGGAGAACAGAACGCAGTTTTCCCGCTTGCCACCACTGGGCTGGGCACGGTCCCAGTTGAGAAAGGAGACAGCAAATCCGTGGACATCAAGGAACTTGCCTTCTGTGACCATGTCATTTATGCCCAACCAAAAGTCATTGACACCTGGCAGACTCTTCTTACTATAGTCTCGGAGGACGTTGATTTCGTCAGAATTCCTGGGGACAACCAGGGTTCCTCCCTTGGAAATGCAATCTTCATTGGCTTCATGGTAGTGCTTCAGGCCTTCTGAAGCAAGGTAGCATTTCTTATGGACTTTGGTGCCTCGAAGACAGACTGTGAAGATGGGAAATTTGATGAAGAAGTAGGATGCTTTCGTGTGTGTGTGTGACATACCTAATACTAAACCTAGCAAGCATTGATAGATGTTTGTGTAATGATTGATGTGCTGACAGTGATGAGTTACCAATGATGGCTTTACTCATGCCAGACACAATAATAGGCAATAACTAGCAATTTCAGCAACCACACAATATTGTGGTGTTTTATCATCCACATTTGTCAGGTTATTGAAGTTAGAGAAATTGTTACAAGTTATCATGCCCCCAAAGGGTTTAGGGAACATATAATGAATTCATACCCACACAAGACTCAAAACATAACCTTAAACCCTAAGTTGCTTTGAGATAATTTGTGTCCTAGTTTATGTAAGGAACCACATGGTGGGTTTCCTTGGGACGTTTAGAATGAAATGGAATTTCATAATTTAAAAAGCAACACAAACCACCTGTGGTGGCACATGCCTATAACTGTAGTACTTAAGGGGTTGAGACAGAATGCTTGCTATAAATTTGAGGTCAGCTTGATCTACAGTTCCAGCCTGGCCAGCCCTACAGAGACAGATCTTGTCTTAAAAACAACCATAAAAGCCGGGCGGTGGGGGCACATACCTTTAATCCCAGCACTCGGGAGGCAGAGGCAGGTGGATCTCTGTGAGTTTGAGACCAGCCTGGTCTACAAGAGCTAGTTCCAGGACAGCCTCCAAAACCACAGGGAAACACTGTGTGTGTGGTGTGTGTGTGTGTGTGAGAGTGTACACCTGCCAGAGTGCATTTGGCAGAGGACAACATGTGAGAGTCTGTTCTCTCCTTTCATTAAGTGGGGCTCAGGAATCAAGCACAGGTTGTCAGGCTTGGTGACAGGCACTTTTGCCTACTGAACCATCTTGCCAGCCCTCATTGTGGTTTTTGTAGACATGGTCTCATGTAATCCCAGATGGCCTCTGATTCACTATGTATCTCCGGAGAACCTTCAGCTTCTGATTTTCCCGCTTCTATCTGCTGATTCTGTGGCATTATCAGGCATGTGTCACCAAACCCTGGTTTTTTGTTTGTTTGTTTTTGGTTTTTTGGTTTTTTGGTTTTTCAAGACAGGGTTTCTCTTTGTAGCTTTGGAGTCTATCCTGGCACTCAAACCAGGCTGGCTTCGAACTCACCTGCCTCTGCCTCCCAAGTATTGGGATTAAAGGCGTGCGCCACCAACGCCTGGCCAAACCCTGTTTTTTAATGCAGTGCTGGAATAGGACCCAGGCCTTTGCACATGTGAGGCAAGTGTGTTCTATCAACTCAGCTACAGCCATGCTCTAATAAACAAGGGTCTTGACACAGATCCCAAGCTGGCATGGAGCCTGGTCTGGCCTTCAATAAACTTGTCACTCCTGAGTGTTGGGGTTACCAGGTATGCACAACCATGCCCAGCTGGAACTGTGGTTTTCTTACAAAGATAAACAGGGGATAGTAATATTGCTTAGGTTATTCAGGATAAAATAAAGCCACAGGTAGTTTAAGGGTTTAGTACTGTTGAGCCAAGCTCTAGAGCCATAATGCATGACCTAAGTCTCCCTCCATCACATTTTAGTATGAAGTATTGGAGAAGCCAATTCAAAGTGACTATTCAACATATATATTGGAAAATTAACTTTTAGGTAGTAGCCTGGTATGCTGATGCATTGCTTTTTGGGAGGTGGAGGCAGGGTGATTTGGAGTTCAAAGTCAGCCTCAGCTGTGTAGTGAGTTTGAGCCATACAACTCAATTTAAGGCTCTGTCTCAGAACAAAGCATTAATGGTGTCAGAACACGCAGAAAGAGTAACCTATTTTTTTCTCATTATACAGAATCATTTGGCCTTACTTTAACTTTCCAATTATGTATGCCTGGAAAGCTGATAAAAAGAGTGTTATCACCCTGTTCCTAGGCAGCATTGTGTACGGTGAAGGTGACCCTGGTTTGGTAGCATACACTAGCTTGGAAGGAATGACTACTTGATGGGAAGCTGTGACTTCATTAACCTGAAGGTGCTAACTTTAATAGGCAGTATTCCTGTGGGGACTCTCAAAACTCAACTCTCGAAGCCAGTGTGAGAGATATTGGCTCCTGGTATCCTTACAGGCCAGGGCTACTCAGGACCTGTGCCTTCTGTTTTCATTCATTAAAGCACAGAAGTATGTGCAGCTAGTAGGCTGTGGAGGAGAGCTTTTCTCCAGACAAAGTCTGTTAGCAAGCAGAGGCCTTAACAATATCTTTACATGCGCATCCATGTTGGGTGTAGTCTTGTTGGTGTGGACCTGTTTCAGTCAAATCTCTGTGGCTCCCTAATGGCACTCAGTGAACATCTGGCAGGTAATGCTTCATTTCAGTCATTTAATACTCCTTTTGTTATGTTTCCCCACCTATAAAGAAGGTAATTAAGGCTGGAAATGGTGATGTATGCCTTTAATCACAGCACCCTTTGTTAGGTTGATGCCAGCCTAGTCTATATGGTTAGTTCCATGACAGCCAGAGCTACAGAGTAAGACCCTGTCTCAAACAAGCAGACACACAGACATAAGGTAATTAAGACCTGGCCTTTAAAGTATCTCTCTGTGTGTGCTTCTGTGTGTGTGTCTGTGTATGTATGTTTCTGTGTGTGTGTATGTGTGTGTGTGTGCATGTGTTTCTGTGCAAGTTTCTGTGTGTGTATGTCTGTGTTTGTATATTTCTTTCTGTGTATGATTTGTGTGTGTGTGTGTGTGTGTGTGTGTGTGTGTGTGTGTATTTCAGTGTGGAAGCCAGAGGCTAATGTCATGCATCTTCTTCAATTGCTCTCTACCTTGTTTTTCTAGTAGGTATTTCACTCTGCCTAGAGCTCCCTGATTCAGCAGACTGGCTGGCCAGTGAGCCCCAGGGAACTTCCTGTGTTCTAAGTCTAGACTTGGCTGTCCTGAACCTCATTCTGTATACCAGGCTGGATTCCAACTCAGAGATCCCCCTGTCTCTGCCTCTCAAGTGCTGGGGTTAAAGGCATGTGCTAGCATATCTGGCTGTCAATTTTGTTTTGTTTTTTGTCTTGCTTTGTTTTGTTTTTAATTAACAGACAATCCCCAGAACTCAACATTCAACCTGGATGAGCTCAATCCCAGGCAATGGCTGATTCTTGCCTGCTCCCCTTCCAGAGCAGACTCTGGTGACTGACCATCTCACCTGTCTGCAGAGCTTGCATTTCTTTCAGGGCATTCACTTCCCGCCACAGCTTTTCTACTTGAGACTTCAGGTCACCATCCTTTTCTGGGGGGCGTGGTTGGGTGGGGGAGGGGGTAAGATGGAAAACATTTGATTAGATAAAATGGAAATGTAAAAAAACAAAAATAGGAGTCTATAAGGTTGACTCAGGGATACAGAGGAACTGGCCATCTCTTGTAAGCAGGCAAGACTTCCAGTAGAGGGGTTGGGATCCCAACCCAACCCAACCACAAAACCTTCAACCTACAATTTGTCCTGCCTACAGGTGATGAAGAAATTGTGGGAGTTGACAACCAATGACTGACCCAGCCTGAGACCCATACCATGAAAGGGAGCTCACCCCAGACACTTCCTGGGAGGTCAAGACCAAGAGGCTGGACAGCCTAGAGACCTCCTAGGATAGAATCAAACACAACTGGAAAAAAAAAGTCAATGAAATGATTCCTAATGATATTCTGCTATACTTAGATAAGTGCCTAACCAAGTTGTGATCATAGAGGCTTCATCCAGGAACTGATGGAAACAAATGCAGAGACCCACAGCCAAACATTTGGCAGAGCTCTGAGAATCCCGTAGAAGAGGGGGAGGAAGGATTGTAGGAGCCAGAGGGGTCAGGGACACCATAAGAAAACCCACAGACTCAACTAACCTGGGCTCATAGGGGCTCACAGAAACTGAACAGATAACTGTTCTAGGGGGTATGCATAGGACTGACCTAGGGCCTCTGTATATATGTTACAGTTGTACAACTTGGTCTTCTTGTGGGACTCCTAACAGCCGGAGCAGGGACTGTCTCTGACTCTGTTGCCTGCTTTTGGGACCCTTTCTTCCTTCAGGGTTGTCTCATCCAGCCATAATAGGAGAGGAGATGCCTAGTCTCACTACAACTTAATATACACCATGGCCACGGCTGTCTGATATCCATGGGAGGACTGCCCTTTTCCAAAGAGATACAGAGGAGGAGTGAATAGGGGTGGGGGGAGGGACTGGGAGGAGAGGAGGGAGGAGGAACTGAAGTTGAGATGTAAACAAACAAACACAGCTTTGGAATGTAGAATCCAAGGCAGTGGTGGTTCTGATGAGCTGAGCCAAGTGTGCCCTGAAGACAATATACAAAGAGACCCTGGGTGAGAAGGATTGTAGATACTTTGCAGGTGGTGTCTGCTCTCATCTCTCCTTACCAAGCCTAATTGCATTCTGAGTAGACTTCTATGATAACCCTGGAAATTAGCATCCCCACTGCTAACCTTCCCCAAACCTTGTTTATTTTCCTTCAGAGCACCATCTGGATTTTACTTACTTAGTTTCCTTGGTTTATTATCCAGGATTCACACAAACAACAGTGAACATGAATGGCGCTTGTATTGAGGGTATATACTTTGGGAGATATAAAAGGTTTATGCTGTTTGAATATTAATGGAAGACAGGGTGAGTGCAAAGAGCTAAATGCCATGGTGGGTAAGGCCAGAACTCAGACTCTCCTCCTTGACCCTGGGACTTTTATGATGCTGATGGGGTATGGTGGAGGTGCAGTGGCTCCTGGAGGGCTTGAGTGATAAAGGACCATTGAAAAGTTACCTATGGGAAACTCATCACCTACTATTTCTCCTTATTCCTTGTTCTCTAGCCACTTTATTTACCTCTTTCTCCACCTCCCCATTCCCCCTTTGGTGGTATTAGAGATTAATATAGTTATTGACTCTACCAATAACTATATCCCTAGCCCCGGTTATTTATTTGTTCTTGAATGTTCTTAGATGGGGTAAAAAAAATCTTCATGATTGTCTTTGGCTAACCTCAGTTGTACATAAGTAAGTAGCTGTGACTGAATCTAAATTCCAGAAGAATGGGGACTGTCTTCATGATCACTAGGAACTGTGACAAGCCACACAAAATGCTACAGAGGAATATATTAAAAGACATCATACATACTAGGCTGTGAGACCAGCTCTTTCACTGTCTCTGAGATCCTTAGGGAAGAAGGTGCAGAGAAACAGAAAGCTGCATTCCACCCTCTGAAAGTCTCCAAGACCATAAGATGCAGAACTCAAACGTGGGTGTCTCTGGCTTCCAGCCTGTTCATTCTCACTCCTCTGATCTGCTTCTGTAATGCAGCTGTCTCCAGCTCATTGGTCCTCAGCACATGGACTTAGACAGAGATGATGAGTAAAGATGATTATGAACCATCTCCAGCTGTCTCTGTAGGGCTGCTGTGTGGAGACTCGGATATGTGGACTGGGAAGGTGGCTCAATCAGTAATGATTGCCAAGTTCGACCTTCCAGAACCCAAGTTTAACCAATAAAGCTAGGCATGGTGGCATGCTTATAATCCCAGTTTGAGAAGCAGATACAGGCAGATGCCTGGGGCTCCCTGGCTGGTCAGCCTTGCCTACTTGTCAGAACTCTAGACCAAGAAAAGACACTTCTAATAAAAAAGAAAATCAAACAAAAAATAACAAGGTGGATGACACCTGAGAAATATTAGAGGCTGTTTTCTGGGTTCCATATACATATGTATACTTGTGAACACATACTGACATACATGTACAGGCACACATACAAAAGAAAATCAGTTTTGTGTCTTTGTGATTTCTCAGGAGAGTATAAAATCCAGTGTCCTAATTCTCTGTCCCCTTAAACTTGTGCTTCACAAGCCAGATGTTTTCACATTTGGGCCAGGAAACTGCCTTCTGGGGTATTCAGCACCCCCTCCACCTCTGTTTCACTTGACATTGTACATCAGTTCTTAAGCATTTAACAGCTCAGCTCAGGAATGCCATTGCCCACATATTTTTTTTTCCGGTGAGACTGCTCAAACTGGAATAAATAAAGGGGCATTTAGGATGCAAACCCATCAGCTCCTGGGGCCAGGTTTGCAAAGGCCCTCTGTGGTCTTGTTTCCAACTTACAAGCTGTCAGCTAGACACATTTCATCCCCCTTCCTTCCTGCTTAGCTTCCAGCTCCTATTCTATTTAAATAAGTAGCTGTAAACACTGTCATTACCACAAAGACACATGTGTTCCTATTAGGCTCCTGGGAGATCATTATGGCAGCCATCATCTGGGTACCTTGGTGGCTTCCGCTCTCCATTGCTCAGATGTATGAACAGAAGGAATGCCCAGAGGAGCTAGCTCACTCTAAAAGGTATATTTTATTCATTAGTATAACACATAATTTGTTGAGACCCATGAAGTAAGTACTTAGGGAACACTTGTATTTGGTGCTTAACTGCTGTCACCACTTTGAGTCTCTTAAAGGGGCTCCTATTCCTTTGTGTTCGTGGCTATGCAGTATCAGATTCAAGATAGAAAACACAACAAATATTTCCAGTGGAAACATGGTAAGGTGTTGGTTTGTGCAGTTAAGTGAGAATGGCATAGACTAGTGCTATCATTTGAAGGGACAATTAGAGAGTCTGATTAACAGAGAACATTGCTTCTAGAAAGTATACTACAGTCTCTTAGTACAAGGATAGACATATGCGCACAAAGGTCTTATGCAGAACACTGTGTCAAACAGAAACTTTGCCAAGGAAGAACCAGTTAAGTGGGAACCTCCCCAAACAATAAAGTAACCTGCCCAGCTGTTAAAATGAATGAAACATGCCTCCATTTATAGCTATTCAAGACTGAGCACTTCAAGTAAAGTTATTTACCTGTCAAATATTTGTAATGTCAATCTGTTTTTAATAGTAGATAATTATGAGTAAGGATTGGAAGGGAAAAGGCAGATTTTACTTTTTTGGTAATGGTGGTTTTGTGGTTTTGAGACAAGGTCTTAATGAAACCCAGGCTACGCTTAAATCTGTTATATAATTGAAGCTAGTCTTGAACTCACAGTCTTCTGCTTCCACCTCCCAAGTTCTGGGATTACAGATATGTGTCACCACTCCTGCCTTGGCTTTCACATTTGGGTCTGTAAACTTTGGGACTATCTCAAGGAACTCAAAATATATATATAAAAAACCAAAACAAACAAACAAAAAAACCACGTGAATAGGTGGGAAAAGAAGTAACCAGCAAATTGAAGCCGATTGCTTTACCTCTTGTAGACCTGATTTTCATTAGATCTGAAGGCAAAGATTATTACTTTGGGGGAGGGGGGATGATTAAGATGTGTTTTGCTGGGCGATGGTGGCACACGCCTTTAATCCCAGCACTCTGGAGGCAGAGGCAGGCGGATCTCTGTGAGTTTGAGGCCAACCTGGTCTACAGAGCGAGCTCCAGGACAACCTCAAAAAAACAATACAGAGAACCCTGGTCTCAAAAAAAAAAAAAAAAAAAAAAACCACCACCACCAACAAAAACAAACCAAAAAGATGTGATTGCAAATGATTAAAATAACATTCCGGCTGGGGGTGATATTAGGATAGGAGAGAGAGAGCAAGAAGGAATCAGAAAGAGCAAAGAGCTTGCATATATACATTTTACCCTCTCCCCACAGTTCCTACTTCAGTAAAAAATGGAGAGTCACAAAAGCATGGCACACCACTCAGTGTCTTCTCTCTTTTTTTTTTTTTCTGCCATCCTCACCTGCCGTTCGCTATACACTTCACCTCCTCATGAGAACTATCTGAAACTTTCATTTAAAGAGATTTCAGGGAGAGGCAATACTTTAGAAGGAAAAACATCTCTGCTTAAACAACCTTCCCTCAGACCAGACTTTCATAGATGCCCTTTGGAAATGGTCCTTGGGAATAGGAAATAAAACAAAACAAAACAAAACAAAACAACCCAAAAACAATAACAGCAAAGACCCACAAGAGGGTTCATCATCCACTGCTGACAGGTGAAATCTAGACTTTAGTGGAGGCTTTTGTTTGTTCACGTTTTGTTTGTTTGTTTGCTAAGATAGGGACTCATGAGGCCCAGGCTCGAACTCCCTAGCCAAAGAGGACTTTGACATCCTGATCCTCTTGACCTGTAAAACAAGCTTGTTTCTAATTTAAATTAAAAAAAATAGAAAAGAAAAAATAAAAAATAAAAGGAAATCCTGATCCTCCTGCCTCCACTTCCCAAGTGAGCCAGCTGTCCCTTGCAGCTTGGCTTTGCATTTAACAAAGTGAAAGTGCTAAGGAAACAGTGCTATTTCAACATGATATTTTTGTTGAAACACCCTGTTAGGAAAATGACTCAGAGCCTGAGATAAAACGTCACTGGGACATCTGCATTTCTCTTTTGCTCTGGTTTCCATCTCAGGCAGATACAGTCCCATCATCTTGGTTCTTTGCAGCTGTGAAGTTTTTGTCTCTCAACCTAGCATAAACCAACCTCAAATCCAGCTATGCTTGGCAAGTGAATTCCATGTCAAAATATCTTTAAATCCTGTCTGATTTTGTGTTGACAGGTTCTTAAAGAGACATTCAGTGGTCCATGATATGAAAAATTAGATACATGATTTCAACAACTGTCCCAAAGGGGAAATAAACCCACAGGATAGCCAAAAGGAAGCCAGTCGCCCCAGCCATCTAACTTAATGAGACTGTAGTGAGCTTACAAATATATTTGAATATATTTATACCCAGATGATCACAGGATACCACTAATCAGTATATTGCTTTCCCACCACCCATAAAGCCGTATATCCACAGGTCCATGTGAGTTCTAGCTCAGAAACGCTCCACCTTATCAAAATTCATTGGACAAAAGGCACAAATACAGACTGTTTTCATTATAAAATATTTTTCAATAATAAAAAAAACCTGCTAGTATATGATTTCTTTAAATAGCAAACTCCCCCAGAGACTCCAAAAGTCACCGGATCCCCTGCAAAGCCACACACCCACGATGTAATGTTGATCTCCTGGTGCCGTTTGGGTATGAACCTAGTGCTATACCTTCCCTGCCTGAGTAAGCCTAGGGTTTTTGCGGGGCAGCAAAGTCCCATTACCTTTCACACGGCGTTTGCTGTGTTTCCTGGCTTTCACTCTGGATGGGTAGCTATTGGTCTGGTCCAGGAGTAAGCTGGCCACCAGGATACAAATGACAAGTCCATTCTTTGCCATGGTTCTGGGACAAGCCAGTCTGGCCACTTGGTCAGCAGCGCTGGAGCAACTAGGAAGCAGGGAGGCTGTCAGGTCACATCTTGCTCTGGGCTGCCTGGGGCTGACTTTATATAAGGGAGCTTCAAGGTTGGCTAGAAGCCCGCTGACGGAAGGTTGGAAAGTTCCTCCGATCATGGCATAAGGGGGCCTGCTGTTCTTTTACCTCATGCTGGGCTCCTGATGCATATATTTTTATTCTGTTTGCATTTTCCTATCCATTTGCCTTTTCAGAGTGTATTTGAGTAAAAGAAAGACTTGCTTTTTTAAAAACGTTGATATATGAAGTATATTTAATATATACTATATCTGGGAAGCTTGAGGTCTCTGTGAAGACCCAATATGTAAGCCTTGGTATTAGAGCTTCGAAGTGTATTAAATATCTGGAAAATGAATCCATTTTAGTTCTCAGAGTTTAAAAAAAAATAGCCAAATTGCCTGAGGATGTGTCTCAGTGACACAGTGCTTGCCTGGCAGATGTGGGACACTGGGATGAACTCTCAGCAGCAGAAAATAAAGTGATACTATGACCCCTCTCCCCAAGGAAAAAGCCTAAATCCCATCAGGGAAGTTCCTGTATGTGCATTGTGTGTGCATGTGTGTTTGTGTCTGTGTGTGTATGCGAAAGTATGTTACAAACACATGTGACAGTCAGAGGGCAATTTTCAGGAGTCAGTTCTTTCCTTTCACCATGTAGGTCCCAGGGATCAGACTCAGTTCTTCAGTCTTGGTGACAAGCACTTTTACCCCCTGAGCCATTCCCCTGGCCCATTTATTTTTATTTTTAAAACTAAACCTGTGTGGTAGTGGTACACACCTTTAATCCCAGCACTCAGGAGGCAGATGCCAGATGATCTCTGTGAGTTGGAGGCCAACCTGATCTACAGAGTGAGTTCCAGGACAGCAAAAGCTACAGAAACAAACCCTAAACAAAAACAAACAAATGAACAAAATGAAAAAACTAAAATCTTATTTTAGTTCCCATGTAGACCAAAGTGGCTTCAAGCTTGCTATATAGCTAAAAAATGACCTTGATACTCTGATTCTCCAGGCTCTATTTCCCAAGGGCTGGATTCTAGATATTTGCTACCATTTCCAATACCACTGTGCATTTAAACAGGTTAAGTCTGAACACTCATGTGTCCACACACTACTGTGTCTGCATTATTCTGCTGGAGTTCAGGGATTGGAAATGAATTATGTAAGAAATAGAGGAATGCAATGAGGGATTTGCAGAGATGTCTTAGCAGTTAAGAGAGACTACTGCTCTTGCAAAGGACCCAAGTTTGGCTCTGAGCACACACATCTGGTGGCTCACAACCTCCTGTAATTCCAGCTCTAGGGGGAATCCCACATCTCCACAGGTAACCGAACTCATGTGCACAAACCCTGACAAATGCAAAAATAATAAAAATTAAAATATTTTAGAAAAGTAAATAGATAATGACAATGAAAGGCTGTAATTGTTCTTAGCTAGATATGAATTTTAAGACTGTGTATTATGTGGGGGTGGGTGGGATGGGATTGATGGTGTAGGTAATGTGCTTTTTGGAGAAGCATGAGACTTATATACCCAGGACCCAGGAAAAGCAAGTGAGTTTGATACCCTACCTGTAATTCCAACACAAGAGAGGCAGAGACAGAAAATCCTTATAATAAGGAGTTCCAGATGTTTGTGAGCCACCATGTGATTCTGGGAACCAAACCCAAGTCCTCTGCAGGAGCATCAAGTACTTTTAATTCCCGAGTCATCTCTCCAGGCTCCAAATATTGCTTTTATGAGACACGTCTTTTACTACATAGCTCAGGCTGACATGACACTCACTGTGTAACCCAGGATGATCTCAATATCAGGCTATTTTACTCTTTATAGCAAGCCTATATGCTTGCTGTATGTGATTGAGAATGAGTCTCGAAAGGCCTAAGTGGTCTTGCCAGTATCACTAAGGTTCCCAGGGCCAGAGATGACATCACAGTCTACTTTTCCCTGACTCTGGAAGGCTTGGGCTGCAAAAAAATGAGCTTTGATTGAAGGGGGGAAAAGATCAATCTGTAAAGCAAACATTGATTCCACAATTGATCAAAAATGTTTATGCCATCTCTGCAAATCCTTTCCTCAGAGGGGGATAATTCAAGTTGCCAAACAATGATGAAAAGCCAAGTGTGTGTCTTAGATCTTGGAGCTGCACTACCCTCACAGTACCCTTGGAAGGGAAGGCATTTTTTTTTCTTCTCAATAAGTATATAAGGTTTTTAGGCTCTTTGTTACTTTCCAGGAAAACCTCTGATACCTTTTATATTTGATTTTCTTTGAGTCTCATCCAAAAGTCCACGCTTCTTTCTTCTCAAGTTAGTAGGATTTATTTATTTTAGAATTGTGGGGGTTTTTTTTTAGTCTTAAAAATTATTATTTTATACTCTGGCCCTGGACACATGGGGAAGGGCCCAGGCCCAGCACAGGAAGATTTGGTGGACTTTGCAGAGCCCTGGTTGAGGGCCCTACCCTGCCTGGGGAGTGGTGGTGGATGGGGTGGGGGGTAGATTGGGGGTGGAGGAGGAAGGATGGGGGTGAGGGGAGGGAGAGGGAGAAGGGACTTACATGTGAAACAATCTTGTTCCCTAACTTGAATTAATAAAAAAAGAGAAAAAAATATTATTTTATGTGCATGAGTAGTTTTCTCCCATGTACCTGTGTGAATTATGTGCATGCCTAGTGCCCACAGGAGTCAGAAGAAGGTGTTGGATCCCATAGAACTGGAGTTACAGATAGTTGTGAGCTTCCAGGTGGATATTAAGAGTCGAACCTGGATCCTCTGCAAGAACAGTAAGGGCTCTTATCTGCTGAGTCAACTCTCCAGGCCCAGTAGAGTTTATTTATTTATTTATTTATTTATTTATTTATTTATTTATTTATTACAGAGTAGCATTAAATCTACAGACACTTTGAGCCAGGGGGACAAAAACTTCCTTCATACCTTGCCACCCTTCTTGTGCCTGCCAGCATAGTTCTTCCTACTGGCAACATTTTGAATTAGTGTGGTGAGTTTGTTACAATCAAAAGATTAGTATGTTACAATCTATGATAATGTTATGACATAACCAATTGATATGTTACAATCAAAGGATACGTCACTTATTAACTAAGGATGGATTTGCCATTTGTTCACATTATGTGGGTGTGAACAAATGGACAATGCTGTATCCATGGTTATAGTATCCTACACAATGGTCTCACTAAATCTGACGCTCTTGGTTAATCAAACCATCCCTGCTGGGAGCTCAAATCCCCTATACTCACTTGCTCCATAATCTTGTTCCCTCTCAGGGAGTCAGATTCTTTATCAGAGACTCATCCATTGAATCTACTCCCCTCCAATTCTTATGTCTGGCTTCTCATATGACACCTCAAGTTTAATGTCTTAGAGGCATTTCAATATATAATGGTTAAAAATTAAATGCTGTTTTCTTTCCCCATGAGCGTCCTGTGAATTTAAAAAAAAAAAAAAAAAAGTTCTGTTTACTGACCCTGTGTTTCCCATCACAGTAAATGTCTTCATCATCCACTCAGTGGACCAAATCCGAGCCCCTGAAGTTATCTTTGGGTATGGCTTAGCTCTCTAACATCCCAAACCCATAACCATCTGAACATCGAATGTTGGGATTGCCCCTCCCCCCACAGCCACTTTGAGACAGAGCTTCTGTTAAATTTAAACATCAAACTAGATTTCGATAGCTGTTTATGAGATTTATATACCACCTGTGTCTCCCAAAGCTCTTCCTGGTGACTCTCAGGTCAAAGAGACTGCTTGCCAAGTTTGAATTATAATCTGACGGTCACTTTGGTCACTTTAATCACAACTGTGTCCCCCCACACACAGAGCCTTTCAAGATATTTTCCTGTGGTCTTCTACCTTATCCCTCCCAAAACTTGAACTGTTGTGTATTCTGGTGTGACTGTGGCTGGTCCCTCCTCTTTTAGGTCTGAATTCAATGTCACCTCCACACTCAGGCTTTCTCTGCACTGTCTAAGCACCATCTGCTGTTCTCTACCACAGTTTGATACCTTGGACTTTGGTTTTATCCACTCATTTGCTGGCTATCTGTAAGCTGGAGACTGGGTCAGTGAGCTTGCTTAGATACACAGTACAATCCTTGCTCTGTAGCATTTTCTGAGTAAATACTTGAGAACATGTGCAGGCAACTGTGATTCTGTGTCCTTCCAATCCTCCCTCCTTTCCAAGCAATGAGGCCCATCACCAGAGGAATACAGCACCTCAACCCACAGAAGTGCGATGAGTTTCGTGGCTGTGTTAGCACTTGGAGTCCTGCTAAGAGGTCATCACTCTGAGCCCTGGGGAAGCTCTGAATATCTAACAGGTGCTCAGTCTTGTGCTCAGACACAGGTGGAAACCCTGCCTTGACTTTAAAAAGCTTTTGTTTTAAATTTATTTATCCTACATTATGTGTATAGGCACTTTGCATTCATGTATTATCCTAGTTAGGGTTATTATTATAGGATTATAACCAAAGCAACTTGGAGATGACAGGGTTTATTGGACTTACACGTCCATGTCACTGTTCTTCATTGAAGGAAGTCAGGACAGGAACTCAAGCAGGGAAGGAACCTGGAGGCAGGAGCTGACGAAGAGGCCACGGAGGAGTGCCATTTACTGGCTTGACCCCTGTGGTTTGCTAGGCCTGCTTTCTTGTAGAACCCAGGACCACCATCACAGGGGGTGGCACTTCCCACAATGGGATGGGCCCTCTCTCATTAATCATTAATTAAGAAAATACCTTATAGTCTTGCCTACAGCATGATCTTATGGAAGCATTTTCTGAATTGAGGCTCCATCCTCTCAGATGACTTTTGCTTGTGTCAAATTGAACAAAATTATTCTTCAGCACATGTATCTCTGTGTGATGCCTGCATGCCTGGTAACTGGGGAGAACAGGAGTCCCGGGAACTGGAGTTCTAGCTGCAGATGGTTGTGATCTGCTTCTTGGGTGCCGAGATTAAACCTGGGTCCTTCCTAAGAGCAACAAATGCTTTTCACTGCTGAGCCATCTTTCCAGCACCCAAATTTAGCTTTTTTTTTTCCTTATTGCAGAAATTACAAGTTCATTCCACCCCTTCAGGAAAATATGTAGATTAAGTTGCTAGATAACTGGCTAAAGGAAGAGACAGCAGGTAGAGCTCTAAGGACTTATTGAGCCAAAGAAGGCCCCTCTCCCACCTTTCACTAATTAAGGAAATACCTTATAGGCTTACCTACGGCCTAATTTTATGGAAGCATTTTCTTAGTTGAGGCTGTCTCCTTTCAGATGACTTTAGACTGTATCAAATTGACACACAACTCCTCAGCACATGTATGTATGAATACTACCTGCATGCCTGCATCTCAAGCCAAAGATGCTCATACTGTCACACATGACTCTGATGTCAAACATGGTCTGTCCCTGTATGTGAGTCCTTGCCTCCAAAACTCTGGAATCACCCTCAGAATCTTAATAAAAAAAAATCAAGACCACCATGGACACGAAAGAGAATGAGACTGATGGTCCCTTCCCCACTGCCTTCAGGGAAGGCAGCTTCCCTTTTCTTGAAGGCTGAACAATTCCTGTTTTGTTAATCAGAATGATGAAACTAGCTTGTCTCCTGGGTTGGATATGGGCTTCTGAAATGGCTATTTAAGAAGGGGTACACATTTATAGGCAGGGAATAGGAACTATAAAAATATTACCTTCAGACAAAAAGTGTTTTGATGAGGATTTTAAAACTGTCACCGGTATTTTATTTTCTTTAATAAATGTCTGTTTGCCACACACACATCCTGGGCCACCCTGTGTCACTGGTGTGTTTGTTACCCAGTTGCTATTTTAAAGTCTGCTCTAAGCTATTTTCCAGAGTCTCGAATTCTAACCAGCAAATCCATCCGGCCACATTGTGATTTTGTCTATTAATACTCAAGGCCAAACACATTTGAAGGCTGTGCTCAGAGGTTCAAGGGCATCATTTAGGGAAGGTCATGGGATTGAACCTGGATATAGCACAGCCAAGCTGAAATGCAAGGAAGGAAGGTTGCTAGGTAGATTGACAAATTACCTTGTTTCTGTTGTCTGTGACTCAAATTGGTGACCACTGAGAATGTCAACACTTTGAAGAGAGTCAGAGATGGTTTTAAAGGAAGAGGTTGTGAGACTGTGCTACACTGGGGCAGTATTACCTATGGGAATGAACAAGAGCTCTGATAGCATGAGAGCAAATTTCAGATGTGACTTATTAGTTGTGTGACAGTGGTCAATGATCATTAAAAAAAACCCAAAAACAAAAAGCAAAACACAGTTTTTTTGTTTGTTTGTTTGTTTGTTTTTGTTTTGTTTTGTTTTTTACCCATCTTGCAGTAGGACTAAGCAAACTAGAACACATGTAGAGATGTGCATAGTGTTGTCACAGTAGATGACCATCCATGGGATACTCTGGCTTCCCTTTCTACTTCCATAAAGAAAAACAAGGCATCACACCTATGTAAGGTTCTTAGATCTGTGCATGCCATTGCCTTTCATGTATTGATATCCAACTACATACGTGATATTGGATACAGAAATTGCTTTTTTCTCTTCCTCTCTGTCTTCTCCCCTCCTTATTTCTCTGTCTTTTCCTTCAGGTCTCTAGTAGTCCAGACTGACCTCAAACTTGCTATGTAGTCAAGAATGACCTTGAATTTTTGAGCCTTTGGCCCCAACTTCCCCAGTGCTTGGATTACAGGCATGTACCAACACATCCATTTTATGTGATTCTGGGATATCAAACTCAAGACTTCCTGCATACTAGGCAGGCATTCTACCATGCAAACAAGCTGCACCCTCCAACTCCTTGGTCCCTTCTTATTTTTTAAACTAATGCTGTTGGATAGCCACCTGTGGCCAGTGGCTTCCATGTTGGATGGCAGAGTTCTAATGCCTGCTAAGATGGCTAGATAGCTTAGTGGGCCTTTCATAAACATATATTGTATGAGACATGTCAACCTAGATGCTTTGAAGTGGAAAGATGGTGACTTAGACTCCATTAATCTTAGGTGTTATGCTAGGTTTTTTTTTCCCCTCAGTTTCTTGGCTGTCATGACAAGATTTTTTTCATGTAAATACAGTAAGGAAGTCATTATTATATAGTGGGTTTTCTTTTCTCAATCTATAAATGGTCAAATTTAGCTCTTTGACAATCAGAACTCAGATAAGAAGCAACATTCACCTGGTGGTGAGAGGGATGGGGGCCTCCTGGGTTTATCCAAAAGTTCAATGTGAAAGTTTCTGATAAAGTCAGGACAGGAAGATGAGCAAAATAGAATGTCACATTTAAGAGATACACAGTCATCAGACCTATTACAGGAGTCCGTGATGTTGTATTGGTGATAGTCCTCTTTTGGAACTTTCCTTACTAGGGTAGAGAATTCACTGCCCAGCAAGTCAGACAGATTTATTTAACACTACAGGCTTCTGCTTTATCCAAAAAGCATCCTTGCTCCTCTTTTTCCTCTTCCTCCTCCTCCTCCTCCCCCTCCATCTCTGTTATCAGCTTACAATGACTAATCTTCTGTCTTGGCAATTTATAAGGCCTGGGAGATTGCTCATTATATAGGTACTTGAAAGCATGAGGACCTGTGTTTTATTCTCAGAATTTAATGTTTAAAAAAAACACTGGGTGTGGTGGCACACAGTTGTAATCTTAGCTCTAGACAGACAGTGATGGGCAGACCATGACTGGTTGGCCCAAGAGCCCATTTGGCATGCTCCAGGTCAGTGAGAAACTTTTTTTTTCAAGTAGGTTGTCCTCTGGTCTCAATACATATGTACACTTATGAAGCACTCTCTCCCCACATTTACACACACACACACACACACACACACACACATGCACGCACGCACGCACGCACGCACGCACGCACGCACGCACGCACGCACACACACACACACACACACACACACACACACACACACACACACACACACACGATTACAGGACCCAATTTAATTCACCAAAGCCTGCTGTTTATGCTGTTTCTTCCATGACCATGCCTGATGAGGTAATATCTGTCCATGGTTTGTTGGCTTTGGGAATGTGGCAGTCACTTCTTTGGGCTGCTTCCTAATTCATGATCTCATCTTGAACCAGTTCCTCCCTCTTTAGGACCAAATTTTCCTATAACACCTTCCCATGCTGGCTACTTCTTAGGACCCTTAGATGAAGTGTTAAGGACTCTAAGTCCTTGGCCCTCAAATATCTACACACCCCACTCCTTTCCTCATTCTCCACACCAACATGGGATAGTTGAAAGGCACAAATTACATCACAGAGACTGGAGTCAAATTGTGTCTCCCTACCTTTGCCTTTGCTGGCTTTGTGAGTTGAACAAATTTATTATGAGAACAATCCTTCTACTCTTCACATTCCTACAGTATGAGGATTGTATTTACCATCAAGATTGGAAGATTAAAACAATTCCCTGAAAACTATCAATGGAATGATGATACCCAGATTATTTAATAGGAGATCTTACTGCTATGAATGTAATGAATCATTATTAAAATAGCATTCAAGCTCCTACTACCTTTCTTTTTGATGACCACACCTTTACTTCCCCAGTCTGTATCCTCTCTTCCCATCCTCCAAACCCCAACTCCACTGAAAGCTCATTTTTAAAGGAAAACAAACATTCAGTCAATGTTTTTCCCAGATGTACCAGCATCTCAGATTTATGGTGAGACTTGCCTGGTATCATTGCCAAGATGGTTAAAGGATACAAATAAGTCAGTATTCATCTCCCTCCTCTGAGAGCATGGGCAGACCACAGTGGAAAGACCTTAACAATCCCCCTCTGTGGGACTCCCAGAGTTGGAGTTGGTAGAAATGGTTTTCATCCTTTAGGTGCCAGCAACAAATAAAGTCCTTGTTCCTCCTTGGACGTCAGCATTCTGTTGCTCTTCTTGTACTGGAAGCAAGAAGATGGCAACAAGATGGAATATTAAACTTGAGCAGGTTCACTTTTCTGACTATGAATACTTTTTCTTAGTGCTTCATTGGCATAAATTCAGTGATGGAGCTAAGGGGTGTTGCTTAATTTTCATCTTGGTATGAAGCTTCTGCCTGTCATGGTAGACAAGAGTAATTTCAGGAGGTTGTTTTAGAATCTCTGATGACAACTCTCTCTTCTCTCCCTCTCCCTCTCTCTGTCTCTGTCTCTGTCTCTGTCTCTGTCTCTCTATGTATGTATGTATGTATGTATGTATGTATGTATGTATGTGTGTGTGTGTATCTTTGTGTGCACTCACTCACTCAGGTGCCAGTGGAAGCCAGAATAGGTTATTGGATTTCCTGGAACTTGAATTATGGGAGGCTGTAAGCTGCCTGATGTGGATGCTGGCAACCAGCCTCCAAGGGTCCTCTGCAAGAACAGTATGTGATTTTCAATGCTGAAACATCTATCCAGACTGTTTTCTTGGAAAATATGTTATGTACACAGATATATTCAAAGGTACTTAGTCTAATGCTTAGCAGCACATTATCTTGGATTGTTGGGGATCAAATCCAGTGTGTGCTTGGTGGACAGTTTTTCCAACCTCTTCAGTTTTCTCAACCTCCTCACATCTTTGTTTCTCCATCTGTTGAAACAGGAGATAGTGGTACCTAAAATCCAGGGTTGTTGGGTACACAAGGGAACTCACACTTGTAAAGCACTTACTTAAAGTGTTACTCGGACCCTTGTTAGCATAAATTAGATATAGTTAATATCACTGTAACATAGGGAATGAGAAATGTGGGATTCTCAGTACTTACTACCAATCCTATCCAATGGGAAAGAGAAGAGGGTCTTAGCCAGTGACTATCCTGCAAGAGGATTGTAGTTGGATTGGGTCAGCTTCCAGGATGGTCCATGTGAATCACAAGGAAAGTTTTTCGTGTGTGTGTGTGTGTGTGTGTGTGTGTGTGTGTGTGTGTGTGTGTCTGCAAACACCACAACCAGCAGAGTGTTGATCCCTGTGAGGCCAGAAGGAAGTCTTCTTCAACATTGCTCAGTAGCCAGTGTTGGTTCAAACTTCAAGAGTCTGACCCCCAATAGTTTATTTAGGTACTTATTTAAGCACAACACAGTTTGGAAAAAAGTTTTCTGGTGGTGATTAATTCAATCCCATGTGGACAACAAAGCTTAAGACATGATTACATCAAAACTCTTTGAAAAGCACATGTGACCTCTTCCATAAAAATGGGTTCTATAGATAGACTGAGAAACATAGCTCAAGATAAGGGTCTGGGGAGGGTGACTGGGATAGACATAAGAATCTGGGGAAGCCAAATGTGGTCTGTCCATAGAGATAGCACAGAGGTCACCAGGTTATTAACCATACCCATTCCCAGCCTTCTAGGCAGAAAACAGGTTGGCATCTTTCTTTGAAAAGACAACATTGTATTTTTAACATTCCTGGTGCTTATCTGTGAGCACAAGGACCTCATGTCTCCTACACATGTTGGAATGGCTGGCTCTTCCTCTTTGACATTTCTTTTATATTTATTCATTCGTTTACTTTATTTTAATGTATGAGTGTTTTGCATGTATGTATTTACAAGTGCCATGTGCATGACTGGTGCCTGCAGAGACCAGAAGAGGATGTTAGCTTCCCTAGAACTGGAGTTACAGCCACCATGTGGGTGCTGGGAATAGAATCCAACTCCTCTACAAGAATAGTCAGTACTCTCAACTGCTAAATCATCTCTCCACTCACTCTACCTTTTAAAGTAAGCATTGTTTACCTTCTAGCTAAAATCTGCGATATGCAAATATGGATGTGATATATAAATATGTTCAGGATATTCAAATATGAATAGGATATGCAATACAAATGGGTATTGGCAGGATCCAAAGAATCAGGGCTGGCCTCAGTACGACGCAGAGATGCTAAGCATTGGGAGAGTCTCCCTGACAATGCAGCATCCACACTTCAGGGTGCCCTGTAATGGAGTTTAAGACAACTCTGCATTGGCAAAGAAAGTCCCTCTGTCCACCACTTTAAGCTTGAGGATAGTAGGATGGGTCAGGCTGGATTCAGGATAATTGTCCCTGTAATTTCATCCCATAATACCCAATGTCATCTCACACACATTTGTATTTAAAGGGAGAGTTCCAATTCTCCCACCAGAAAAAAAAATAACAGAGTCATATATCAGCTTTTATATCTTTTTTCAAAGGTGTGTAGAGTCCTCCAGGCTAGTGGGGAAGAGGTTATGTCAGAAAACACTGCCTCTTTTCTCAGAGGCAAGAGGTTTTAGGGCCTCAGAACACAGATCAGCATTTCTTTCCTTTCAGGAAGCCACCAGCACATCCATTCTGGACACCTGGTAAACAGTGAAGGGACTGCTGTTGTTTGGTTAGTGTCTAGTTTTCGTCTCCAGAGTCTTTCTCAGCTTCTGCTCTGTGCCAGTCTGCAGAGGGCTAGGCAGCTTATATTGGCTGCTGGGGTTCCTTCAAGTTGAAGCCAGACAGGAAATGCTTCCAGAGCTGGCCATGCGGGTGTGGAGACAGCAAGTCCAAGAGACAGGCTAATGTCTCTGAAAGTCCCTCATTCATGGGGCCTGCAGCTTCTTCTAATTAATTCTGGCTGAGGAGACGAAGCCATCTTCCAAAATACATACCAGATACCAAGGCTGCCTGTGAGAAAGCCAGTGTTTGCCTTTGAGTGACTCTTACTGGAATAAAGAGAGAATACAGACTGGGTCTGAGTCTATCAATGGACATTCATCAAGAGGAAGCAAAAGAAATATTTAATGACTAAACTAACAATAGTATTACTCAAAATGGGTGAATATATTGGATTTTTGGACTATTGAAATTCTACCATAATAGGATGCTGATTGACAGGGAAAATGTCCATAGTATATGTGCTTTTGTTCACTTTAAAATGACTTTTATTTATTTTGAGAGCATACTTGCACTTGTGTTATGATGGCATGTGAATCAGAGGACAACTTATAGGGCTCTGGCCTCTTCTTCTACCATGTGGGGCTTGGGGATTGAACTAGATCTTCAGGCTTGGCAGCACGGTTTTTAATCTGATGAGCTATCTCATGAGCTCTCCCACCACCACCATCACACCACCCTGCAAAAGTAAAAGTGGTTTATAAAACAGAAACATGAGATGGGGAATGGGGAATGTAGAGGAGGGAGTCAGATCAAAACAATATAATGGTTGTACTTTTGAATGTCTAGATTTCTTTTTCTAAATCTTTTGCAAAACATATGTCAATGTTCTCTTGATTTTAATTTGCTTATTTTTGTTTTGTATTGAGACAGAATCTCCCTACTGAGCCCTGGTTGTCTTGGAATTTCCAATGCAGACAAGGCTGGCCCCAAACTGCCTGAGGACAGAGATTGACCTGCCTTTTGATTGCTGGGATTAAAGGCTTGTGCCACCACAGCAGGCTGGATTGTGCTCTTTCAGTTTTTGAGACAAGGTAGCCTAAGCTGCTTTTGAACTCTGAATCTTCTTGCCTTTGCCTCCTAAGACCTAGGTTTGAGTTACCATATCTGATATCAGTGTTTTCAGGGTAAATATTTTTCTTTGTGGTATTAAGACTCAATTTCAGAGTCTTAGGCATGCAAGATTTCTATCATGCCCTTAGCTTTAGAAGTAACTCTGTTTCATTGGAATAAAACATTCAGGTGTGCCCAATCCTGTTTTTTTTTTTTTTTTTGGTTTCATATTATTTATTTATTTATTTATTTATTTATTTTTATATATTTGAATTACAAATAAGATTGAATTACATGATGATCCCAGTTCCCTTCTCCCTCCCTTCCTCCTCTACTACCCCCCAACTAAAATCCTACCTGTCATATGTCCTTTCTTCTAATCTACACCTGACTCAAAATTTCTGCTTCCTCATGACCTCTGCATCCTTCCTTTTCTTCCCTTCTCACTCTCATAGCTTCCCCCCCCCTCTTCCCATGTTCTCAATTTGCTCAGGGTATGGTGACCCTTTCCCCTTCTCCAGGGAACAAAGTTTGTCTCTTTTAGGGTCTTCTTTGTTTACTAGTATCTCTGGCAGTATGGATTGTAGGATGGTAATCCCTTATTCTATGTCTGAAATCCACATATGAGTGAGTACATATCATGTTTGTCTTTTTGTGATTGGGTTACCTCACTCAGAACGGTTTCTTCGAGTTCCATCCATTTTCCTGCAAATTTCAAGATTCCATTGGCTTTTTTTTCTGCTGAGTAGTACTCCATTGTGTAAATGTACCACATTTTCTCTATCCATTCTTTGGTTGAGGGGCATCTAGGCTGCTTCCAGTTTCTGGCTATTACAAATAATGCTGCCATGAACATGGTTGAACAAATGTCCCTGTTGTATGAATGTGCTTCTTTTGGGAAGCCAAGGAGTGGAATTGCTGGATCTTGTGGTAAACTCAGTCCCATTTTCTTGAGGAGTTGCCATACTGATTTCCAAAGTGGCTATACAAATTGGCACTCCCACCAGTGGTGGAGGAGTGTTCCTCTTTCTCTGCATCCTCTCCAGCATAAACTGTCATTAGTGTTTTTTATTTTAGCCATTCGTTCTGACAGGAGTAAGATGGTATCTCAGAGTTGTTTTGATTTGCATTTCCCTGATGGCTAAGGATGTTGAGCACTTTCTTGTGTGTCTTTCAGCCATTTTAGATTCCTCTATTGAGAATTGTCTATTTAGTTCTGTACCCCACTTTTTAATTGGAGTGTTTGGTGTTTTGAGAATAGCTTCTTGAGTTCTTTGTATATTTTGGAGATCAGCCCTCTGTCAGATGTGGGGTTGGTGAATATCTTTTCCCATTCTGTGGGCTGTTGTTTTGTCTTGTTGACTATGTTCTTTTCCTTACAGAGGCTTCTCAGTTTCAGGAGGTCCCATTTATTAATTGTTGATCTCAGTGTCTGTGCTACTGGTGTTATGTTCAGGAAGCAGTCTCCTGTACTGATTAATTCAAGGGTATTTCCCACTTTATCTTCTAGTAGGTTCAGTGTGGTTGGGTTTATGTTGAGGTCTTTGATCCATTTTGACTTAAGTTTTGTGCAGGTGCCCAATCTTTTGACATTACAGAATGACATTGTCTTCTACAAGGACATGCTCGAGAATGTGCAATAGAATTACAAAAATGGGAAATTTCATAATTTTTGAGTAAATTTACTGCCTTGTATTGGGTCGCATTTATAGATATACTCGATTGCATATGTCCTGAGGGGCACAGGTTGAACAAGCTGCCTTAGTTGTTAAGTTTTCAATTTTCTAGCCGGGCAGTGGTGGCAAAAACCTTTAATCCCAGCACTTGGGAGGCAGAGGAAGGCAGATCTCTGTGAGTTCGAGACCAGCCTCGAGAGCTAGCTCCAGGAAAGCCTCCAAAGCCACAGAGAAACCCTATCTCGAAAAACCAAAAAAAAAAATTTCAATTTTCTATTTCTTTTCATTCATACAATGAGCATGACAATCCATAGATTCAGGAACCAGAGCTCTTTCAGCCCCACAGACACTTCCTGTGTCCCATCTCAGTGACAATTCCCAGACATAAACCACTGTGGCCTCAACTCAGTGAAGCTAGGTTAAGCTTCCTAGAAGGCCCATCCTAGAGCATTTCTGCTCATGGAGAGGCATCCACTTACTGGCAAGATAACCAGGAGGCCAAAGTCAAAGGCACTGAGACAGTAATGAAGGTCCATCTCACACTCCTTGGTTCACTGATCCTCCTTTTTCTACTTGACTTCTATCTCCCGTTCCCTGTGACTGTCTCTGTGGACCTTCAGCTCCAGTCACAGAAAGAAAGATGACAGCTTTACAGACAGCTTGACCAGTTCTGTAATCAGTAGTCAGATCTCTGCCATAAGACCTTCAAAATATTCGTGCATGTGTGTGTGTGTGTGTGTGTGTGTGTGTGTGTGTGTGTGTGTGTGCTCGTGCGCGTGAGCACACACACCTGTGTTCATGTGTATCACAATTATACCTCATAATGCTTTTGACTCTCTGATTGACCACTGTCTGATGCAGAACTCACGGTCATACACTGTGAAGCCTAGTGTCTCCTTCATGGAACAAGAATGAATGCTGTTAGATGAAATTGTGAACATGATAATAACCTTTTTTCTTTGAGAGCCAGAGAGAGAGAGAGAGAGAGAGCAGGAAGAGGCCAGCACTGTGTGTTGTTCCTCAGCCACTCTTAACCTTTATTTTTTTGAGACAGTGTTTCTTACTGGGATCTCCTACTCACCAATTCTACTTGGCTAGCTAATCAGCAAGCCCTACGTATCCTGAGCCCTGGGATGTGCTAACATATCCTTATTTTTCATGTAAGTTTTGGGGATCAAACTTCTTGTGGCAATCAATCACTGACTGAGCTATAACCCACCTGCCCATAACATGACTGCTAAAATAATGTCATGAAAGACACTGGGAATTCCACTTCTATTTCTGGAATTTCCTGCTCCGGAGAAGCCAGCTGGCAAGTTCTGAAGACATTCAGCTAGCCCTGTGAAGAGGCCTCTATGAGCTAGAGCCACTTAACTTAACCATCCCCAAATGCCAAATCCCTGGCCCTCAGAAGCTATGTGAGATAGTAAACCTTGTTGAGCACAGTTGGGTCCACAAAATTATAGGCAAACAATATGGCCAGACCTATGGCTTTGAGTTTTAGGGTAGTTTATTGCCTAATAATAAGCACACAAAACTCTGAAATCTGAGTAAGCTCAGGCCCGTGTGCGGCTATAAATAACAGAAAATGAGCAAACATGAGTATATTTTTTTCTTTCCTAAGAGGAAGCAGTTCATTCCACTGTGGGCTCATGGCACTCTATGCATTAGGCCAGCATCTCTGTCCTTCTTTTCACTTCTCTAGCAGTCACAAGGTGACTGCATTGACTCCAGCATCATCTTTTCACAGTGCCAGCTTGAAAGCAGGGTGAGGGGCTGGATGATGGGACAGAAAGAGTCCTCTTTGATCCCCATTTTGAAGGGAGTAAAACACACTCTGAGCTGCTCTGTCCCACCGAAAGGTCAGCTTCATGCCATTATGATGTAGAGCTGAGGGAATTAGCTTATGAGGGAAAAGATTATTTAGCTTACAGTTTGGATGAGACTGGAGGTCGGAAGAGATGGTTAGAGGGCATTGGTTTGGCCTCTGCTGAGTGCGGCATATGACAGTGGGGTGCCAGTGCTCATATATGGAGCCAGGAAGCAGAGAAATGATAAGATGGGTTCTGCAATCACTTAGGTCTGTATCTTAAAGGCCCAGACCATCTCCTAATACTGCCTCATCTGGAAACAAAACCTGTACACTCATTTGGAGGAACATTGATCCAAACCACACCACCTACCTCCTCTGAGATCAAAGGCATGCTAACAGATTCTGGAGCACAAAAGGGTATGTTAGCAAGGAACATGTCTAAGAAACATTTCTTAGATTGACATTCAATATGGCCTTCTGCTTTCTTATGTATGTATTTATGAATATATCTATGTAGTTAGGTAGGTGATTGCACATTTGTTGAGGAGCTGATTCTCTCCTTCCACTATGTCGTTTTTCACAAAGAGAACTCAGGCCAGTGGCCAGTTCAGGATTGGTGATGGCAAGGGTCTTTTAAGCCACTGAATCATCTCAGTGGCTCAGTTTTGTTGTTGTTGAGACAGGCTCTCATGTAGCCTAGGCTGGCCTTGAACTCATCATGCAGTTGAGCATGACCTTAAACTCCTGATCTTCTTGACTCCTGTTCTCAAGTTCTTGGATTACAAGTAGATATAACCTACCCCATACACTCAGCTCCGTCTCTGCCTGAGAGTGAGTCTATCTCTCCTTCGAGTCTCCACTTTCCTAGCAAGGTCTCCTCTGCTTATGTGGGCACTCTTCCTTGAAATGCTCAGATGTGCACACTGGGAGCTTTCTCAGAGCTGTTCACTCTGGCTAGTTAGGCACATTGGGAGCGTTCTCTCTGGAACACTGTTCACACTTACTAGTTTGGCACTTAACAGTGTCTGTGGCTTGTGATATAGATCTCAAAGCTCCTGGAGGAGTCAGGTTCTGATTCATGGTTTGGTATTCAGGAATCCATACACACACACACACACACACACACACACAGAGAGAGAGAGAGAGAGAGAGAGAGAGAGAGAGAGAGAGAGAGAGAGAGAGAGAGAGAGAAAGAGAGAGAGAGAGAGAGTTCATAAATTTATCCTCTGCCTCTTATTCCATGATAATATTTCTAGTGACCAGGAAGCGTCATGGGAAAGTTAAATTTCTGATTGCTCATTTTAATGGCTATTTTGTTTGTTAACTTGACTACATCTGGAATTAACTAAGCCCCAAGTGGCTGGGTACATCTGTGAGTGATTTTTCTTAATTCAATCGTTTGGAGTGGAAAGACCTACCCTAAATCCAAATGTTTCGAGGTGGGAGGGTCTATCTTTGATCTTGATCACACCTTCTGGTGGCAGCCTGTATAAAGTACTGGGGAAAAGGAAGTTGTTGCTCTTTGCATGCTTGCTCTCACTCTCACTGGCAAGTCCATTTCTTCACTGCCTACTTCCTTGGTATTCTGGTATAGAAATCATCTGAGACATCTGGCCTTTTGAACTGAACAACTACTGAATTCTTGGACTTTCCATCAGGAGACATCTATTGCTGGAATAGTCAGACCATAATCTGTAAGGCACTCTAATAAATCCTGTATATATACCCATAGAATATATGTTCAGATAGATATTCACATATATCAAAGTATGTGTATGTATATATATATATATATATACAGATAGATATATAACTATATACACATATATGAATATTTCTCTATATATCTATAGATATACATGCATACATAATACATATATACATACATACATATTCATCCTATCAATTCTGCTTCTCTAGAGAACCCTGATTAATATACCTATGGATTTTTATTTGTGAATCTGCCCTAGGGATGTTTTTTTGACAAGATAGAAACAACTGCTTAATAAAGTAAGGTGTTGGCTTTTTAGCAAATAAAATATTCCACTCTTAATGAAAAGTGCCACACTGGGGGAATTGGATTTCTCCTTGACTTCATGTAACTGACAAGGCTTGATTAAACATTAATCACACTCTCCTGGAGACAGGGTGGAGTGTGTTAGATCATGGTTATTATAACAGGACCAGGCTTCTTCCTGCTTCCTTGGGGATAATAGCCCATTCTCCCTGATGCTTGTTAATTCCTGTAGACAGGTAGGAGTGACAAAACACAGTTTTACTCCTACTTGGTATGGCCACAAGTGGGACAGACCATTGATTAATTTTGTCTGGAATATGTCCCCTGTGTTGAATATCACTTGACCTTCTTTGTGCAGATGGAACCAGATGAAATCCTTCCCTCATGAGGCTTCCCTTTATTGTTCAAGAGTGATCCCATGTGTTCCTATGAGTATTCATGGTGCCCTGTGAGGTACAGTTTTTTTTTTTTATCTGCTATGGAGCCTTTTACTGCCTAACGTATATCTCTCCTAGTTAAAAAGATTCTGCTGTAGAAAAGGAATTCTTAGTGATTTGATGTAGATGAATGGCTGGCTCTCTGTCCATGGTTCCAGAGGCAGACAAGCAAACCAGCTCTGCCCATGTAAAGAATCTTTTCTCTAGATGAGATGACCATCTTCTCTGGGGCCTGACAAGAACTGTACAGCAAAGCTTGCCAAATTGCTTGCTGAGGCTGCCAAATCCATTCTCAGCAGCCAGTTTTCACAGGCCCAGTTGGGTGTGGCAATGTAAGCTTGTGAATGCATCATTGAGATGCTAAGGCAGAAGAATTGCCAAGAATTTGAAGTTACCTGGGCTATACAGCAGTAATACCCTATCTCTAAAACAAAGCAAACAAACAAAAAATTCCTATGCTGCTCTACACCAACCCCACAGAGAGTTCTGATCTACCCGAGGGGATCTGCTTTCCCTTTGATCCTCTGCTTTCCCAGGAAGGTCTCCTCTGCCCATGTGGGCACTGTCTTTGAAGCACTTGAGTGTACAACTTTGGACTGTGAACTAACTTAGTGGTGGAGCATGTGCCTCACATGTGCAGGCCTGAGGTGCATCTGAACACCTTGTTAGAAACCAAAGTAACAAAACCTAAAACCAGCACAAATATCCAATGCTTTAAAATCATTTGTTTATTTTTAGCGTATATAATGTGTGTGTATGGTTGTGCACGCACAAGTGTGAGTGTGTGTCTCTGTGTGCAGGAATTTGTGTTCCACAGTATGTGTGGAAGTCAGAGGACAACTTTTGGGGGTCAATTCTCTCCTTCCATGGTGGGTTCCAGGGATCAACCTGACAACTCAGGTTGTCAGGCTTCTTGTGCAGCAAGGGCTTTTACTCACTAACCGTCTTACTGGCCCTAAATACCAAATTCCTAAGTATTTGGGGATTTTGTAAACTCATTGGTCAATTATTGACAAGAAATTGAGCAACATGGAACTTTTTTACCCCATACAAATCAGCGGCATCAGACCTTCTCCCTCCTGCTGAGGAATATTAGTTGAAGATGAGTTACATTTATTTATGCTGTGGAACATTTAACGATGCAAAGGTGTGTTGCGTTCTTTTTTTAAAGTATTCATTTCTATATCCTATTCCCCATTTTTCCTTTAAAAAGATTGATTGTGATCATTACCATTTATAACCAACCCCATTTAGATGAAAACAAATATTTATAAACAATACTTGGGAATTTGGGTGTCATTCATTCATTCCAAACTGCTTCCTGCTAGTTGGAGGCCAATGTCCATACCATGGGGATCATGATAAGACACAGAAACCTGGCCAGGTCCTTGTTTTTGTAGTCTGTAAGGCTGTAACATGGCAGCTATTTTACATGTTGGATCACCTGGGACACTGTTTCAGGGGGTCTTGCTTCACCAAACCATATTAGTCTGGAAAGAATCCATAGCTTTACCTTTTCTGTGGAAACATAGCAAAAATTCTTTTCCCAAGTAGCCTGTCCTTATATTTAAATTTAGAAGTCAAGGCATTTTTAAAATGTGTAAGTTGGATTAATTTAGCAGCATTGATAATCAAATGTCTTTTAGCAGTTGTTGCTCCTTCCCCAGCAATTAAACAATTCAAAAACAACACAATAGCATACAGTATCCAGACTCTCTGTGTATTTTCCATTTTTACATGGCTTTTTTATTGTTCTGTTTCTTTTACTTTTATTTTTTCCTTTTATGAGACAGGGTTCCTCTGTGTGACATTGGCTGCACTTGAACTCACTCTCTATACCAGGCTGGCCTTGAAATCACAGAGATCTGCCTGCTTCTGCCTCCCAAGTGCTGGGATTAAAGGCATCCGCCACCACCACCCTGCTACTCTTTCTTTCTTTCAATTACTTTATCCTGTTTCTTTTTGTCTCTCAAGCCTACATATATTTTTAAATACACTATAAACCCTTAGAGGTTTTCTTTTTTTTTTCATCTGAATCTGTCTTTGTAACCCCCCCCCAGAGGCACAGAGAATAAATGGGAGCAGAAATCTGGGAGAATATCTAGGAGCCAGAGAAGGAGAGGAGGAGAGGAGGACATCAGGGGCCAGTCACCTACTACACAACCAGCAATAGAGTAAGAAAGAAAGAAAGGTATGAGGAATAGGGAAAGATAAAAAAGCCCAGAGACAACAGGTAGAAGGCATAATTAGAAAAGTTGGCTAGAAACAAGCCAAGCTAAGGCTGAATATTCATAAGAAATTATAAAGCCTCCATGTGATTTGCTTGGGAGCTGGGTGATGGGCCCCCATCGAGAAAAAAGTAAAACAACCAACTACACCCTCTCTCCTTCCAACCTCCCCCACAGCCTCCATCTTATCTCCTTCCTTCCTTTCTCTTTCTTTCTTTCTTTCTTTCTCTCAATCCAGATTGCTGGTTTGCCAGCACAGCCAGCATACTACTGGGAGCTGTGAGAGATGGTGAGGCAGAATAGTAAATAAAGGCAACATGAACCAAAAAAAGAGATGTGTGAAGAATTCCAAAGGACACTAAAAACCTTGAAGACAAAGAGGTGTATCTTATTTATCTCTAAAACTGTCTGTTTTCCATGCTTTGTGCATTTTTTGTTTTATTTTTTGAGACAGGGTTTCCCTGTGGCTTTGGAAGCTGTCCTGGAACAGCTCTTGTAGACCAGGCTGGTCTCGAACTCACAAAGATCCGCCTACCTCTGCCTCCCTAGTGCTGGGATTAAATGCATGTGGCACCACCACCTGGCTTTGCATTGTCATTCCTTTTTTTTTTCTTCGAGACAGAGTTTCTCTGTGTAGCTTTGGAGCCTATCCTGGCATTCCCTCTGGAGACCAGGCTGGCCTAGAACTCACAGAAATCTGCCTGCCTCTGCCTCCCAAGTGCTGGGATTAAAGGCGTGCGACACCAACGCCTTTGTGCATTGTCATTCTTAAACTATTTATTAAGCAAATATTTTAATTATGTGGCCCTTTAACAGCTGGCACTGGCCAGAGTCAGTCCTCTGATATTGGCCCCATGTCCAGGGTCAGCCCAAGACAGCACAGAATGATGGGATTTGGAATTGGTCACAGCCTGGATCTGAGGCACATTTTTATCACTGAACTAGTTATGGGACCTGAAGAATGAACATGTCCTTGGCAGACACCACTGTCCTCCTCTGCACAGTGAAGATAATGTTTTCATTTGGTTGCAAAAAGATTAAAGGCTATTGTAGATATGAAGGCCGTTTGGAAACTAAATATTATGTTTAAGCAGACTCTGCACACATAGAAAACTGGGTTATGAACCTTCTGGTGTCACAACTCAATGTTTATGGCTCACGTCTGTATTTTAGGGAGCCCCTAGGGAATATTTGTGGAAATTGTAGCTTTTAAAAATAGCTTCTTTATTGACTCTTTGGGAGTTTCACATCATGTACTCTGATTCTGTTCAAGTCCCAGTCCCCTCGTGACTCCCTTCATCCCTGCCACGCCCCCCAGCAATAAGGAAACAAATCAAAGTAAGCACACAGCGACAAAAGCAAAAGCAAATAAATAAATGAATAAAATTTAAAAAATTAAAAACTCAACCAAAAAAAAAAAAAACCCAAAACCAATTCAAAACAAAACCTACAACAACAGAAAAATCTCTTTGCTTCACCTTCCTTCCTGCTTCTCCAACACCTCCGTTCGTCCTTGCAGCAATGGAAGCTGCGGTGTGCCATGTAGTATACTTCTTTGTTCCATCAGTTTTTACTGATAAATGGGTCTCTGGTTTGGTTCAAGGCCTCTGGCTTCTGGTAGCCCACCCTGCCTGAATCCTCACAGGAACTCTGGGATATCCTGTGGCTGCCACCACAGGAGATCTTGTAGGTATTGCTCCCTTCATTAGCTCCAGCAGGTCCTAGATGGGGTAGACGGTAGTGTGGATCGACCCAAGACCTGGCTTTGGGCCTGGATAGAAGCCAAGCTGGTTAGTCTGGGCCCTCCGGCGAGTGGGTGGAGTCTGTAGCTGGTTTTTGTTGGTTTTGTTTTGGAGACAGATCTCCCTGAGTAGCTCTAGATGGCTGGGAGCTTGCTATTCTCAGATTTGCAGCGATCCGCCTGCCTCCTACAAGTGTGCACCACCACACACGGATATCTTCGGAGTTTCTGAAGTGTATTTACTCATGGGAATCCAGCATAGATTTCCTAACTCTGACCCTTCATGAATGAACCCCCCCTAGAGAAGTATCTTTTAAAAATATCTTCCTTCCTTTCTTCCAAACTGATTCTTACTTATGCCCATGTTATGTGCAGAAAAAAAGAGCATTCAAAGCGATTCATTAAAGTGCTTGACAACACTGGGTGCTGGGCAAACATTTACTGGGTCAACAAATGGAAAGTGTAATGGAGGAAAGGGGAAACTAAAAGCAAGTCCTTGAACAGCCACTAGGTGGCAGGATGCTTCAGCCAAGTCCAAGCCCTGCTATAGAAGCCCAGCTGTTTACTGGGATTCTTCATTAGGGAGTCTAGAATGTCCTAGCTTGTGCCTTGTCATGGGATAGGATGGAGGTAGAAATGAGGAGGCTCTTTCACAGTAAGCCCTATACTGGGCTTTTCACCACTAATGAATTTATGTTGCTATAGAAATTTGGGTAGAATTACAAAAGCTTTTCTTGAAATCATTAGATCTTCATATGTGGCCAGGTGGTTGTGGCACATGCCCAGCACTCAGGAGGCAGAGGCAGGTGGATCTCTGTGAGTTCAAGGCCAGACTGATCTACAGAGCAAGTTCCAGGACTGGCTCCATAGCTACTGAGAAACGCTGTCTCAAGAAAAAAAAAAATATCTGTATATGTGTATGTATGAGTAAAATCTGGGCTGGGTGTGGTGGTGCACACCTTTAATCCCAGCCCTCAGGAGGCAGAGACCAGGGGGATCTCTGTGAGTTAAAGGTCAGCCTGATCTACATAGAGAGCTTCTGACCAACCAGGGCTACATAGTAATATCCTGCCTTAAAAACAAAACCAAGGCCGGGTGGTGGTGGTGCACACCTTTAATCCCAACACTCAGGAGGCAGAGGCAGGCAGATTTCTGTGAGTTTGACACCAGCCTGGTCTACAAGAGCTAGATCCAGGACAGCCTCCAAAGCCACCTCTGAGACAGAGAAACCCTGTCTCAAAAAAACAAAACAAAACAAAACAAAAAAACCAACCCAAAACATGTGTGTGTGTGTGTGTGTGTGTGTGTGTGTGGTGTTGGTGTGGGATGTACATTGTAGGTGTTCATGTGTGAGTGCCTGTTTGTGTATCTGAGTCGGGATGGATGAATGACAGTACAATGACACCCATAGAAAGATCAGAGGACAACCTGGGGTGTGGCTCTTTTCCCTTTGTGCTTCAGACACTGTTGTTTAAGTCAGGCCAGTATGGTCTAAAGTTTCCAGGGATTCTACTTTCTCCATCTGACATTTCTTATCCTGCTACATGCGTATGATAGACACCCTCCCGAAAGGGAAGGTCCTGATGTCTTACTCTTTTTCCATTATACTTTTACCATTCTGATTTCTCTATATTTATTAACTGAATTCTTGCCCTTAATGTCCCCAGGCTCTAGATCTGAACTTTCCTGTTACTGGTGTAATTAGGAAAGTATAATGGGATCTTTTCCAAAGAATTATTTTGTTTAGAGAAGCTACTGAGAGGGCCAAACAAATATCATGATAGGCCCCTAATAACTCACTTAAGAACTAGGCCTGAGTTCCTGCCTCTTGAAACTAAATAAGACAGTTTCTATCTGGGCATTGGTGATGCACACCTTTAATCCCAGCACTTGGGAGGCAGAGGCAGGCAGATTTCTGTGAGTTCGAAGCTGCCAGGGCTACAGAGTGAGTTCCAGGACAAGCTCCAAAGCAATACAGAGAACCCCTGTCTTGAGTAAACAATAAACAAAAAACAAACAAGAAAAGACAGTTTCTAAGGCAGACATGAACAAAGAGCAACCAAACAGTCATCAATGCTCCAGTGAGTGAGCGTGAGAAGAACTGCACATACTAGACCTAACCCAAACCTCCCATTGCCTTAAGGCAATAACCAATTAGAGACAAAGCCTAGTACTTGTCCAGACTTGCCCAAGGATGTAAAAGCTATAGCCTTAGACAACTGTTAGCCCTAATCAATTCGAAACATACTAATGATTGCCATTTGCATAAACCAATCCTAGATAGAATGATCACACTGCTTTTAGAATTCCTTTAGTTGTATATAAAAGAACTTGGAGGTTGTCATTTTTGCCTTTGTGTTGGATGTACCGCCCCAGCATGGTAATAAATGCTCTTGCTGATTGCATATGTGTATGGTGGTCTTTTGTTGGACTTCTCCAGGAACCTAAAGGCTACCATTGCACATATTTTCATCCTTTACCAAAGTTTGCACAAAATTTGCCAAAGGGAAAGGCATTAATAGTAGTACTCATTAAAAATGAAAGTTAAAAGATGCTGGAGAAGTGTGATCTGCAACGTCCAAATGTTGGAGCTTTGTTAAGCACCAACGGTCACCATTTGGTCCATGCCAAATTGGTATTTCATTAACTCCAAATGTGACCCTTCTCTTCTCATTAAGTAACTAAAACCGGTATACTTTTCCTACCATAAGGCTCCATAAAACAATACCGTTAGTGTTCAATCCCATTTTAAAAATATCTTTGGGGCCAGTAAGATGGTTCTGTGGGTAACAGTGCCTGCCTCTAAGCTTAATGACTTCGGTTTGATTCCTGGAACTCACATGATGGAAGAAGAGTGCTTGATTTCTCTAGAAAAGAGCGCATTTAATTATAGAAAAGACAGTGATTTTTAAAACTTTACATTTTATTTATTTATTGCATGTGGAAAAGAATGCACACATGCCCTGTTGTGATTGTAGATGTTAGAGGATAACTTTTGGAAGTCAGTTCTCTGTTTCTGTAATGTGGATTCCAGAGATTAAATGCAGGCTGTCAATCCTGGCAGCATCACCTTTACACCATGAGGCCTCTTTCTAACACCTATCATTTTTCTTTTCCTTTCTTTCTTTCTTTCTTTCTTTCTTTCTTTCTTTCTTTCTTTCTTTCTTTTTCCTTCCTTCCTTCCTTCCTTCCTTCCTTCCTTCCTTCCTTCCTTCCTTCCTTCCTTCCTTCCTTTCTCCTTCCTTCCTACCTGGGCCTCTTAAAAAGAGTCCTGCAGGCCCAGTGTTGATGGCACATGCCTTTAATCCCAGCACTTGGGAGGCAGAGGCAGGCAGATCTCTGTGAATCTGAGGCCAGCCTGGTCTCCAGAGTGAGTGCCAGGACAGGCTCCAAAGCTACACAGAGAAACCCTGTCTCGAAACCCCCCCCCCCCAAAAAAAAGAGTCCTGTGGGTTTTTTTCTGCTTTTGCTGAGTCAGGAAGCCTCTCTTAAAGCAACTGCTCGGGTCTCTGCTTGTCTCTAGCAAAACAGAGCCCACCCAAGAAAATGCTAACAAGAAGTCATGCTTCTTGTCTCTGATCTTTTGCTGCTAAAATCCCTTTTTAAGCTTTTGTGAAGTTTACATGGAGTTTCGTAACACTGCCTCCAGCTTCCCGTGTTCTGCTGCAGTTTGAGTAGTCTCTGGAAGGCAGCTTGCAGCGGTGAGAGCTCAGAATCCTAACTCTAGAACTCTCGAGAGCTGCAGGCTGTCTCAGGAGTGCCGAGTCCAACCCCCAAGAGCACGGGGATGGCTCGAGCACATGGAAGCTGCTCTGATGCCTCTCAGCAGCCTGACAGGGCCGGCTGAAGCGGCAGGTTTCTCTCTTCCTCTGGGAACCTTGGGGCATTGGGTGGCCAAAATAATACACATAGAATTATATTAGGTACAAATGCTGCTTGGCCAATGACTAGGATTTCTCATGTGCTAGCTCAGTCTTCATTATCATAAATCTATATATTTTATAAGACTTATCTTATTGGATGCCAGTGGCAAGTGACCTGTCTTTCCGGGCTCACATGGTGACTCTGAAGGAAGAGAGAAGGGGGGCTTCTATGTCCTTAATCACTACAGCACACTGACCCTTCAGTCCTTTTTCTCAGCTGCATGTGGTAAATCATAAGTGTTTATTATTCTTTGTGGGGGAGAATTGACAGCACTTTGCTTATTATGTAAGACTGCTCATTTAATCCTCTGGTTGATATTTCAAGGCGGGTAGTGGTCTTCTCATTTTATAGTGGGAGATACTAACAGGCTTTCCCCATCCCAATCCCTGTTGTTCACAGGCTTATATAATTTTCTTCCCTTGAATGTGGGCTCTGAGCTTTGCTTCAACCCACCTAGAACAGAACAAAGGTGAAAGGATTTAGAAGTAATTTAGTGAGGCCTTTCAATGGAATGTTTATATAAGAAAGCCATGAGCTTGTGAGTATAGAGGAGGCCTTGGCTCCAGCAAGGATGCATGAGTGAAGGAACCAGCTGATCTACTTTCCCCACCTGTGGAAATATGAAATGGTAAAAGTAAGCTGCTTACATCCCATTAGTTCACAGTGATGTGTTCTTCTGTTATGCCCACATCATGACCACCCCCAGAAATGACAAAGAGTCTAAATTTGTATGAAAAAACAAAGAGCCTTTATTGGAAGCTGGAGCTTGGGCTTTCTGTCTGTTCCAACACAGTGGATGGATCAGAGAGTTTCGAGCTCAGTTGAGGAGGGGGAGTGATGGGGGAGGTTAAGGAGTAAAGGATGGGAGGGTGTTAGGGGAATTCCGGATTTGGATGGGGGTTGAACTCCTTAATTGGACAGGAGTTGGGCAGCAAGATCTTGTCAAATAGGGACTGGTATTGGCATTGCTGCAAGGAAATTGACAACCTATATACAAGCTATGTAAGTTATCTTTAATGTTTTGGAGCATCTAGTACTTGTTTGTATCAATTCTGATTGGTCTTCCACAGGGTACAGTTTGTGGTTTTTCCTGGTTATTTTAAGGCCTAGTCCCAGTATTGTTAGTCTGCAGCCTGTCATGGCTGCATTGATGTTAAGTTAGGCCTCTTCACTTCAGCCAAAGAAAACCAAAGCAGAGATGTTCTTGGAATGCTCAAGGTCATGGCACACAGTGAGATAGTAGAAACTCAATATGGACTAGTTGTGGTTACAGAGAATCTGAAGCTCACATTCAGCCCTCTCCCACTCATAGTCTGGTGTGCTGAAGAATGAATGATGCTAGAGCTAGAGCCCATGTCTGTCTGCCTTTGGAGACTTGTACCTTCCATGATGTCATAGTCTCTCTTAACATTGTGGGGCCAAGTTCTACCCTGGAGTGGTGTGCCGGTAAATAAGCCTGGCTCAACTTTGAACATCATCTTCCAGTGGTTAATACATATACAAATGTTTACTGAGGATGGCTGGATTTTCTACCAGACTTAGGGAAAGGAGAACAAAAATCTGCAGTAATTACAACAAGATAGATGAAGTTTGTTTGAAGTTCTGACAAATGCCCCTAAAACTGGGATTTCAAAGGTGGGCCAGTGGCAGGTGGATCTCTGTGACTTCGAGGCCAGCCTGTCTACAGAGCTACACAGAGATTCCATGTCTCAAAAAAGCAAAAACAAAACAAAAAACTGTGTGATCAAAAGATGAGAATATGGTTTGGTGACTCGATATGAATGAAGACACTTGTCAAGCTGGAGGCTGAGGTGATAACAGAGGTTCTGATTGCACCGATTGACCTTAGGCTAAGTAAATGTAACTCCACAGGTCTATATGCAATGCATGGCCATTTCGTGGATATTTACCCATATGTTATTTAGGATGAAGGAGAGTGGAGGAATTACTGGATTCAAAATTCCCTTCCCTTCCCTTTCCTTCCCCTTCCCTCTCTTCCCCTTCCATCCCCTCTTCTCACCCCTTCCTCCCCCTCTCCTCCCACTCCTCTTTCCCTTCTCCTCCCGTTCCTCTCCCCTTCTCCTCTCACTTTCCCTCTCTTCCCTTCCCTCTTTATTTCCTTTCTTTTCTCCCTTCCTCCACTTTCTTTTTTTCCTTCTTCCTCCCCCACCCCATCCTACCCTTCCTTCCCCCTTTTTCCCCTTCTCTGTTGTCTCTCTCTCTTCATATGGAAGTTACCATTCATTTAGTGTTTCTTATAAATCTGAGGTGTAATTTTAAGCACCTTCATACTAATTCAACTTAACCTCAAATCAAACACTACAGATGTTGTTTTGTCCCATTTTTTATCACTTAAACAGAAGGAAATTAAGGTTTAGGGAGTTGGAGCAACTAAAATTCAACCAGAGCCATGTGACTCCAGAGCTCCATTGTGGCTGTGGTTCTGTCCTGTGAGCAAAGGCACCTGCATATAAGATTGACATTTGCACAGTCTACTGAACAAGCACCACCAGGACACTTCTGCAATGGCTCCATCTTATCTAGCACCTAATGAGAATGAGGACAGGTTCTCAGATATTCATGTGAAACTGCCCCCAATTCCCCATCCCTTCCCTTAGCGTACATACTCTCACTAGCCCTTAGTATGAAGGAGAACCTTTTCTAGGATTAGTGTTAACCATGCCTGGGAGTAATTCCATTGTGCTGGGATTGCCAGAGAAGAGGAAAGAAGACACAAGCCATAGAATGTAAAACCCTACCCTGGGTGTGCACACCCACCCCACCCATTGCCATATACATTTTGGATGTTAGATGTGTTCATATAGTATTTTTGACATGTGCCAAAAATTATTCTCTATTTGTCTGAAGTTCCAATGGAACTGAGAATTTTATGTGGCAGTCTACCAGCAAATGAAGCTGTTGTTTCTTGGGGGTCACTTGAGCATGAAGGCTCTGTAGCCAGATGATTAGGGTCTAAATTTTGGCAACAAGTTGCTGGCCATGGAACAAGGGTAAGTTACTTACCTTCTAGCCTCAGTTTATTTCTCTGAGAAACTTAGTCTCAAATGGTGAGAGAATTCAAAAGTCCACACAGAGCACTTAGCAATGGTCACTTCCTGTTGGAACTGATGACTAACTGCTTATTTATCATGATGACAGCTTTTGGGTATGATGGCTTGAATGAAAATGTTTTCCCTGGTCTCAAGAATTTGAACACTTGGTCCCCGTTAGTAGTGAGCTTGTGGAGATTATGAAGTGGTGTGGCCTTGCTGGAGGAAGTACATCATTGGGGACTGGCTTGGAGAGTTCATAGCCTCGCTCTGCTTCTAGTTCACTCTCCCTGCTTTGTGCTTGTGGTTGAGGATGTGAGCTCTTCCTGCTCTTGCCTCTGTGACTACCTCTTGTTTTCCTGCCTCTCCACCATGACAGGACTCTTGTCCTTTTGGAACTAAAAGTCAAAATAAACCTTCCTTCTATAAGTTGCTTCTGCTCATGGTGTTTTATCACAGCAATGGAGAAATAGCTAATACACTGAGGACCCCTAAGACTCTTCCTCCTCCTCCAAGAACTTCAATAAAAATTCAATGGGCATGACTATGGTAATGGATGCCACTATATTTATTATTATTATTTTTTATTGGAATTACAAACAAGATTGAATTACATGACAATCCCAGTTCCCTTCTCCCTCCCTTCCTCCCCTACCACCCCCAACTAAAAACCCTACCTATCACATATCCTTTCTTCTAATCTACACCTGACTCAACCTTTCTGCTCCCTCATGACCTCTGCATCCTTCCTTTTCATTCTCATGATTCCCTCCCCTTTCTTCCCATGTTCTCAATTTGCTCAGGGGACGGTGCCCCTTTCCCCTTCTCCAGGGGTCAAAATTTGTCTCTTTTAGGGTTCTCCTTGTTTACTAGTTTCTCTGGCAGTGTGGATTGTAGGCTGGTAATCCCTTACTCTATGTCTAAAATCCACATATGAGTGAGTACATATGTTTGTCTTTTTGTGATTGGGTTACCTCACTCAGAACGGTTTCTTCAAGTTCCATCCATTTTCCTGCAAATTTTAAGATTCCATTGTTTTTTTCTGCTGAGTAGTACTCCATTGTGTAAATGTACCACATTTTTTTCTATCCATTCTTCGGTTGAGGGGCATCTAGGCTCCTTCCAGTTTCTGGCTATTACAAATAGTGCTGCTATGAACATTGTTGAACAGATGTCTTTGTTGTATGAATGGATAGCACTATATTTTAATCTTTCCTGGGTCCTGGGAACATGTAAGGAGTTGGTTCTATCTCAATGTGTCTGATAGCTGGAGATAGACTATAGAAATGGCAGACAATTGCTTCCCTTTCCATGTGAGTTTCTTGGTGAGGATAAAACAAAACTTCTGTCTTGATGATTCACTGTGCAAGCCATGTCTAGGCAGCCTTTAAATAGCAATAGTGTCAACACCCAGAAGCAAGGTCTACTTCAAAACTGGCAAACAGAGTGGATTTTATACAGACGAAAGCAGGGTATTAAGTATGTGCACTGGCAGGTCTTCTCAGTCAGGGGAAAGTCAAAATCCAAACTTGTGCAAGCTTTGAGGCTGAGTAGCTCCAGTTTGAGTGCCAGGCAAGTGTATTTCTAGGGTTCAGTTTTATAAAGAGGCCAAGGAGGCTGCTTTGCAAATGTCCTCCAGCTCCAAGACTTGGAGTGTCAAGTGTTTAACTGGACTGCAATAACATCTATTACCATGGCAATTTTGGTAGTGTTGTGTATGTACCCAGGAGCTTCAGTTTTGTTATGTGTGTCAGTAGGAGGAAATTAAGGTGTTATCTTCAGAAACCCTATCCACCTTCTTTGAGAAGGGGGTCTCTCATTGGTCTTGAACACAGCTGGTTAGGCTCAGCTGGCTGCCCTATGAGCCCCAGGGATCCTCCTGTCTGTGCCTCCTAATACTGAGATTATGAGGGTGTGCCCACATGCCCAGCAATTTTACATGGGTTCTGGAAGTTTGAAGTCAGGTCCTTGTGCTTGTAAAGCAAGTGCTTTACAAACTGAACTTTGCCCCTAGCCTCCTGTCAGTTCTTTTGTTAACTATTGTTTTTATATCATGTCCAACTTGCAGAAAAGCTGCAAATATGGCTTGCCCATTCTGAAACTTACCCTAGGATATGCAGTGGAATTTTTTTTTTGTCACCTACAGGGCCTGACCTTCCTTTAGGAGATAAACATGCTTAAGATGGACACAACCGGGAAGCTGAACCATCTACTTTATCTCTACCTAGTTTACCAGGAACTCTGTTTTTATTAGACGGGCTTCTTGGGTTATATGTTACAGAAATCAGAACTAACCCAGTGAAGTCCTAAGCTCCAGAAGTATAGGGAGGGAGCCAGGGTGGAGCATGCTCAGTATTGGGAGTTTTTGCATTATACCCAGGGCTTTGTGTTATACCTTCAGCACTGTCAGAAAAAGAGTAAAAAAGAAATACTATTGGCTTTGGGGATCTTGGTATTAGGGACTCATGGAGTCTCTTTAGGGAACCACTGTGGTAATTTGAAAGTAATTGGCTGCCATAAGCTCATAGGGAGTGGCACTATTAGGAGGTGTGCCTTTATTGGAGTAGGTGTGGCCTTGTTGGAGGAAGTTTGTAACTTTGGCTGTAGTCTTTGAGGTCCCTTTGATCAGTGTGACATATAGTTATTCCTGTAGCTTATTCCTTTCTGCAACAAACTTGGGATTTACTTCTCACAGTTTAGCACTACCTGATCATTTACTGGGCACAATTTCTCCCAGTTGGAGTTTACTGATTACATTCCTTAGCTATATGTGAGACGTTTCCCACTATCAGGTCCTTGTTCCCTCTCCATTGTAATTACAGAGATCTTTCTACCTGCAATTATCTTTATTGACAGGCATTCAGTCAGTGTATAGGGCCCAGGAAAAAACATTGCATCTAAGACACTCCCAGATATCCAAGGACATAGAATTACTGCATGCCCAAACTTCTTGATTCATAGCTGCCTAGATGGATAGAAAAAAATGAGCATTCCCTGGTTTTACCTCACTGGTAGATAGAGAAGTAATAACCTAAACTAAGCTTACACTAAAAGATTCTCAAACTTCTTGTTTTATTAACTCAAGATTTTAGCTCAGAGATTTACTGCTCCCTCCTGTGTCCCCTGAGAAGATACTGACAAAGGTAATCAGCCCATGTGCTCGTCCTCAGAGAAAAGTAAACTTTCCTGAAGGCCTGTGCCACCACTGAGGCCAGGGCACCGTAAGGTGCCAGGTTTTGTTTCTTGTGTAAATTAAATTTAGACCCTCTCTTTGACTTACAGCCCTAAGCAACTGGTGATAAAAGCTTCCCCCAGCAGTTTTAGTTTATTACTCTATGTGTAAATCTTATCTGCCTTGCTGACTCCAAGATTTACAATTTTGTATTGCAAAAAGAATTACTGTTGCAAATGTATATATACCTGTACCCCCAAGAATTGCAGAGGAAAGAAGAAGAAGGAGAAGGAGAAGGAGAAGGAGGAGAAGACGAGGGAGAAGGGGAAGACGAAGGAGAAGAAGAAAGGAACATGCAGAGTAGCAATTGTGTGTGAGTCAATTCTTTTTTCCCTCTGATTTTAGTTCCTTAACTTATTTGTGGCTCATTTTTTTTTGAACCCTGAGTGAAAATTTTAGAAGCTGGCCTTCTAAAGTTTTCAATAGATTACAGTTAAGAGATTGCATGAATCTCAGAAAAGGCTTTGAACTTTAGACTTTTAAATGGGTTTGAGACTATTACAGAATATGGGGAGTATCGAAAATTGGATTGAATGTATTTTTGCACTATGATATGGCTACAAGAATTTGGGGGCCAGGGAGTGGTGGTTTGAAAGAAAACAGCCCCTAAAAGGAGTAGTACTGTTAAGGGGTGTGGCCTTGTTGGAGGAAGTGTGTCACTCTGGGGATGGGCTTTGAGGTGTCCTATGCTCTAGTTAATACCCAATGTCACAGCCACTTCCTGTTGCCTGTGTATCAAGATGTATAACTCTAAGCTCCTTTTCCATTACCATGTCTGACTGCATGCTGCCATGTCCCACCAAGAAGACAATGGACTAAACCTCTGAAACTGTAAGCCACCCCAACTAAATGGTTTCCTTTATAAGAGTTGCCATGGTAATTGTGTTTCTTCACAGCAATAAAAACCCTAAGACAACCACTCTCAGCTTGAATGTGTTCCATTGATTTTTGTATGTTTACACCTCTCTTCTTTGGCATCAAGTTACTAGTATAGCATATTCCCAAGGCCTTTCCATGGGCCCTGAGCCCAGTTAGGTAGAGTTCAACTCCTAACAGTACTTGGGGACAAGGTCATGCTTCAAGGAAGGTCAGGTACAATGGTCAAGGGCCTCACAAGTACACGTATTTTCTGTGCCAGTCTCCCACTTAAGCATTTTGCATCTACTGATTCATCTAATTTGTACCATGATGTTTTGATGGTAAGAGGGTGACAGAGGTTCAGAGGCTAATAACCCTATTCAAGGTCACAAAACTGGTAATTATGAGTTGGGATTCAAACCCAGGCTATCAGTCTTCAGATTCCTTGATTCGTACGTATTACAGCTACTGATAGGACACTGAAACGGCTTCAGATCTGACTCCATGATGGAAGCACAACTGACTCCATGATGGAAGTAACATTCAGGCCATAAAACTCAGCATGTAGATAGCACCACCTGCCAAAATGAAAACAAAGGCCTAATCCACTAAAGTTCATAGTCCTGGCAAAGTCTTAAAATACAAAAACCTTGCATTTTGATCTCTGTAGTTCTGCTTCTGGCTAACTGTTATTGTTAACTGAAGTATGTACACCCAGAACATGGTTATTGTGTTTACAAGCTCATGCTGAGAAAGGCTCAGTGCTGCACTGGGATCCTGAACACCCAGTGTAGTTGTCTGCTGGCTAATAAAGCCTTTCTATTGGCTTAAATCCATGTCCCAGAAGTCTTGTCTGGTGGATACTTCCAATATTTCTGGAGATCCCACTGAGATTCCCAGAGACCAGACTTTGAGACACCAGGAATCCCAGGAGTGTGAAAGAGTGCAGTGGCGATGGAGCTCCTGGGGGGTGGGTGTACAGCCTGAGTTCCAGATCCCCAAGACTCTCTTTGATCAATCATTGCCCAGTGCTTTGAAGGAATTTGACACCCCCCCAAAAGAAACAAATTAAAAAGTTGCCTGGTCTATCACCTCTGGAGATAAGTCTGGTTAAGGTACCTTATATTAGGACATATGGAAGTGTCTGGATCCCCATGTGAGATATCACTGGATTCCCCTTGTTTGTTCAGGGGTATGAATGTGTGGTGGCCACTTCTGGTTGTCTTTACTGCGTTTCTCCCACCTGCCTCTCTGTGTTTGTGTGCATGTCTCTTTCTATGTTTCTTCTAGTTTTGTTTCCTTCTGTTAACTAATGGCTTTCTTTGGTGTGAGCGCCCCCCCAAGACCTGTGTCCCCTCCTGTTGGGGACCTAAATATTTTTGGCTTTGCCAAGTCACCCAGAGAAACAAACAAACAAAAATAAAACCCAAACAAAACCAAAGCAAACAAACATAAAAACCCTGTTCTACCTTGTTTGGTTGTTTGACTCCTGCTCACAGTCAGGGAACATCTCAATGTGTAGGTCGGGAAACAGGTCTCTCATCCAGGGTCCCCTGACATCTAAGTGCACTGCACACAGGAAGGGGGAAATATGTCCCCTGAGATGAGCATTCCCTCTACTCCTCTGCCTACTCTAAGCAACCCCAGGGAAAGGGAAAAGAGGCCAACCCACTCCTTTCATGACTGATGTCTTCATATAAACCAATGACCCATATAATTGAAAACCTCAGAATGTATCATTCTCTGAAAAAGTAAAAAAAAAAAAAAAAATCCCCAGGATGGACGGAGAATCACTGCTGGACAATGCAGCTACCCGGATAAAATGGACTTTCCCTTGTGTCCAACACTGACCAAAGAGACTCTAAACAACTTTTGCTAGGATTAAAGACAGTTACTAAAAAGATTTTCTTTGTCATCTACTTGGCCTCTGGTATTAAAAAGCCAGAAAAATGTAAAGGTATAAGTAGATCCCAGTTGCTGGAGGTAGCACAAAAGGCATTTAAAAACAGAGAACTGATTAGGACGAGACCTTTTGGATAAACTGAAAGCCCCCATCACCTTCTCTGATGATGAAACACAAATAGACTTACAGATATCCAGCAAAATGTTTGTATCTACCTATGTCAGAATAGTATCTTCTAGCTAAAAGTTCTGCCTCCAATCAAAAGATACAGCTGGACTATCTCTCAGATTGAGAGCAAAGGTTCCTGAGGGTATGTGATGATGGATGTCTTTCTGTATATATGTTTCTATTATTGGTTGATGAATAAAACACTGATTGGCCAGGCAGAAAGCATAATTGGGGCTACGAGACCAGGGGAAGGCTGGGGGAGAGGAAGTCCAGGGAAGATGCCATGTAGCCAAGGAAGGAACAACAGGTGTGGACTCTTGTCCTGTGAAATAAGACCACGTGGAAATACTTAAATTAATAGAAATGGGTTAATAATTAAGAGAGATCTATCCAATAAGAAGCCCTAGCCATTGTTCAACAGATTAATAATTAATATGTCTCTGTGTACTTATTTGGGGCTGAAGGGCAGCGGGACATGGTGGGACAGAAACCTCTATCTTCAGGTATGGGCAAAAACCATCCTCCCAGGACTGACCCAACACCAGGTTCCTATAATTGTTCAACTAATCAATCTACCTACCCCCATCCAGATTAAGCAATAACCCAATGAACCTGGAAACAAAAAGGGAAATTACAGTCCATACTATCTGGCTGGGAGTGACAGTCATCCTGGTGCCTTCCCAGTCACCCTGGAATACACTTCTCTTGCCTGGGAAGAAACTGGGGACCACTGATTCTCATGTGTTTGATTTCTTCAGAGAAACAGGTGTACAGTGTTTTGGACTTCAAGGATGAATTCTTCAGCCTCCCATTGGCAGAGGTGAGTCAACCCATCTTTACTTTTAAACAGACAGATGCAAAGGGAGGTTACAGTGGTGACTTACATTGACCAGGTTGCCCCAAGCATTTAACAATTATCCAGTTGTTTGATGAGACATTGAATGCTGACTTCCTGATCTTCTATCAGAGGTTTCCTTATAAAATAGATTATAAAAGGGCTACCGAGGGACTGTTGCTAGCATTACAGACTTTGGACTTCAGAATGTCAGATATGAAAGGCCAGTTTAGTACTTTGGAGGCTACCTATCAGGTGAGGGGAAGCAAAAATAGCCTGCCTCAGAGTAGGATGACTGCCATACTTCAGATCCCAACTCCAAAGACTGAGACAGGCTTGAGAGTTTCTGAGAGCATCTAGGTATTGCTGTCTCTGGACACCAGAGTTTGTGGAAATAGTAAGGCCCTATAAACCAGCACAAAGAGGGGTACTGAGCCCCTAATCTGGACTGAGACTAAACAAAAGGCATTTGAGGCTTTAAAAACAGTTCTGATTTTGGTTCATGCCCCATAACTTCCAGATGTCTCAAAACCTTTTCACCTATTTGTCCATGAAACAAAAAGTATTATAAAATGGATTTTAACCCAACATTGGGGCCATGGAAACACCCTGTGACATAACTATCCAAATGATTGGACCCTGTAGCTACATGATGGCCCACCTGTCCAAGAGTCATGGTGGCTACTGCTAGCTTAATGAAAACAAACAAATAAGTTAACTCTGGTCCATTATCTTAGAACATATAACATTGAGGCCCTCTGAGGAACACCAGAATGCTGGCTGTCCAATGCACACGTGACACAGTACCAGGTCCTATTTCTAGACCACCCTTGAGTCTGGTTTGAAAAAGCCACCACCATTAATCCTGCTATCCTCTTGTCTGATGACAACCCACAGGTGCTCATCCATGACTACCACAAGATGAACGATGAAACCAGTTATGTGGGAGCTGCTGCAGTTAGTTTAACTGAGATGATTTGGGGGCTCAAGCCAGGTACCTCAGCACAGAGAGCAGAAATGATTGATCTGACCCAGGCTCTCAGATGCGGAAAAGGAAAGTTCACCACCATATACATGGACAGCTGCTATGCTTTCACTAGCAGGCATGTTCAAGGTGTGATCTATAGAAGAAGAGAGCTTCTCGCCACTGGAAAAAAGGATATTAGAAAATATTATCCCTCCTAGAAGCTATTTGACTTCCCCTACAAATTGCTGTCCTCCACTGTTGAGCTGCTGACCTGGTTGTCCGGTAAATGGCCCTAAGACCAGTGGGGTCTATTGATATTCTGATGGCATACTCTGGCCTGGTGCTGCCTGAGACATTTCTTCTAAAATGAACAGCTCAAACCCACAGGCTGATGGAGGGCACCAGAGGGAAAAATCATTCTCCCAGGAACAACTGACAGGACTCTGGTAACTGACTTTTACTAGACTGCTCATCTAGGGCCCACAAATCTTTCTGAGTTGCTCAGACCAAGGTATATTACACTGTGGGGTGTCTTAGCCAGATGCCAGGTTTGTGTTCAAGTAAATTCAAAACAAAGAGCTCTTACCTGGGAAGGGGACAGGATAAGAGATCAGCACTCTGGCAAACTGGAGAAACTGACTTCACTCCAGCCTGCCAGGAGATGATAAAAAAAGTACCTGCTAGTTTTTACAAGTATTTTTTCTAGTGGGTAGAAGCATTCCCCACCTGGACTGAAACTGCTTAATCGGTAGTTTAAAAGTTCTTCTAGGAACTGGTCTCCTGATTTGGCCTTCCCCTAGCAATTGCATCCAACAATGGTTCAGCCTTCATAGCCAAAACCTCTCAATTAATAGTTAAAGCTTTAGACTTAGGTTGAGACTTCATAACTTAGATAGATTGAAAACGTCATTGTGCTGGGGTGGTGGTACATGCCATTAATCCCAGCACTCAGGAGGCAGCAGCAGGAAGATCTCTGTGAGTTTGAGGCCAGCCTGTTCTACAAAGCAAGTTCCAGGACAGCCAGGGCAGTTACAGAGAAACCCTGTTTTAAAAGAAAGAAAGAAAGAAAGAGAGAGAGAGAGAGAGAGAGAGAGAGAGAGAGAGAGAGAGAGAGAGAGAGAGGAAGGAAGGAAGGAAGGAAGGAAGGAAGGAAGGAAGGAAGGAAGGAAGGAAGGAAGGAAAGAAAACTTCATTGTGCATAACATAGAGCTCAAAATCATGGCAGGTAAAACATAAAGCCCAGCAAATTGTGGATAAACCTTCCTTTGCTTTGAGCCTGTTGTACTCCATATAGGGACAGATTTACCCCCATGAGATTATGTATGGTAGCCCCGCCCCTTCCCTGGCTCAGAGACCAGCTGTTGGCAGAACTCTCACCATTCCTTTCTCAAGTCACTACAGGCCCTTCAGTCCTCCATTCAGGCTATTCATCTGAGAGACCTAGTTGACCTCCAAGTCCACCACTAGTTTCCCCTTGTTTGAGTCTAGTGATACTGTCTGGGTCAAGTGGGTAGACAAAGGGCACTGGAGCCAACTTGGAAAGGACCCTATAAGGTGACTCTCTCCACTCCTGTGGCTGTGAAGGCGACTGGCATTACACCAGGGATCCACCACATCCCCCCCAAAATGGAAGCCACTTTCCAGACATTAAGGTTTCATCAGGCACCAGGCCCTTTCACTCGCTGCCCCTCTTCCTGAGACTTGTGTTTGGTATGAAAAGAGGGTTATGGTCCAATCCCCACCATCCTCAGGCCTGGAGCCAGGAACTAAGGAAGACAGATAGAGGGGAGATAATAACTAACATGGCAAATATTCCATCTTGGACTTTGCTTACTGATGCCCACTAAAGTTTCTTGTTGTATTGGAGAAAAGAAAGATATGGGAATTTATCTTTTGAGATAAAAGTAGAGTTTAAAATTCTATGCATGCCCTGAGGCTGGAACCCCTAATTGCCAGGAACAGGGGAGTTTCTTTCTTTTTCTTATCTTTTTTTTAAAATTTGAATTAGAAGCAAGATTGATTTACATGACAATCCCAGTTCCCTTTTCCCTCCCTTCCTCAACAAGGAAATTTCTATAGCAAAAATTAAGGTTGTAAAATTTAGGCTTCCTGAAAAATTCCTTAAGAAAGATTCTGGCCTTTGGGAAACAGGAAAAACCTAGAAAATCAGACTCTATGTCATAGGAAGGGACCTTGGGGATAGTTAATCAAGTAGGATTGCTGGTTATGCTTAGACACCTGCCCCCACCCCCCAGAATACATCGCAACAGGAACTAACCAGGCTGTCAGCCCATTAACTGGCAAAACTCACTGTGACCAGGGGCAGTCCAAATCAACATTAGAAGATTACAAGGGGCTGAAACTCGTCTAATATCCACAGCCTTTAACCTGGGCACTTCCCCTTACCCTGATGCCTCCTATTCGGTCGTATGGGTTAACTCATCCTTGATAACAGCAATATTACCAAGCCCCTGAAAACACTTGGTGGGCATGTACCAATGGTGGCTAAATGTACCTCTTCTAATGCTTTCCAAACTAGTACACAGGTTAATCAAGACCTAGACGTATTAAAAGTTTCTGTTTCTAAATTAAAACAACAGTTACATCCCTTTGCAGAAATGGTCCTACAAAAAAGAAAAGACTTAGACTAATTTTTCGTATGAGACAAGGAAAACTATGTATGAATTTGGGAGAAACCTGTTGCTTTCCTCTAATTGATCAGGAGTAATTAGAGAAAATGTTGCTACTTCTGGGAAAAAACTCAAAAATATAAATCAAATAATTGATACCACTCTCTGTTCTCTTAGTTCCCCTGGCAAAATATTCTGCTATCAGCACTAACTGGACCTTTAATTCTCATGGCATTAATGGCAGGGCCCTGCATCTTAAACCATATGGCCAATTATGTGTCAGTGCAGTAAAATTAATGGTCCTTAGGACCAACTACATCTCTTTAGAGAAGAATGAGTCCATGATTTGACTCATTCTCTAAGACCAGTGGGGAATATAAAAGGACCCCAGACCTTAATAGACCCCAGATCTTAGCACAACTGACTCCATGATGGAAGTAACATTCAGGCCATAAAACATGTAGAGAGTACCACCTGCCACAATGAAAACAAAGACCTAATTCACCATGGTTCATAGTCCTTTGAAAGTCTCTAAACGTACTAAGCTTGGTTTTGGGGCTGCTGTAGTTCTGCTTCTGGCTAACTGTTCTTGTTAACACTGAAGCTTATCAACCCAGAACATATTTTTTTGTGCTTAAAAGCTCATCCTGAGAAAGGCTCAGGGATGCTGCACTGGGATCCTGAACACTCAGTGTAGTTATCTGCTGGCTAATAAAGACTTTCTATTGGCTTAAACCCCTGTCCCAGCAGTCTTCTCTGGTGGATACTCTACAACAGACACAATTGATTCTTAGCAAGAAAACTGAGTCCTTGGGAGCTGAAGAGATTGGACCCAGGGAAGGGTTTCTATCACTGATCTCAAGTGCTCACAACCACCTGTAACTTGTAGCTCTAGAGGATCTGAGGCCCTCTTTTGACTTCTTTGGGTATCTGCATGCAAGTGGTACACATAAAAATAAAAACAATTTCAAAAGAGAAAACCGAGCCCACTTACTATCATTTCATACCATCTCCTAGAGACTTTCCAAGTCTTGCTTCAACATTGCTTCTTCCAATTTTGCACACCAGGGTGCCATTCATTTATCCTCGCCAGCTCTGTCCTGTGAACTGTATCTCTGGCCTGCTCTATCTTCTAGACACTGAACTCTCGTCCAGGTTCTGTTCTTCTCTGAATCCTTTACAACATGTAAAGTAAAGCCATGCACATAGCTGCAGGTTAGTAAATATTTGCACAGCAGAATTAAATCTACTTCTCAAGAGTTAGAACATGGGTAGGGAGCATTTGGTGTACTCTTAATTCATCTAGTTAATAATTATACACTTGAAGTGTCAATTTGATGAGGCACTGATTTCCTGCCTTACTAATTGGTTGTTCACCAGCCACATGTACTATGGTTCTTTCTGTTGATCTGATTGTCTGTCTCACAGCACAGTCCTTTATGTCATCAGGGCTGCTCAGCTCTTTCCCTTGGATAGAATTCTCTAGAGGTGGAAAAACAACAGTAATCCCTTCTCACTTCCTGGAAAGCCTTTTGGAAAATAGAGAGAAGAACTGGCACCAGGAGTTTTATTAACTATGACACCAGCTTAAATTTTGAGTAAATGTTTCCAGAGTGTGAAGTGGTTGTATGTGGTTTCAAACACTTGGGCATTTGGGAGAGCATGGCTTGATTTCTTGAGTGCAACTTTTGGAAATTCAGTTGCTGATTGTATTGTTTTAGATATTTTATTTGATATCACTGATTTGTATTTTATCATTGTAAAATGGGGATGCATCTGGTTTTTGTTTGTTTGTTTATTTTTGGTTTTTCAAGACAGGGTTTCTCTGCAGGTTTGGAGACTGTCCTGGAACTCACTTTGAAGACCAGGCTGGACTCACAGAGATCTGCCTGCTTCTGCCTTGCATGTACTAGAATTAAAGACTTGTGCCACTACCGCCCAGCTTGGGACAGCATCATTTACTTTGTAAAATTGTTAAGGAGAAGTTGGAAAATTAACATCTAAATTGCTATTTTTATTTGGATTTTTCCCATAGGTGGCTAGAAGACAAAGGCTTGACCCAAAGTGGTCTAAGGGAAAGGAGACAGTTAGCAACTAGGAGCAGGGAAATGGGGGACTATTCATGACTCTTAACTATGACACACAGGACAAGGGTGCTGAGTGGGGCATTTATTATCAGGCTCTTTGTCTCCATTAGTTGAGCCTGCTCTTTGGGCACTTTTTCTCTACTTACAACCCATGTGTGTTTGTATCTTGTGGTGCTGGAATAAGCTTACAGGTAGAGAAGACAAAGGCCAATGCAGAAGCTTCATTTAGATGGGAGCTGTCAGCATTCCAAGAACTGTATATGGCTCTTGGTAAACTTTGGTATAACCAGATCATATATGTGTGGGATTTGGTAGGGACTGCTGTGTGAGTGTAAATCACTGTTGGGCACATAATGAATGATAAATACAATGGAAGACTTGGGTGAGTGTTGTTTATATGGAAGAGAATATCATGAAGTAGAAATATGTGGTTGGTTGATGGGGAATGCCCTTCTGTGTATATTTATCTTATTGATTGTTGAATAAAGTACTGTTTGGCCAATGAGGCAGCAAGTTAGGTGGGACTAGGAGTCGAGGAGGACTCTGGGAATGTAGTAAAATGAAGTCTTGTGGTATAGGCAGGAAGTGACATAGCAGGCAGACTCATATAAGCAGGAACAAATAGGAAGTTGCCCCTTTTCTCTTGCTCCTGCTCTCTGCTCTGGAGTTGCCATGTGATCCACCAGCAAGAGAGGGTGCTTACTGCTGGCATCCAACATAAGATAAGTCTTATGATTATGGTTGATAATTAAGACTGAGCTAGCAGATGAGAAATCCTAGTCATTGGCCAAGAAGCATATGTACCTAATATAAGTCTCTGTGTGTAACTTGGGACCTTAACATGGTGGCAGGCAGAACTCGGTGGCCGGCAGAAAGAATCCACATCGCTATAGGACTCAGGCGGTTTGGCAGAAAGATTTATTTATCTTTACAGTTGGTTTCTTTACTTTCTAGGCACCCACCTCCTAGCCCCAAATAAATTTAGAGACTTATTTTTACTTATGAATGCCCAGCTCTGGGCTCTTTTTTTTTTTTTTTTTTTTTTTGTAAATATATCTTTCTTTCCTTCTTACTCCATGACTGGCTGCATGGCTATGTGGCTGGTGCCTGGTGTCCTCTACTTCTTTTCTCACTCCTCACTCTTCCCTAGATTTCTCCTCATATTTATTCTCTCAGGCCTGCCTGTTTCTCTCTCTTGGCTAGCTATTAACCCTCTGCTCTTCATTAGTCCAATCAGGTGTTTTAGGCAAGCAAAGTAACACAGCTTTACAGAGGTAAACAAATGCAACATAAAGAATGCAACACATCTTTGCATCATTACACAAATATTCCACAGCATGCATGAATTTAATACATCTTAAACTAATATTCCACAGCAGAAATAGGGGAGTAGGAGAATAAGATGAGGAAGTAAGAGCCCCAAGGAAGATTAAAGAGGAAGTCATTATTCTGGGCAACCTAGATTTGATCCCTCCCTGATGACCCATTGAGATGCTTTGTAGAATATGCCTTAGAATTATGACACTGGGGGAAAGGAGTTTCTATTGCTGTGAAGAGACACTATGACCACAGCAACTCTCATAAAGGAAAACATTTCATTGGGATTGGCTTACAGTTCAGAGGTGTAGTCCATTGTCATCACAGCAGGAAGAATGGTAGCATGCAGGCAAACATGGTGCTGAATAAGGAGTTGAGAGTTTTATATCTTGTTCTGCAGCCAGCAGAAAGAGCCAGTGAGCCACTAGGTCTGGCTCTTGAGCTTCTGACACCTCAAAGACCACCTTGAGTGACATACTTCCTCCAACAAGGATACACCTACTCCAACAAGACCACAGTCCTAATAATGCCACTCCCTATGAGCCTATGAGGGTCATTTTTTATTCAAACCACCAAGATGGTTTAACTGGCCAGCATCCCTTCCTATGAGAATCTATCTTTCTGTCACTGGCATGGTTCTGGAACAGCTATAAATCAGATTGTCTGATCCATGGCAAGTTACTGGAGTGGGCACATGGAGCCAGGTTGGACAATCAAAATCTGTTCAACGTTTGGTTTGGAATGATCCTATGACATAAGCTGTGCTAATGATATACTTCCTGAGAACATTGATTTTATACCAGGTCTAGTAATGAGGAGGTTATTGTTTTTTGCTAATATGTGGGACATATTCCTGTGAGGAAGATAAATAGGAATTTCTGGACTCCATATTTCCCCATTGCTGGAAAGAGCTTCTCTATCATATGGAGGTCTGTTTCTCAAACTAGCACCCTGCATTTCCTGATACAGTGATTATGGGCAGGCTATCCAACCTCTGTAAAATTTGGTACCCTATTTGTAGGGTGGGACAATATGTACTGAAAAGGCATTGTTATATCTCAGTGTGGGCATATCTAAAGTGGTTGTTAAACAGCTAATTATGGGTAATTTTCATGGTTTATTTTGACTTATTTTATTTAGTTTCATCCCATGGAAATCAAACTGTAAGCTGGAACAATTTTTTGTTGTTGTTGTTTTGTTTTGTAAATAATCCTAATCTTTGATGAGTCCTGGCATGAGACCATGCCATGTGGATTGTTGTCTCAGATTAATTTTGGCTCCTTTGCATGGTAGCTTACTTTCTGGAAGATTCTAATGGAAAACAATTCCTAGGTTCCTAGGAAAAACCATGCCTTGCTGTGCTTATCTCTTTTCTTGAGATAAGTATTATTATCCACATCTTGCCAATTTAGCAGCCACCCTAAAATACAGCCAAATAGGTCACGTTTGGACCCTGGGAAGTTGATCAAAAAACCTGTCATCATAATATGGTACCCTATCTGGTCTGCTTCCCAAAGGTAGACCAAGCAAAACAATGAAGTTTATTTTAGAAAGATTTCCCATGTTTTTTTTTTCATTCTTCATATTTAAAAAAGATGTTTAGCATAAAACCTAAAACTCTTGGATTTCATGGATAGTCATAATCCAGTGTCCCAGCTTGTTTCTCCACATTCTTACTCTATAGCTCAGACTGTCCTGGAATGCACCATGTAGAACAGACTGGTATTGAACTCATAGCTGTTTTGGAACTCACAGAGACCCATCTGCCTTTACCTCTGAAGTGCTGGGATTAAAGACATGCGCCACCATGCCTGGCCGTCTCTCTTTTTGTAATGCACACAACAGCTAGGCAGATCATTCCATGAGCTCACCCTGTGATTCTGCACTCACATACTTAAATATCTGCCTGGATAGTTGTCTGTACCTGCTCCTGATGGAACCCCTTCATTAGTTATGGTCATTCCTTTCTACTCAACACACATCAGTTCTCAGGATCAAGGAGGATTCTTCAAATAAATTTGCCTTTCATGGAAGAGATAAAATGTATTTGTTATCATGACATTGAACTGAGAACTCCTGGATGATGGCTAAAATTTCATTCTTTTCCCTGTGAGACACTAAAAAGATAGATAAAAGCTGGATCATACTAGGCATGTGCAGGTGATATTTCAATATCGTACACATACAGTAGTACATTTAAGATTTGTACAATCCTAAAACATAGACAATATGGCCATTTGTATCAGTCAGACTTTTAATGGCTGTAGCAAAACACTTGAGAAACCAACTCACAAGAAGAAGGACTAGCTCATGATTTCAGAGGTTCTAATCAGTCTATGCTTGGCTAACTCTGTTGTTTCTGGGCTGTGGTGAGGTAGAACATCAGGTCAGAAGGGCACAGGAGAGCAAAGATGTTCACTTCATGGCAGCCAGGAAGTAGAGAGGATGAATGGAAGGAGGCCATCACAAGCATACCTTTCAGTGACTCTAGCCAATGCTTCTTCCAAAAAGGCCTCTTGTTCCACATTTCTGCATCCTCCCAGATTTTGAATCTGCCAATGGATTAAGCCATCCATGATGGTAGAGCTGTTACAGTGCTCTCACTTCTGAAATGTATCACCTCTTGTCTTGGGATTTCTATTGCTGTGAAGAGACACCATGACTATGGCTGGCAACTCTTACAAAAGAAAATATAGTTGGACTTTCTTTTGGGCCACCAGCTCACAAAAATGACATGCATACTTATTATTAATTATGAAAGCTTAGCCTATAGCTTAGGCTTGTTCCTAACTAGCTCCCCCCCCCCCAGACAGGGTTTCTCTGTGTAGCTTTGGAGCCTATCCTGGCACTTGCTCTGGAGACCAGGCTGGCCTCGAACTCACGGAGATCCGCCTGCCTCTGCCTCCCAAGTGCTGGGATTAAAGGTGTATGCCACCAATGCCCGGCTTTCCTAACTAGCTCTTATAACTTAAATTAATCAATTTATATTAATCTACATTCTATCACATGGTGTTATCTCTCTTCCATCTTGCACCTCCTATTTCCTCTCTGTGTCTCCTCCACACCTTGGTTATCTCTTCCTACTTCCTCTCTCTGCTCAGAAGTCCCACCTATACCTCCTGCCTAGCTATTGGGTCTTTATTAAACCAATCACAGACATATATCTTCTAATAGTATACAAATATCCCACAATAGGAAAACATTTAATTGGAGCTTTCTTACGGTTTCAGAGGTTTATTCCTTTATCATCACAGCAGGAAACATGATAGTGTGCAAGCAGACATGGTGCTGGAGAAGGAGCTGAGAATTCTAAATCCAGATTGTCAGGCAGCAGGAAGGGAATGCCACACTGGCCTGGCTCAAAAGTTTGAGACCTCAAAGCCCACCTGTAGTAACACACTTCTTCAAACAACATCACACCTACTCCAACACAGCCACACCTCCCAATAATGCCAGTTCATGAGCCTGTGGGGCCATTTTCATTCAAACTTCCATATTCCACTCCCTGGCCCCATAAGTTTATAGCTATATCATAATGCAAAATACATTTAGCTCAACTTTAAAAGTCCCCATATTTTATAAGAATCTTAACTCTGTAAAAGACTAAAATTCAAAGTCTCTTCTGAGACTCATGGTAATCTCTTAACTGCAACCCCCTATAAAATCAAAATCAAAAAGCAGATCACATCTGACATATAATGGCACAGGATCTACATTGCTATTCCATGCAGGGAAGGGAGCATAGTGAGAAAATACTGGACCAAAGCAAAATTGAAAACTAGCTGGGCAAACTGCAAACTCAGCATCTCCAGGTCTGATGTTAAAACATTCTTCACATCTCCAACTCCTTTAAGCTTGGTTGACTGCAACACACTTCTTTCTCTTGGGCCAGCTCCACTCCCTGTTAGAAGCTCTCCTTGGCATGTATCCCATGGCTCTGGCATCTCTAACATTTTTGGGTCTCCAAGGCAATCCAGGCTTCAACTTTATAGCTTCATACAATGGCCTCTTTAGCCTACATTCAGGGACATTCCTGACACATGCCTGGCCTCAGTGGTTTTCCTTGGTCACAGAGGGATGGAACACGACCCCTCATTCAAATACATTTTCACCAGCTTCCTGTTGTTTTTTTTTTTTTAATTTATGTATTTATTATGTGTAGAGTGTTCGGCCTGCATGTATGCCTGCAGGCCAGAAGAGGGCACTAAATCTCATTACAGATGGTCATGAGCCACCATGTGGTTGCTGGGAATTGAACTCACGACCTTTGGAAGAGCAGGCAGTGCTCTTAACCACTGAGCCATCTCTCCAGCCCCCAACTTTCTTTTTTTGATGGTTTCCTTTACTACCTAAGCTTGGCTGGCCTCAAACTTGATCTGTAGACTTGGATAGCCTCAAACTTAGAGATCTGCTTGTCTCTTCCTGTAGAGTGCTGGAATTAAAGGCGTGCACCAACATACTGAGCTCTAAGCTTTTCTTTAATTCCTTTTCAAAAAGCTGGGAATTTAGCTGGGTAAGTTCTTGCCACGAGGCCACCACTCCCTTTATTCCATCTAATATCAGGCTTATTTTTAATCTGTTTATATTCTTGAATACAGGATTTAGCTCCATTGCACTTCCTGGTGCCCCTTTTCTTTTCAACCGTACGTTTTGTATTTTTCCTTGCTCAGCTTTCTCCTTTACATTATGGATCTTTATAAGAGTGAACACCAATAACAACATGACAGAGTCAGTACTAAGCTGTTTTAAAATTTCCTCTGCTAATGCCATTGCTTCAAAACTCTTCAATTTAGTCCCAGGCAGACTTTTAAGACAAGGGCAAAAAGTAGGCACATTGTTTGCCAAAATATCACAAGAATGGTTTGTAGGTCACATACAAGTATTTTTCTTCTCTGAAACCTCTTGAGCCAAGCTCCCACAGATCAAATCATCCTTAGTACCACTGTTTTCCATGCTCCTACTACTATGGCCCATTAAGCCCCATTTAAAGTGTTCAACTGCTTTTCTAATCCAAAGTCCCAAAGTCCACATTCATCCAAAGAAAAGCATGGTCAGGCCTATCACAACAATACCCAAGTTGCTGGTACCACCTTCTGTCTTAGTTAAGGTTTCCATTGCTATAAAGTCACAGCAACTCTTATAAGGAAAACATTTAGTAGAGGCCAGCTTATAGTTTCAGAGGTTTTATTCATTACTATCAAGGTGGGAAACATGACAGTGTACAGACAGACATTGTGCTAGAGTTCTATATCCAGATCTGCAGGCATCAGGAACAAAATACCAAACTGGGTGTTGTGGTAATCTATTGCTTATGATCTAATAAAGCTTGCCTGGAGATCAGAATGCAAAGCTAGCCATAGCCATAGAAGCTGGGTAGTAGTGGCATACACCATTAATCCCAGCACTCAGGAGACAAAGGCAAATGGATTTCTGTGAGTCCAAGGCCACCCTGAGCTACATGAGAGTGAATCAGTCTAAAAGAGAAACTGAGCTCACTCCTTTAATCCCAGCACTAGAGATAATATAAGGAGCTCATTGCAGTTTCAGGCAGCAGTCTGAGATTTGGTGAGAAGCAGTGCAGTCTGGAGATGCAATCTGAGTTTTGATGGATTGCCCCCTTTGTCTGAACATTGATAGAGGTGAGCGCTCTCAAGTGGTTGCCCGCTTTGCATTTCTGATCTTCAGCTTGAACCCCAATATCTGTCCCTGTGTTTTTATTATTCATGCTACAGGGTGAGGCTTTAACATCTTAGATCTCAAAGACTACTTCCAGTGACACACTTCCTGTAACAATGCCACACCTATTCTAACAAGGCCCCACCTTTCAATAGTGTCAGTCTCTATGAGCCTATGGGGCCACTTTCAGTCAATCTACCATAACTCTGAATACTGCTTGCTGAACCATGCCTTTGGGGACGGGGCAATGGGAGGGAATTCATAGCCAAACAATAATATATTCCATCTCCATTTCAATAGGAGAAAATTCAGAGGCTAAATCAAATTTTCCAAATCATTAAGCCTGTTGGAGAGATTCGAAGGCTTTTGCTCTTACTCATTGCAATGGAGTTGGGCACACACCTGTGTTGTAATTGTTTTAGTCATTCCTTCATGGGTTGCTCCTTTGTTTGGAAGTTTGAATACCTGTTGAAATATTCAGAGGACATGCACCCTACCACCTTTGTAGTCAGAGGTAGGCTCAATCTATTCATGACAGAGAATGCCAAAGCACCCATTTTTTCTTCTATAATCAAATTAGGAAACAAACATGGGTTTCTATAAATTCTCTGTTGTATTAATACAGAAGGAAAAAGAGTCTTCTATGTATTTCCCGGGTACCCATTCTTTGCAGCATTGGCCAGTGTGGAGAGAGAAAGGAAGTTAATGTTTACTAAGAGCTTACTCACTTTAAGTGTCAATTCCAGGTGTTGTTTCTGGACTATGTCAGGATATGGCTGGACACATACAGCACCCTTTGAGGGCAGCCATGAGATCTATATACAGAACAAAAGCATTAAATAAGAAAGGATAAATGAGGAAGTCTCTGAACTGAGACTGTGTAAGACTTTCACTGGCAGTGCTGAGGATGTAGCTCAGTCTGAGTGTCCTTGTTTAGGAGGCAGAGGGCCCTGGGTTTGTTTCCCAGCACCGCACAAACTGGGTGTGGTGGCACATTATTGCAACCTCATCTATCAGGAGGTGGACATAGTAGGATCAAAAGTTCAAGTTATCCTCCACTGCAAAGTGAGATTGAAGCTAGCATGGCTACTAGAGACCCTACCTCATTGAAACCAAACCAGACAACCATAGATGTCACGATAGTCTCAACATTCTTTCTACTTTGTAAATTGAGATTTATCCATGTGATCCATGGATGGGGGCTCGAGACAATGTCGATGGAAAGCATGATGAAGCACTGAGCAGCTGTCAGACGTGAACTCTCTTTCCTGGGATAGCTTGTCCTTGCAAAGGCGTTTTGCTCGATAACCTTGAGAATTTTAGATTGTGAAAATGGACATTGTTGAGATATACAAGCTTTAAAATCAGACTACTTCAATGAAAGTCCAGGAGGGGGACAAAGAGCTTCTGGATACAAGTATTAGTCTCTATAAGGCAAAACAAATTTACAAGCACAACCTTGAAATCAAAGGGAAACAGAATCCCTAAAGAAATTCTCATGAACAAGGGATGGTGACTGGGCATGCATCCTGTTATAGCCACTGTAAAGGAAATGTGGAAGTGGGGATCTGCAGAGGATGCTGACATTCAGTTCTCTTCAGTGAGGTTTGTTATCATGAGAGGACCTCAAGGGCATCATGGGGCCTCATGGTGGAAGGGAGCACATTGGATAGAAACATGATCTGGAGATTGATCTGGGCATGATGAGGCCTTAAAGGGAAGGGAAGGATGCCCTTAAAGGGAAGGGAAGGGAAAACTTTGGAAAGGAGCTTTATTCACACACACACACACACACACACACACACACACACACACACAGAGAGAGAGAGAGAGAGAGAGAGAGAGAGAGAGAGAGAGAGAGAGAGAGAGAGAGAACACTGTAGAGGCGGTTCTTCAGAGATCAGCCTTCAGGACCAAATCCCTCTGAGGAGTCTTGGATCATTCCCCCAGAACAAAGGGAAGATTTGACTTTTTAGAATCTTTTAGAGCTAATAGGGAATTTTCACATCACTTGATTTAGTTGAGTATAGCCTGCTTGAGAAATAGCACAAAGGAGCTAGGAACCATAAACTGAGGGCTGTCAAGTCGCAGCACAGTCTGCTTCTAAATTTTCTGTTCCAGAGAAAAACTGCAGGGAGGCGTGGCCTGATAAAGGCTTTGGCATCTGATCTAAAGTTGCAGGCTATGTTGAATTCTAACAGCACCAATATTTAAAGCGTGAGATGTGTAATCAGTGGTTAAGAGCATAGGTTTCCATAGTGAAAGCCTGGCTGGAACTTGCTGAGTGCTGGCTCTGCCATTCACTAGCCATGTGACCTTAGATGGTATCAATGCTTCATGTGCTTTGGTCTTTCTGCCCGTGAGTGGGTTCAATACCAGATGTTACTTAGCACTGTTGGAAGAATCAGTGATTTAGCATATGCATTCTTTGTTCTTTCAGCTGCATTCAGTAGGTGTCTCATAAATGCTTGCCATTTTCATTATTGTTACTTTCTATGTTTGGTATCATTATTGGTATCATCTGCATGCAATTAAAATTATTTTTGAGACAGGGGATCACTATGTAACGAAGGTTAGCCTCAAAATCACCATTTTCCATTCTCTGCATACTAAGTGCTGAGATTGCAGACTTACATCACTATGCCCAGGTAATCAGAATGAGTTTTTGGTGAGTTTTTTTTTTTTGAGATGGGGGTCTTTTGTAGTTCAGGCTGGCCTCAAACCCATTATTTAGTAGAGAATGACCTTGAATTTCTGACCCTTCTGCCTCTATCACTCAGGTGCTAGGATTACAGGTGTGTACCACCATGTCTGGGCTAGAAGTCTTTTCAAAATGATAATCTCATTTCAACTTCTTCCTCTATCAGGTCTTCAGTTTGTATTTCCTATCTTAAGTGATCCCCTCTTCCTCCCAGTTACTTGCTCTTTATGTTCTCATAGTGAGGCCACCCAACCAAATATTTATGTGGAGTAAAAGATGCCAGAAGGGGTTATGCTATGCTGAATACTTTATTTATATTTTTATGTAAACATAATTTGCTCTGTAGGCACAATATAACAATATAACGAAAGCTCTGAAGCCACAGACACATTAGATGATGTTCGGTTCATTCCAATAAAGCTCAACCTTCCAGGAAGCCTTTGCGGTTCCCTTAAGGCAAACAGACATTCTTTATGCTTCCTCCAGGAAACTATAGAGAGAGGGGAAGGAAGGTGCTTAGCACAAGAGTCCACAGGATGACAGACTGATTCTAGTTGTCTCTCACTCACCCTCCTGTTCTCCAGGGCCATGCTGGTCACACTCAGGTTTTCACGTTCTGTGTTCTCAGTAGAGGAGAGGTTTTCCATGTGTAATCAGTAGTTGGGGAGAGATGACTTCCTATACGCTCTGCTGTACATGACAAGACCATCTGGATTCTGAATGTGGGTCAGGTTCTGTGTCCCCTGAAGGAGAACCCTCCTATGGCCAATGACCAGAAGGCTATTTCTATACACTAGCACTTTGAGAGTGGTCCTCAGGTCGACCAACCCTTGAGCATGATTATGGCAGAAATGTGACTGACTACATGCTATTTAGCAAGGGCCACCATCTCTCTGGAGTGCTAGTCACTCCCCAGGGCTAGAAAACAAAAGTCTGTGGTTGGCACTCTCTTTGATATTCTCATCCCTTGGCTTATTGGCAGGTGGTACCTTTTCTCATCTTCATATTTGACTTGTACAGTCACAGTGAGGAAATACTTACCATTCAGGTAAATATTTGGCATGAAGAAATCATCACCACAGATTCAGAATCCAGAAAAAGGAACACGATGAATGGTATGAGACCAGTTACAGAGACTTTGCAAACCAAGCAAGGAATTGTTGAAATGGGTTTGTTCCCAGCCCATGGGAAAAGCCTGGGGTTCACCCTGAAGCTTATCATTGAAGAAGGTGGGCAAGACAGGAACCCTCTTAACATCTTCAAGATTGTAAAGAAACTTGGAACACCAACTCAAGGGCATGAGGGAATCCCAGAAGGCAAAATAAATTCAGGGTGCCAATTGCATGGGTGACTTTTATATCTACCTTGGTTTGTGAGTGACATATGAACTCTTAGGACAGAAGGGCTGGAAAGAGGCAATAAGGAGCCCCACTGTGGAGGGAGACTCCTTTTCCTTTAAGGTAACTGTTGTCACTTCAAAGTCCATTAAAAAGGACAAGGATATGTCTTTCAATCTGGAAAATAGAATAGGGTATGTGATCAAGCAGTTTGGTCCCTGATTTCTAAGGAGCCTGCAAGTCAGCACCAGGATTTTGTGTATTGGAGAGGGGGACATACACTCGGCATCAGATGCTGAGTAGCCACCATATGTATCCCTTGTGCTGGTTGCACAGAAGAACATTCTTCAAGAAGGCAAAAAGAAACCAATTGATTTTCCAACCCCAAATGTGGTCTTCAAGGGAGCTCTTCCTTAGGAAAGGTGTTTCTTAGGCAGGAACTTAGAAATAACCATGGTGATTCTGAAGACTGAGGGTGAGAACCTAGGTGAGTTTAATGACATCTGAGTTAGGTCTACATGTGGTGAGTATCCTTAGGATTTAATTAAACTCCTGTGTGTGGCCATGGGGGGGACTTTGCTCATGAGATGTGGTTTCAGAGGAGAGGTCTCTGTAGCTGGTCCTCAGATAGATGCTGTTCACCCATCTCTATCCTAGAAAGAACACACACCTGCCTCCCTGGGTTTGTGAATAAGAACCAGGAATCAGAGTTAAAGAGAGATTCAAGCCTTAAGGTTCAGAGGCAAATGCAGAGACATGGCCTCTTAGAGGGAGAGTGACAAAGTACTGCTTGGGGGGGTCTGCATTTATAAGATCGTGAATACTTCTCCTGGCCTACTCTCTTGCCACTAGCCAAACTGACAAGTGCCATAGTTGGAGGCATAGCTGATTTCTGGCAGGCAAAGAGTGTCATTGGCCTGAAGAATAATGGGATCTGGACAGGGCTCTGTGACAACACCTTTCAATCAAACTTGGCCTTGCCCATGTCTGGTTTTAGACATTGGGCCCTGTGGTCTTGTATTAATTTGCATGGCTATTCTAGAACTGTCAAGAAGGACCCGAAGAAGGATGGGTTTGATACGAGGGAGAGGGGAGAGTGTGATACTCAGACCAAGAAGGGACACAATACTGCATGGAATGGGATTGGCACTTAATTCCAAACACAACAGTGATCAACAACTTCTTAGCTTGGCTGACTGCAGACAAACACGATACACACTGGACTACAGCATTTGTTCACTGGGGCACAGGAGAGGTCTCATAGCGGCCATTTTCTTGACAGCCGTCCTCTATACTTTCTCGGATATGAGGTCTTACTGGATGAAGGGCATCCTTTCCTTGTTCTCGCTGTCACCTTCATGGTCCTCTTCTTCCTCCCCTGCCTCGCTTGTCTCAGTGCTGTCATTGGCCATCTGCAATTCAACAGGGGTCATGATGGAGGTTATGTACCCACTCCCTCACCATCTCTGAGCATCAGACAAAGCATTGTGGGGTGGACCTCTTTCAGAGTGGTCATTCCCATAGGAGAAAGTGCCTCGGAGGATCCCTTCTGTACCCTTTACTAACACTCAAGGCCCTGCTGCTTCCTTTAATATCACTTGTTAGCTCTGGAGGTGATCTCATTGCACCCATCCTGAATCTCACGCCCTAGATTCGGTTTGACTTCATGCTATCTTCCATCTAGAAGGTCTGTGACATCTTCCCTACCACCAAAGCTCCAAGTACCCATTCTTTACTGTCTCTTTGTTCCTTTGGGTGTCAGGGTAAAAATATTTCCAGAAAACAAGAGCAATAATTCAACAGGGGTAAGTCCTGTTGGCCTGAATTGGGGGACTATTTGGCCTTAATATGATGGGCTCTGCCCCTTGGTCAAGCAGATATAACCCCAGCCCAAGGGCCATGAGAATCTCATGGGTTCATGGAGATAAGCAGTGCCTTGGCATGGAAAGCCAGGGCAGATCTGGAGCCTTCTGTGCATTGGACCTATTTACGTAGGCCATAGTGTATTTGCATGGCAGTTTTGAGATCCTACTCCCTCTCCCTAACCTCATGCCATCATTTTCCCTCAAACAGTCCTGTAGGGGAAGCTGTAGCCACGCCTACTTAGGGGCTGGCTACAGGTGTGCCTGACCACGCTTGTGAGGGTGTGGTCAGAGTGACATAGTGTGACTGTGTTTGCTCTTTCGGTTTTACTTTGGTACTTGCTGCACAGACTGCTGCCACACCGGCTGGCGAGGTCACTCTGTAAGTAAGCCTTTTCCCTATTAAATACCCTTATATTTCTACCTGACTCCATATTGGTAATTTCCCACTATACAGTCCTGTGACTTCAAGAGTATTTTAAAAACTTATATCTATATTATTATCAGTGGCTTGTGTCACCAAGTGCCTTCTCCTTTAACTATTCTGTATGGAGTGAAATGACGATTACACTTGAGCCATATTATGGCTACAGAAGACCAGGAGCTATTTCTGAAAATACACACTTGGACTGAGAGCTATGGATCATTTTAGTTTTTTTTTTTTTTTCTTGAAAAAGACAGATACCGATGCAAGACTACTGTGTTAGTAAAGAAACTTAAAACAACAACAAACCTCCATGTTTTCTTTGTTTAGCTTACCTAGAACTTAGGATGGCCAGCCATGCTCAGTGAATGAATGACTTTCTAACTGACCTAGAAGAACCTGCCAATCTCTAGCTCATAAACAGGACTGAAGCTGGAGTACAAAGCAACCTTCCTAGCTTGCAAATGGACAAGGCCCCGGGCTTTGAATGCATGCAGTCAGAGAGTCTCTGCATTGAGGGCTACAACGTATGCCACCCCTCCCCCAAAGCAGCCAGTTTGGGAACAGGTGAATCTGAAGTGCTGTGTTCTCCTGGATTGCCTGGATATCAGGGTTTTTTCCCCAAAAATGGAAGTGAGTTGAACAGGAGCACCAGGAGCATCCAGAGGTAGTTGGCACCATTCTCTTTGGCACATGCAATACATTTCATAGAATTAACTAGGAAGTCTTCCCACTGGTAGCAACCTAGAGATAACAACTGTAAATGGTCCTTTTCTATCCATTCCAGCCCGTCCTCACTCAGCAATTTTCCTGTCTTCTCCACTTTCAGCTTAGCCCGTGACTATCCCTCATTCTGGAATCATCTGATCACCCCTAGTTTTTGAGAGCCTGTAAACTGCCTGCATTTCTTCTTCATCATTTGTACCTACACCTGATGATCCATCAATTTGCCTTTGGTGTTGAACCCGTAGTTTCCTCTGCATTCCACTTACCAGCGGAGTCGGAGTCTTTTCCACATCCAGAATTAACTTCCCGATGTTCCCCCGGTCGTGGATGCGCTGCATGGCCTCCTTTACCTGAGACACAAAGTCAGACAGACAAGAGCTGATTAGTGAGATGTGGCTCCTGGAGAATGGGCCTGGAAAAGTCATCCCGCCGGCCTTCCACCAGAGGGCGCTGCAGCTCAAATAGTGGTTCAGACAGCAACTTTTCGTGTTGCAAACATATCCATTTGTCATACACTCTGACCATCTCTAGTAAGTCTTGTGGGTCTGAAAAATGACTGCAGGGGGCGCTGTGGGAATTAATGAGGAAGACACTGAGCCACTGCTGTCCACAACATACATACATATATTTAAAGTCAAGAGTGGTGGGACTAAATGTTAAGCATTTGTGAGAGTCATTTGAGACCCTCCTACTTAAGTTTACATAACTCTGATTCTTAATTTCATTAAGTAAACCAATTACCAGGACTGAATTATCTTTGCAGAATTCCCATGATTTCTAGTGTTGGAAGAAACTGCTTCTACCTAGCAGGAACTCTCTTCAGAAGAGAGCACTCCCTAGAAAAAAAAAGGACTATAGTTTCCTTTTCCATGTCTAGGCGCTCGTCAGACTTACGAACTTCCTGGGGGCCCCCTGTGAAAAGAAGGTTGTAATAATAATACACAATCCTGTTTGTTCTGAGCCTTTCCTTCTGCTGCTGTGTAGAAAGTGAACTGCAGGGGGCGCTGTGGGGATTAATGGAGACGACACTGAGCCAGGTGTGCTCTCCACATCTTAGTGAAATCTAAATGGGGATGCAATTTCTCTTGCCTCGCAAAAGTCAATTTATAAAAATTTATAATAGATTGAGTCTAAATGTTTTTCATAAAGTCTCACAATTTAAAATATTTTTGTTCCTTCGGCCCACAAATACTCAGTAAATGTTGCTTCAAGGCTAGATGCTATGACATTAAAAAAGAAAACGTCAGACATAGTTAACTGCTTGTGAGGAACTCAGCCTGTGGCTGATGGAGAACTGTTTGCTTATTTGAAAATCAAAGGCTTCTATTCATTTGGATCCAAACACACAGAACCATTAAAATGTTTGTGTTCAAATTGCTTTTCTGAGACTTTAGAGACACAATTCAATTTATGGGAGAAAAACATAAAAGATAATGACTGCATTGCTTTTAGTGGAGAAACCCTGAAACAGCTTCTGTGTCACAGTAAAGGGATGGGTAAATAAACAACGGCTTCTACATCCATCTACCAAATGGAAATGTTGCATAGCTGTTAAGGAAAAGAAAGATATACACCACTAATTATCAAGAAGACACAGCAGGATCAAATGCTTTTGTAATCTTGCTAAATGAGAAAACCGACAGGCGTACTTTTATTTACATCTCTATATAAAAATGTAGATATTCTAAAACAACTAGGAGGGCTTGCAGGTGTACCTTGAAAATTAAGTGGAGGAGAGGAGGGCCTTTTAACTCTACCATCCAAATAATGTTATGTGGTAACATGCTGGCAAATCAACATTTAATATAAATTTAATGCATCTTTCAAATGCAGTGTTTCTGGTCACTTCGTGGTGGGAAACCATCTCATTATGTTTTGTCACATAATTTTTTTTTTACCCCAATAAATAAACCAGTTGATTCCTTCCATTTACATGGTGACTTCTGAAGTATTTTCACTCTTGGTCATAACAACAGGTACCACCGTTGCCCCTCGGTGTCTGTGGAGGGCTGATTCCAAAGTTTTTCATGGATTCCAACATGTGTGCGTGCCCTTTTATAAAGCAGTGTGGTATGTATCTGCATAGAACCTACATCCATTTCCCATAGACTTTAAGTCCTCTCTACGTCACTTGAAACACCAAATACAATATGATACCATGCTGTTCTACCACACAGAGAATCATGACAGAAAATCAAAGCATGCATGTTCATGCAATCCCCTCCCCTGTATTTCCGCTGCAAGGTTTGTTGAAACTTCTGATGCAGAATCTGTAGATAAGGAAGGCCTACTGTGCTAGCTGAAAAGCTCTCGCATAGCTCTCTGCCCCTCCTGTGAGTTAACATCCTTTTGTGATTGCTTCCCCTTGAGTGTAGGCTGGAGCTAGGGACCTGCTTCCTTGTAGAGTACAGCAGATGGGATGCACTCCCCTTTCTAAGATTAAGTTACAGAAGACCACAGCTATGCTGCAATGCCTCTAGTAAGACATGCTACATTGTTTGGGGCTGTCCTATAGAGTCCTTACATGACAGAGATCTAAGACACGCTCCATCCAACAATCAGTAAGGAACTGAGACACCCAGCTCCTCTGAGTGTTTAAATATTGCCAACAACCCCTAAAGAACTCAGAAGTAGAATCTTCTTCAGTCAAGCCTTGAAATGAAATCATATCCTGGCTGACATCTTGACTGTAGCCTTGTACAGGCAAAAGGACCCAGCTAAACCATACCCAGCTCCAGATACCTATCCCAAGCCTGTGAAATCACCAGTGCTTTAAAGTTCACTGTTTTTTGGGGGGGTGGAGGTGGTGTGGTAAATGAGGTACATACAGTGCCCATTTTAAGGATAAGTACCTCAAGGCTAAAGAACATAAACAATTCACTCAAAGATTACAAGGCTAAGAAGTGTGATTCAGAATCAAGTTGGATAGACTTCAAACCCAGGATTTCCCCTCAATTTTACTTAAAGCGGGATGTTTCACTTGATCCTCAAAAGTAGAAGATGGTAACGAATTCCCTCACGATGCTCCTTTTGGGTAGTAGAAACCCTGGATACCTTCTGTATACCAGGCAAGTTCTCTACTATTGTGCCACACCCTTAGCCTCTTGATGGTGGAATCTGGCCAAGCACTTGACCACTGCCCCTAGTCCCTCATTGTCAGATTCTAGGCAAGTGCTCTACTACTGAGCTATGGCCCCCTAACTCCTCATTGGTGGATTCTGACCTAGCACTCTACTGCTGAGCCACGTTGCCAGAATTTCCCTGATGGTTTCCAAACAGGCACTCTGCTGCTGAGCCACACCTCCAGCCCCTAATTTGCTATGGTAGTTTGAATGTATTTGGGCCCCATAATCTCTAATAGTGGCACTATTAGCAGGTGTGGATTTGGTGGAGTGGGTATGGCCTTGTAGGAGGAAGTGTGTCACTGTAGGGGTAGGCTTCAAGGTTCCCTGTGCTCAGTATACTTCCAAGTGTCTCAGTTGACTTCCTGTTGCCTGCAAGATGTAGAACTCTCAGCCACTCCTCCAGCACCACATCTGCCTGCATGCTGCCATGCTCTCCACCATGGACTGAGCCTCTGAAACTGTAAGTGAGCCATCCCAATTAAATGTTTTCCTTTATGAGAGTTTCTGTGGTCATGATGTCTCTTCACAGAAATAGAAACCCTAAGTAAGACACTGGCAGATCCTAGCCAACTGTTCTACCACTGAGCCACACCCTCAACCTCCGTTTTATTTTTTATTTTGAGACAGGGCTTCACTAAGTTTCCCAGGGTGGTCTGGAAGTCACTCTGAAGTTCAGAAAGACAGCAAATTGTAATCCTCCTGTCTCAGCATCTAGAGCAGCCAGGATGATAGGACATAGTTAGGCATACTTTAAGCTGCTACTGTACTAAGTAGGAGTCCAGGAAGATGTAAAGAGCTGTTTTCTTACAAGTTAAAGTGGATCATGAGGCTGGAGGGGTGAGGAGAAGTCCCCTGTAGGGTTGCCTTTAATCTGCATACTTTTTGGAAATTTCTCTCTGAAATGAAACATTGCCTTGAAGTCCTGTCTATGGAAAAACTGATAAAGGACCAGGAGCAATCTCAAGAGGTCATTTAATTACCCCCACCCCAGTCATGCTGTTAGACTCTCCACGATCCTTTAAGGCTGCTCCTGGAGCTGTGCAGGAGCCCCACTGGCAGAGGCTTAGAAGGAAGGAGACTACCACTTTTGATCAATTCTTTATCAGGCACAGGGTGTAGCATTTTGCACGTATGGTGCTATTTCATCCACATGCTGAGCTTCTTGAGGGAATGTTTGCACTAGCTTTTCACAGAACACAGGTGGGTGCATCTAAGAAGTCTGCCTCTGGCTGTCCCTCAGAAGGGAGAACCAAGTGGGAGAAGTGAGTGCCAGCTTCTCCCTCGAAGACTCTGGGCAAAACCCATTACAGGGCTGTGCTGGCCACACAAGACTGGCCTCTGCTGACACTTTTGTGCTGTGTTCAGACTTTATGGCCAATTTGTCAGCTTATAAAAGGTCCCCTAATAGGTGCTGCTCTCCAGATGTTTGAGAGCACCTGGGGAGATTTGTCTCCTCTGAATCCAAGACTTTTCTATGCATCTTTCTGTTAGAAACCAACATTGCACTAAGGAGAAGAGTCTTGTAGGTTTGCATCATTTTGGACAAGTCTTGTAGGCTTGCATTGCCTAATTCAGTAGCCATAAGTCTTGCACTCGAATGTGCTTCCAACTGCCACATACTGTCACCATAAAAAAATGTAGCAGATTTCAAAGATTTTATAGTTATGAAGCCACCAGTGTGGAAGATAGGGCTCAGTGGTTAAGAGCATACACTGCCTTTGAAGGGGACCAAAGTTTGGTTCCCAGCATCCGTATCAGGTAACTCATGGCTACCTGCAACTCCACATCCAAGGGATTCAATGTCTTCTTCTGGCCTCCATGGACACCTGCACTTACACTGTATACCACTCAGACACACACACACACACACACACACACATTTAAAAATAATAAAAAATTATAAAATTATTTTAAAAACTTAAAAAGAGTGTAAAATGTTCAGTGAGTATTGTAGAAAATGCTTAAAGGTTCAAATTATAATATTTAGACATTGGTTTAAGGAAGACATATTCAAATCATCTTCTTGTCCTCTTCTGAATGGGACACTGAATCTCCATTGGTGGCTTGCTTCAAAAGTGTACTGCTCTGCTCTTGACAGCCTGAGCAGGGGCAATGTCTATTATCCCAGTGGTCAAAATCCTTCCCTCAGTTCTTGCACTCTGCACTCTACAACTGAAGGTACACCTGAAGCTCAGTGGGCTGCCTGCTGTGCATCTCTGCATGCTCCAGATGGCTTCCAGGAGCTTCCTAGTCCTGGGACTAATGCATCTGACAGCTCAACTGTGAACTCTTCTGGGCACTTGTTCTGTGCCCCATACACTTGATCTTCACACTCTGGCCAAGTGCTGTGGGGTCCTGGCAAGTTGGGCTGGCAGTAACATCAACACCATCCCTGGACTTGTAACATTTCCGCCAGCCTTTATATGGTGAGCCAACAGAACGACACAGTTAGATACAAACACAAAACAGGCTACAGGTATGCCAAAAGGTTTTCTGACTAGGCACAGGAAGAAATGTAACAAAGCAGCTAATGAAATCAATTTCAATAACGTATTTTTCCAACTCTCTGTCCTACTTAGCTTTAATTGTTAACACCCTAGTGTAACTTGAGAAGGCAATTTCAGCTGTGGGGTTTCTCAGGAGAGACCAATTCATCTATGGGTATGTCTGTGGGGGATTGTCTTGTTAACTGATACAGGAGGGTGCAGGCCACTGTGGACGGCACCATTCCTGGGGATGGTAGTCTTGTCATGTATGTGAAAGCCAGCAATGCCTATGTATGTCCCACATAGTGTTCCTTCATGATTTCTGCTTCAAGTTCCTGCCCTGACTTCCCTCAGTGATGGACTGTGATCTGTAAGTGGAAACAAACCTTTTCCTTCCCTAATTTTGCTTTTGGTCTTGATATTTTTCACAGCGACAGACTGCAACTAGGACACTATTCAAATCTCTCTCATTTCAATGTGTATTCTATACTAAGTTAATGATGTGTGTCTGTTCTATGTTTTGGGAATTTGGGGTATGCTGCAAACTTATGAAGTATCCCAAGTCAGACCAGCCTCTCTTCAAACACTCAGAGGCCCCACATAGCTCATGGACTGCTTGGGGGTGCTTACAGGAATCCCAGTGCAAAGGAAGGTCAGCATATGGTCACTCACAGAATGAGTGCACAAATAAGTGAACAGATGAACATACAAGTGGATATGTGGAGCGGTTGTGGCCAAGTCTCACCCAGTGGGTTTCCATCCTGTGTCTCTTCAAATTCCCAGAGTCAGGCAGCCGACTCTTGGTGGCCTACTCTGTGCTTCCTGGGTGGCCTGGAGGAGTCTGTTGCTAATCAGAGCTTCTCCCCATACCCTGTGGGAGACAACAGCTTCTGCTAGCTGTTAGGCTAGCCAGATGTGTCCCAGCAGCTGGATTTCCCAGGGCTGGGTACTCTGGAAGTTCTCAGGTTATATCCACTGACACTAGTTTCCCATCCACACAGTGGGATGCATGGAATCTGAGTCTTGCCATCTAGACTCCTCAGCATTTCAAGATCTTGAAGTCACCTGAGCCTTTTCTGTTATGGCTGTTTTTCATGAGGCTACTGGGATGGCCACCCAAGCAGATAATAGCACAGGCAATCGATTGGCTCTGCTTCTACTTGGCAACACTGTCTGATGTCCTTGTGTTTTGTCTTCTGACTACATGAAACAGCAATCTCTACGCTCCCTACTCCCTCTTCCACTCTGCAGTGCCAAAGCCCAGGTAGAGTGGAGGTGCTCTATCTTTTTTTAAAGACTTTTATTTTTAAATTCATGAGTATATCTCTGTGTGTGTGCATGTGAGTATATACACAGGAGTGCTGTAGCCTTGGAGACCAGAGGTGTCATATTTCCCTGGAGCTGGAGTTACAAGCAGTTGTGAGCTATTCTACATGGGAACTGGGCACCAAACTCAAGTCCTCCAGAAGAGTAACAAATGCTTTTAACTGCTGAGCCATCTCTCCAGCCCCTGGTCTACTTCGAAGGAACCTCACTTTCCCTTAGTAAACAGGTTAATCATAAAGATAAGCATTCCATAACCCTCTCAAGAATATATGCACTCAAATGGGAGCGAATGATGTTTGGGTAGGAAGAAAACATGGCAGTGGAAAGGAGCAACCTGCTTATATAGTATGACAGGGAAGGACAGTGGACCTCTTCAGTGTTCCCTGTCACCCCACCCAAGCATACCCTACTTACTAACTATCTGCCATTCCTGTGGGGACCCCAGCCTGCCCTGAAAAACCTCAAGAACTCAGTTGGAATCTAAACTTCTGCATTTATTATATGACACTATTACCTAATGGTCCTGAGACATGTTTCCCCCTGTGAAGTGTAGGTAAAGTCTTGCATATATTTGTTTTCCCTGATGTTACAAATTACTTCTAGCATAGTACTTGAAATACAAATTTATTTTCCTGTACTTCTGGGGTCATGAATCTGATGTGGGTCACACTGATCTAAAATCCAGGTAGGTTGAAGACCATGTACCTCTCTGGAGGGTCAAAGGAGGAACACATTTCTTTGTCCTTCCCAGCTTCTAGAACTTTGGATCCCTTTGCCAGTACATCTACAAAGCCAGCATAGAACCTCCTCATCTCTGTGACTTTCACCTTTGCTTTGTGCGGTCACATGACCCCAGGTTGGGGGGGTGAGAATACAGATGTCTTTGGGGGGAACTTACTCTGTCCATCACAAGGTTAGGTCCACCTCCTAGAACCACCATTATGAAGAGTGACAGGGATGGCAAATCAGGAATTCGGCACAGTGATTGGCACAAACTAATTTCATATAATGTCTGCTCAGGACCAGGAAGATGTGCTTCACCAGGAGTTACTGTAGGAGTAAACCTGAGGTCTTAGCGCCCTCTATTGGACTTCCTAAAGAAAACCCAGCTCTCCGTTAGAGACTGTCCTAGTAGCTTAGGAGGTACCTCAGGGTGTGAGAAAACTGGCCACTCGAAGGATAGATGCCTCTGCTTGTACTCTGGCCTCTGGCATTGCACATGTGACAGCCAGATCTGGCTGTGAGACAGGGATTATGTGGGGACCTGGTAATTGATCGTGGGCCGTGAGGGCATCAAGAACTAAAGTTAGGTCATTGTGACCTCTAAGACATGAGTGAGTCAGAGTAGGTGACTAGTGAGGGTATCTGACATCACTACAGGGATGACAATGATGACAAAATAATGTACATCCATATGAGGCTCCCCATTGTCATCTCTGACCTTCATCATTAGACAATGCACCATGGTGAACACCAATTTCTTCTCCCTTCTCCATCCCTAAAGTGTGGGCAGAAGACTGAACAGGCCTTGGGATCTGAGATTCAGTAGTAGGAAGAGGAGAGGGAACAAGGAGGCAAACAGTCAGAGAGAGGAAGGCCAATGGCAGCCAGATGTCCCTGGATCTATCTGATGATGCAGAAGGTTTAGAATCAGCAAAGCTAAGCCGCAGTGCTCTGACTGAGAACAACCCTTTGTGGGTATCCTGGGACTCCTGTCTCTTGCGTTTTGATTCTTTACAGGCCCATAGTCAACCAAGACTCTTGTTTTCCATGCAATTTGCCCTAACTGTTGCACCCAAGGTTAAACACAGACAGACCCTCATGGAGGTTGCAGCCTCCTAATAGGGGTTCTTAGAATAAATCATTTAAAACTACTTCATTGTGTGCAGGTAGTCTTACTCATGCAGTGTCCCTGGTTGATTTGTGTAGCCTCTGCACTGCAGCCCAGCATAGCTCATCTGGTGCCATTGGTTCATGCTCTGCATGAGGTCCATTGTGTTTAATACTCAGGGCATGACCCACAAGGAAAATTTAATTGGCTCACAGCATGTAGGAGCAGGGCAGCTGTGGAGCAATTATAACCAAATGTGCTCATATCTATCTACACTAGATCTAGGAGAGATGAGGTTTCCAGAAGTCCAGCAATGCTGCCTCACAGATTGCACCCTTGGTGTTCTCAAAATTCTGTGCCTCTCATCCATTCTCTGGCCACTTTGTTCATTCCTCTACCATAGGAGACTCTGGCAGAAGAACAGAAGACAAGAAGGATAGTGAAAGCATCCCCTGCCTAGTGGAGGCAGGTTTCTGACAGGAGCTAGCTCTCTGTAACTGAAGCCATTACCAGCTCCCAGCTCCCAGCTCCCAGCTCCCAGCTCCCAGCTTTCAGCTCCCAGCTCCCAGATCCCAGCTCCCAGCTCCCAGCTCCCAGCTTCCTCTCTGGCATCTGGAAGTGTGACTGTCTGGACAAGCATAAAGGTATTTTAAAGAGACATTTGTGTCCTTCTTTTTGGCTAACAGACAATTGAAACAAAGTGCCCCAAGGAGTTGGAATTTCCCCCAGAATGTCATGCTGGCAGGAGAAAAACAATAAAACATGGTGCCAAATGGAGGGGAAGCTTGTGTCCCAGGAAGGAATTTCACACAGTTCTGACAACTAACCATAACATATAGGAGAGACTGGAGCTCAGACAATGAATGGCAGGACCACAACTGGACAGGAGCTCTGGCCTCTGCTTTAACCCAGACCTTATTACAGAACCCCGGAGCTAGACTGTGGGAAGGGGTGCGGGCTGGATCCCATTGTTCTTCCCAGAGTGGCCATATTGAATAAATCTCCCTTGTCTGGGTTTTACTCTTACTTCTTTTTTTCTCTTATTAAGAGCAGATTGATGCCTTTAATCCCAGAGGCAGGTGGATCTCTGTGAGTTCAAGGCCAGTCTGGTCTACAGAGTGAGTTCCAGGACAGGCTCCAAAGCTACACAGAGAAATCCTGTCTCAAGCAAGCAAGCAAGCAAGCAAACAAACAAACAAACAAAGAGTGGATGGAAAAGAGAGCCTAGGGTGAGCAAGACCTTTCTACTATTGCTGGTTTCTATTGTCTCAACCTCTTTGTTGGATTCTTCAACTCTGAAACCTCTCAGGAGACATTCCCATCATTTAAAGTCTTCAAATCCCCGAGTTAATGTGCTGCTGTTTCATCTTAGATTAGCACATTTAAAACATTCATCAAATTTACTGAAGCTGGGCCATGGTTTGAGAGGATTGCTATGAATTTGAGGCCAGTCATGGATAAACTGTGAGACTCGATTTCAAAAGATAAACAAACACAATGTGTTAAGTGTACACTCAAACTTAGATCTGGGAAGACTGATTGGTATATGGTGTCTCCAAGTTCCCGTCTGGGTCCTAAACACAAGCTTAGACACAACACTGCCATTTGCCCATTGCTCATTGGTGTGAGGACAATGTGGATAGGGAATCTGACCTGGCTGGAGGACTGGGGAGAAATCTGAAAAAAGAAATAATTGATCTGGGATTTAAAGAATGAATGGAGTTTACTTATAGCTAAGGAGGATGGGACAGAGAGGACAATTTTGACCAACAGAAGATTGTGAAAAAGATCCACAAAAGGCTAATGGCCATGGGAACTAAAGAACAAAGTGAGCATGAACCTAGATGCTAGACATGTGAGTGGGGACTTTCCAAGGGTATGCATTATGATGGCTAGCTTTGTCAAAGTGACAAGATATAGAATCACCTGGGGAAACAGTCTCAATAAGAGACTGTTCACATTGGGTTGACCTGTGGACATGACTTAGGGAATTGTCTTAATTGAGTTAACTGATATGGAGAGACCCAGCCCACTGTGGGAAGCACAACTCCCTATGTGGGAGCTCCTGAGCTGTGTAAGAGTGAAGACATTAAGCTGAGCAAAAACAAGCAAGCTGCATGCATGCATGCATTTATCTCTGCTGCTGACTGCAGATGTGCTGTGACTAGCTATTTGAAATTGCTGGCACCTTGACATCTCCACAATGGATGGGCTGTAACTTAGAACTGTAAGTTGAAATAAATTCCTTTCTCCCCTGGTTGTCACAGTAGCTTTACAAGCAACAGAGTTGAAATAAGAACATGTGTCATACAAACAGAATATCCAGGTATTTCCACACTGCTACTTGAGTGGCTCATTCTTTTATTCTTGGGCAATGAGGGTTATAGGAAGCTCAGTTTTTGTTTGGGGGTTTCATTTAATGCTTCATAATATTCAATTTTCTTTTGAATGGTGTGAAAGGCACAATGCCATTGCAGTACAAATGACATCACTTAATAACCATGGCACTGGGCTTGTGTTATGAATAGTAATAAGAACCATTCACCTAGAATAGGAAAAGAAATGAAGATGGATAATTCTATGAGTCACTGTGCCTAGTAGATGATAAATTAAAACTTTTGAAAAATGAAGAATTGAGAAATACCATAATGACAAGACTCGTCTAGAAAAGTCATCTGTGAGACATCACATGAACCAGGCTCATCTCTTGGAAGGACCAATGGCTGCTTAAAATCAAAAGTGGGTGTTTAAGAGCGAACTAATCAGCCCACAGGACCTGAATTTCCTGGTTCTGCTGTGTAGTTTCAGATATGAAAGTGATTGATGCCTACAATGAAAAGATGGACTTATTTTATTTTTAGTTATGTGTGTGTGTGTGTGTGTGTGTGTGTGTGTGTGTGTTTATGTGTGCCTACAGAGTCAGACTTATTTTATGTTTAGTTATGTGCATGTGTGTGGGGGGGAGGTATGTATGTGAGTGTAGGTGCCTACAGAGTCAGACTTATCTTATGTTTAGTTATGTGCATGTGTGTGGGGGGGAGGTATGTATGTGAGTGTAGGTGCCTACAGAGTTCAGAAGCGGGCCTAAGTTCCCTTAGAGGTGGAGTTACATTCAGTTATGAGTCATGGGATATGGGTGCTGGGAACCAAATCTGGGTCCTCTGCAAGAACAGCAAGGGCTCTTAACTGTTGAGTTATCTATCCAGTCGTTGGCCACAAGGCTTTATGGAAGAATGACTGGAAATATGAACTGTCAGGCCCATGGACTGACCTACCAGGAAAAGAGCAAACATGAGGCAATCCTCATCTCCTCCTTGAACAAACTCCATGTGGACCTTGGTGGAAATGCAGGACATGGAGTCAAATTTAAGGAGGAACTTTTTCTCAGAACCATGCAAGGGGAGGATTAGGGCCTGAAAGTGAGTACTGTCTTAAATTTTGCACTCTAGCAACCACTCTTTCTCTTGTCTGGGTTTGTATGAAGACTATTATTTTGGAAGGCAGTGGGTGAATTAGCTATTATATGTAAGGCAAGTCTCTACTTGGCAACAGGATATCTAGCTATTGGGGATACTTCAAGAGGATGATATATGTGTGTGTGTTCTTGTGTGCTTGTGTATAGGTGTACATGCATATGTTGACCTTAGTTAGATGTCCTCCTCAATCATTCTCCATCTTATATTTTGATCACTTTCTACCATGTACTTTGGGAAAAGATCTCTCACTGAACCTGGAGCTTACTCATTCCTGGCCAGCCAGCTCCAGGGATCCTTCAATCCCTGCCTTCCCTGTGCTGGGATGACAGATGTGTAACATGGTGTGTGGCTTCTTATATGAGTACTTGAGTTCAAACTTGGACCTTCCTTGGACTTGTGTAGCAAACACTTTACCAACTGAGCCATCTCTCCAGCTCCCTCAAGAGAATTTTTAAGGGGGCATTAGTAGCAAGTATTGGCTCAGAAGACACTAGGAACATCCTGAGTGTAAGGAAGAAAGAAAAGCAAAAGGCAAGTCAGAACTATAAGGATGGAGTGGCTCATTCTCTTGATGAGCATCTTGATGGCATGGGGTTCCTTGGTCAAACATATATTGTGGTCATATAGAGGTTCAATTAATAAAACAGAGTCAAAGGCAGCCATGCAGCAGAAATCTACCTAATCTATAGCAAGTCTGAGTAGTCATACTTATTCTGTTCTATTTTTTTAAAGAAAGCAAAGGGTAGGAAAAATGTTGAGAGTAATGCTTCTTATAATTATTGATTTAGTCATTCATATTCTTTTTGAGACAGAGTATCATGCAGCAGAAGTTGACCTTGAACTATCTATGTACCCAAGGATGATCTTGAACTTCTGATTCTCTCTTCTACTTTCCGAGTGCTGAGATGATGGATGTACTCTGCCATGCTTGACTATTTAATTTTTAATCAACAATGGATTTGGGTGCTTGAGAAAAACTGAAGTAAGCATCCAATGAATGCTAATTCTAGTGTGTGTGAGGCCGGGGGATGGATGATGATAAGAGAAACAAAGAGATACAAAGAGCTTCCTCTTTGGAGATGCAGTCTCTCAGAAAGGCCTAAACTCCAATATAGACTGTACAATCTTTGATTGTTGTTACTGCCATGCTGGAGGTCAAACCAGGGTCCTCATGTATGTTAGGTATACACCCTGCCATCCATCATACAGTGAGCCATGCCCCTAGCTTGTTGCACAAGAGAGATGTTGTGGATGTGGTGAGCACAGAAGAGGAAGCAGTTTGCTGGGGAATGGGCCAAGGATGAAAACCCAAGACAGCCATGGAGAGGAAGTGATTTCTCATCTGGGACTTGAAGATGGGCTATAAATCTATCATTTAGCCAAATGGAAGGACAGAAATAATCTAAGAAAATATTGTCCTATCTAGAGATTGGGAGGCTAAGATAATAACCTGAGTTTCTGACATTTGTGAAGTTCCACAAGACAATGGGGGAATTCAGAAAGTGTATTTAAAGTTTATTCTTGTTTTGGATATTTTAGAAGAAGAATCCTCAAATCAGGGAAGAGATGCGGTATTTTTTGCCTGAAAGGATGTAGCTCCTTACTAAGGATGTAATAACCTTGCTGACTGATCATGTGGGTTTTACTTAGTCGCAGGTGAACAACTGAGTCTTTTTTTTTTTTTTTTTTTTTTTTTTTTTTTTTTACCATGCCTGAAGGTTTTCACGTAGAACTATCAAAGGAAGAACTTGTGGAAAGGGTTAAAAACTGTAATAAGTCCAGAGCCAAGGAGATGGTTCAGTTAATAAAGGACTAGTCATGGAAGCACAGAGACCGGAGTTCAACTCCCTGAACCCCAGTAAAAATGACTCATGCTTATAGCTCTGTTGCTGGAGGAGTGGAGCCAGGAGGATCCTTAGGGCTTACTGGCCAGCCAGTAAATTCAAATTAATGAGCCCCCAAAATAAGGCAGAGAAGTCAGAGAAGAAGGCATCCAAGACAATGACCTCTGACCCCCCCCCCCACACACACACACACACTCACACACTGTAAGGAGCCCAAAGGTCTTTCAAGGCCTTGAAAGTTCTTAAGTAATTAGATATACTTAAAGTGGATGACAGTGAACCTCAATAACATTGGAAGCTACAATTTAGTAGGCAGGGGTGACTTTTTTCTTAGGTTTGCAGAGAAAAGGTTGGTTTGCAGGGAATGGGGAGAGGCTTCAGTACTTAAGGGAATTGAGATGCACTGACTAAGTGAAATGAAAAAGATTGACTCTGTGTAAAAGCATTTAGAGAAAAGCAATTCTGTACAAAGTGCTCCTTCAGAAAGTTGGTATTTTCCCTTTAGATGGAAGGGAGTCTCTGTTAGCTCCTTTGACTGAGAGAGGGAGAATGGGGAGGCCTCTGGGCTTTGAAGAAGCACCTAGTAGTATGAGTCACTGCCTGCCAGTGGGTTGTAGTAGAAAGCTGAAAACAAAACTTTGGTAAATGTAAAGGACAAGGCAGGGGTGGTAAGTTCCTGGGTGGCAGAGGACATTCTGCAATACCATCACAGCAGCTGACACATGACAGGTGCCTGCCAGGTGCTGTCACCAAGCAAAGCACCTTGTATGCATTCTCATTTTGTTGCGTCAGTGCCATGAAGCTGGTGGGAGTCTATCAGGCTGTCACTCAGGGTTACATAAAAATACTTCCATTTTTCTTCTTGAGTCCCTGTCACTCATGGAGGAGAGTTGAAAGAAGAATGGCGTTTAGTTAGGTTAATGGCGTGCCCAAGTTCAAACAGTGGAATAAGGAGAAATTAGTTCTGTATATTCGCAGAGCTTGAGACATTGTTGCAATGTGCGAATAGGAAGCCTCTGCGGATGATAAAGGAATGGAGAAGAGGACTGAGGCTGAAGGATGCTGGGGACTGTAGCACAGGGCCATCAGTGTACTGTTTCCCCTACACTTGCTTTTCCTAGATCATTGCATTTATCCTGTCCTCTGAGGAGGGATCGTTCAATCTATGACATTTAGGGTCAGATGCTTCTTTGCTGTGGAGTGGTCCTGTGCACCATCCCATCTACTCCCCTTTTTTCTTTTCCAAAAGATATTCCTAACTCTAAACTTCATGATTCCACCCCCAACCCTATTGCAACTTATAATCAACTTTTAACAGGTAACAATTATCCACAACCCTGAGGGAAAAAAAATCCATCCCAACTTTTGGGAGAGGGAGGTCATCATTTTCTTAGAATTACTCTTAGTTCTACCATATAGTTGTACTAGTTGTGACAAATGTGTTTCCAGGCTTTATCAAAAGCTGCCCTACTGCATATCTCCTCCAGTTAAGAACTAAAGCATCATGGGAATATATTTGTACATATTCACCTTTCCATTACTTAGTAGATGTGTTTTTCAAAACAGCATCTTGCCTCATCTTAATCCCATGAAACAACTTGGATAGGGACTTGCCTACCTGAGATTTGGTTCTGTTTTAACCCTGGGACTAGGAAGAGAGTAAGGCGTACAGCATGGGAGATGTCCAGTAACAGAACACCTTTGGTCTCTGACTTCATATGCTCCTTGGTTAGAATGTTTTTCTCTTAAAATTTAGGTTGGAGACAGCCTCAATTACACATGGTGCCTGAAAGAGTGATAAACTGGTTGTCTTAGTTCCTTTCCTTTTTGCTATGATAAAATACCCTGGCAGAAGCAATGTATGGGAACAAGATTTATTCTGGCTCATAGATCAAGGACATCAGAAGCTGGCCACATTGTATCTTCAATCAGAGAGTAGAGAGTGATGAATACACACTATTCTTCAGTTCCCTATCTCTATTACATATTGCACCACTCACAATGGGCAGACCTTCTATTTCAATTAACATAATTATGATAATTCCACACAGCCACAGCCAGAGGTGATTCTAGTAGAGTCTGTTAAGCCAACAAATAACATCGACCATCACACTGGCCATGCTGTTATATCGTCCAAAGGCTGTGAAATTCTGGAACTTTTGAATCCCAACAGCACTTCATTTCACAAATGGTGCTTGTCCATCATAAGATAGGCACTGTGCTCGGCTGATTTGTGGGAGGAATGAAAACAAGAAGTCTCTGGCTGGGCTAAGATCCCTGGATAAGCCAGGCGTTGGTGGTGCACACCTTTAATCCCAACACTCAGGAGGCAGAGGCAGGCAGATCTCTGTGAGTTTGAGCCTGGTCTAAAGAATGAGTTCCAGGACAGCCTCCAAAGCAATATAGAGAAACCCTATCTTGAAAACACCACAAAAAAAAAAATCCCTGGAGAGGATGAAATGAGGAACACCTGGATGGATGAGGCCTTGTTACTGCTTGGTTTAACTGTCACACCACACTGGAAATCAGCAGAGAGTTACAGTGATAAACTCTTCAACTCTAGGGCAGCAGAGGAAGAGTTGGATCCCAGCCTCTGTTCTGGGCAAGCATCAAATAATTAAATTTCCACTCAGTGCAGAAAGAACCCTTCAGGATATTATTGCATTGTTAATGAAACTCATTCACCATCTCTGTGTGGTCCCTCAGAAGACCCATCAGCAGAAGTTCACCTGCCTATGTTTGGAGGGACTGGTCTAGAGAAGGGCGGGGGAGGGGAGGAACTGCAACCAAACCAGAATATAATATCTGGTTATATCTACAGATAAGTAGATAAGATATGTGGGATGAATTAGAATCACAGTGTTGGTAGAATACCCCATAGCCCAAAGGAATATGATGAGACCAACCTTACTGTGCTATGAGTTGAAATATTAGAAGCAGAGGTGCATGTTGGGATTTCAGCAGGTGGACTTGACTCATTCTTTTTTTTCAGATTTTTTTATTGAATTAGAAACAAGATTGTTTTACATGTCAATCCCAGTTCCCTCTCCCTCTCCTCCTCCCCTACCAGCCCCCCCCCCAATTAAAACCCTACCTATCACATATCCTTTCTGCTCCCCAGGGAGGGTGAGGCCTTCTTAGAAAGGGAATAGGAGCCAGTATGAGTCAAAGGCTAGTAGGGACCCACATCCCTGCATTAAGAAACACAAGACAGGGATGGGGAGATGGCTCAACAGACAAAGGCACTTGATTCCAAGACTGATGACCTGAATTCAGTCCCTATGACCTACATGGTAGAAGGAGAGAACTGACTCCTGCAAGTTGTCCTGACCTCCATATGCAAAGTGACATACACATGCATGTACGTGTGTTGTGCACATGCACACATGTACACACATACACACACTAAAATAAATGCAAACATTTAAAGAAACACAAAATAGCATTCTGCAAAGTGAAAAATTTTAAAAAAGGTAACCATACCATAATAGTTATATCTGGCTATATCTACAGATAAGTAAATAATTACATATAGAAAGGACATAGATACACCTTAAAAATTACAATCCCTGGATAGCTCACCTAATTAGAGATAATTTTCACTTTCTTCATTTACATTTCCGATTTTTTAAAATGCAAGTAAGTTATGAAGGAACAGGGTCCAGAGAAAGCTTGTGGGATGAACAGCCTAGAATCTTTGTTGGGAGACGTGTGAGCAAACCCTAAATAGGTAGAGAGAATGCTTCATGTCTCCTAAAAGGTAGAGTTAGCTTTGCAAGTGAGAGTCCATAGCCTCCCATATCAAATCCTTGCCAGGGTGCCCTGTCATAGGGCACCCCCTGCTTCAGCCAACTGGTCAGAAGGCTTTGTCTAACTTAAGGCCTTCTCCTTTCTCTATGGAAGCATTGTGTGTGTGTGTGTGTGTGTGTGTGTGTGTGTGTGTGTGTGTGTGTGTGTGTGTGTGTGTTTTCCTCCTTCTGGATCCCTGGGGTTGCTGTTTTTTCTAGTCTCAGTGTGTCCCTCATTCTGCCACTGTTTTGATGACTGGTAGGTAATGTCTTATGGTTTCCTGTGTCCAGGGTTTGGGATTCACTGTGAATTCAGAAGCCAATGATGGCGACTTCAGTTCCACTGGCCAATTAGAGCTGAAGGAACAAGCTCTGAAAGCGTTTGCCACAAACTGTGCATTTGCTGCATTTTAGGATCCTGTGACAGGCAGAGAGAGCATGGCTAGTCTTACTTTGCACACAGAAAATGAGAGACAGATGGGGAGGTGAATCTGCCTACCATTGTTGACATAGCAGATAGAAGAGCTGTTCCTTTTTCTGTACCAGAAAGTCAACATTTACTGGCAGATCACTGCCTGTGACCATGACCCTAAGAACCAGAAATTCAAAATCTATTTGGGGGAAGCAAATGACATACATAAGAAAATAGATTATTTTTGTAAAACATTGTTTAACGTGTGGAAATGTCACAAAATTGTCTGGTGAGTGGAAGACTCATACAAGATTCTTCAAGGGGTCACCAGGAAGGCTCTTCAGATGGCTGTGTTTTGAGCTATGTAGGCAGTTGTGGGTCAGCCTGGATATCAACAACTATGACAATGACTTTGTACTCCAGTGTTCACCCACTCTGCTGGATTATGGCGATAATGTTATGGGGGAAGGCTTTGGGTTACTTACACACTCAATGCTTTGAGAACTTTATTCCCATCTCCCCAGAGAAGGATGTGCCTTTTCAATGAGCCAGTTCACCTTTGCCAAGGTAAAAACTTCAACCACCTCTCAGCCAGGCAGCATGCACAGATGAATGCTTGCAAAGCAATACCCCAGAGAAGCCACGGGCTTCGAGAGGAGGGAGGAGGCCATGGAGACAATCAATTCTCATAAAGTGTGGGAAGAGCTACATTCTCAAAATGAATGAAGAGGCGTGGGAGCCAGGGGAGGAAATGACTCAATTTGGAGAAAAGTGGCATTCTCACTGGGGTTTCAGGAGTGGAGAGGCGTTTCCGGAAAAGAAGCTGTGTCCCCTCAGACCAGAGTCCGGAAGGGGAGTAGGTGGCTCAGTCAGGAAAACAGGAGTTGGGGGTGGCACCATGCCTCCTGGGGGCACTATTGAACTGTACAGCTGTGACTCTGTAAAGAGCAGTAGGGAGCCATGAGGGGTTTCTGGAAGACTTTGCAGAGGGCAGTGTTGGCAGGTGGAGAGAAACAGGGAGTCCAGTGGGGATAGGGAGTGAGGGATACTTGATGAGGCAGAGCTGACCAGGTCTGAGGTGTGCTACTAAATCCTTGGTTTTAGGATCATTTTAAGTTGTTGGCAAGTTGGGTAACTCTCCCAAATGGTGGAGAGGATTCTACACAGTGACCCATGTTTTGAAAGACTCTGTCAGGAAGAGATGAAATCTTGAGATAATTTGGTTTATTTCCATCCATTTCAATTAGCACTGGAAACAGATGGTCTCATCAGCCCTGGAACTTCCTTATGTCCCCACTGTCAGCATCTGTGTGACTTTAAGGTCTAATGTTTAATTATCCCTGCCCATTTGCAGGGACATGAAGGGGAAACGGGAATGTTCTAACCAACCCTTTAAAAAATGTTTTCCTTTGCATCTTTCCTGCTTGCCTATCAGCTATTTTTTTTCTTTTATGCACCAAGGAATATCTATTAGCCTAGGGTCTATGTTGCCATGGTAACAAGACTAAAACAGCCCTAATATATAGGAAATCCAAGTGTATAGTTGAAGGAGACATTGTCTTCCAGCAACTGGATTATGTGTTGGGCTCAGCATCGTCAGATTGGACGCTGGTCCTAAAAGTGGTCAGAGTGGAGTGCATGGAGCTGGTGGATAGTAGCCAGCCAGACCCTCTAAGGTAGTGGAGAAGAATGGGTATGGTAAGATTCACACAGCAAAAAGTTTGTTAGGAGGTGTAAGGAAGGTATGAGACAATTCCTCCATACCAATAAGAAACAAGTCACAGGCACTCCAAGGAGTGTAACAAATATTTGTGGGGATGAGAGAGATGGTTCAGCGGTTGAGAATGCTTGTTGATCTTGCAGAGGATCTGAGTTTGGTTCCTAGCACCAACATCCAGCAGCTCATTGCCTACAGCTCCAGCTCCAGGGGATCTGACTCCCTCTTCTGATCTCTGAATGCACCTGCATGCATTGTGTACATACACACAAGCAGATGCACACACACACACACACACACACACACACACACACACACACACACACACACACTTTAAATATAAATATTAAAAAGGAAATTTGTACAATCTGTAAAAGGTCTTTAATACACCATGCAAATTCTTTAAAATCATTCAAATTGGTAGTTCCATTTCTGGGACTATATCCTTGAAAAATAATCCTCCAACTGGAATTTTAAAAACATTAAAAGAAAGACATTCAAAATATGAAAGTAGTTATGCCAATAAAGTGAAAAAGCAAGCTAGGTATCCATGTATAGAGGAATGGTTGACTAAATGCTGTTGTTGTCATGACTTAGAGTATTTTGTAGTAGTTGTACATGCTTATGAGTACAAAAAGTAGTTCCTATTTTTTTATACAGTATTATTGGTATGTTTCTCCAAATGCCTAACTCTTAAACAAAAGAAAAGCAAAAACAAAATCCCTATACAAAAAGACAATTCTGGAAACAACAAAACACATAAAAATATCACTAGTTATGGGAATATGGGAGGTTTCTGTTCACTTTCTTTCTTTTGGTTTAAATATTTATAAAAAAGAATGTGCTACTTTCCTTATGGAAAGAAAATAACAATTCAAAGATAAGTTCTATAATTTGGAAACAGCTAGCCATGTTTCCTGATAAATGATCCATTTTCAGAAGGTATAGAGACAAAAGTTCCTGGGGTGGGGAACACTCTTTTTTACTGTTTTTGTGACAGGGTTCTATGTAGCTCACACTGACCTTGTATTTGCTATGTAGTTGAGTATGACCTTGAGTTTATGATCTCCTGCCTCCACTTTCTGAGTACTGAGAATATTGGCATAGATCATCATGCCTGGTGTATTGGTTTGGATAAGAACAACCCCCATAGGCTCATAGATTTGAATGCTTGATCACCAGGGAGTGGCACTATTTGAAAGGATTAGGAGGTATGGCATTGCCTCAGTAGGTGTGGCCTTTTGGAGGAAGCGTGTCACTGGGGGGGGGGGTGGGCTTTGAGATTTCAAGGGCCTAAGATGTCTTTCTCTTCCTGCTGCCTGTGGATATGGATGTACAATTCTGAGTTACTTTTCTTATATGTTTGGTTGTGAGCCTATTCTTTAATGGCTGAGCCATCTCTCCAGCTATCTGAGGTACTTTTCTAGCACCACGTCTGCCTGTGTGCTGCCAGCTACCTGCCATGACAATGGAGTAAACCTCTGAAGCTGTAAGCCAGCTCTATTTAAATGCTTATCTTTATGGAGTTTCCATGGTCATGTCGCCTCTTCATAGCAACAGAACATTGACTAAGACACCTGGCCTTAATTTCTTTTTAAAAATTACTTCTTATTAAGAAAATATTTCCAGTTTTTGACTATTTTTGTACACAAAGAACTGCTTTTATTATGACATTTTATACATATATTTTCTTATACTTTATTCTTATTCAACCCTCCCATTTTTTACCCTCTCCATTGTGTAGATTTTGGGTCTCCCCCCTCCCCATTGTATAATGCAGGCCTCTCGGCTAAATAGCCACCATCTTCATTGAAGTCAGTGCCTGACTGCAAGAGACCATCATTCCCTCACAGGAGGAGGGGCTTTGGGTCATCACCTGAGGTTCCAGCTGCCCCTCTTAGCATCTGCATGCAATCCTGCCCTAATGGCATATGGTCTTTGGGAAGGGACATCTTGGAGGTATCAAAATATATAGGATAGGGAAGTCTAGTTGAAGAAGGGCTCCATCCATAAAACAGTTGGGAAGCCCGAGTGAATAGCTTCAAGTGAGGATACTTTGGGGTCTGCCATGCTCCTGTCAGTAGCTCCTCATCCATGTTCTGTAAGCAAACCCAATAAACTCATTGATTCCCCAGAGTGAACTTTGGTGGAATCACACTTCTGTTTGTTGTTGCAACTTTATGAGAAAGGGGTAGACTGTTTATATCTGTTTAGGGAAGGATTTCTCCAAACACCCTCAAATAGTTCCCTCTGCTTCTTTCATGACACAGCCAACCATTACTCTCTCTTGTTCCCACTTTATTTTTCTTCCTCCCCTCTTGTAGTCTGGGAGCTCTTTGTGCAGGGAAAATCTAGGCATTGTGCAAGATATAGGACCACACTGTCTGTCTCCACTGATTTGATAGATGAGTTCTGTTAACTTCTGGATGCTTCTAAACTAACACTTTGTACTAAAGCCACATGATCTGACCTGTATGAACACACAGGCCTCTGTGCAATGTGGAGTCTATCCTTGGTCTTCTCATTCTCTATTCCTTGGGATTTCATACAGGCTTTAAAGAAATCACCCCAAGATGAAGGCAGCTTGAAAGAGCATCCCTCTCTCTCTCTCTCTCTCTCTCTCTCTCTCTCTCTCTCTCTCTCTCTCCCTCTCTGTCTGTCTGTCTGTCTGTCTGTCTGTCTGTCTGTCTGTCTGTCTGTCTGTCTTTCCAGATTGCATTAGGAAAAACCTGCCCAGTGAATCTTCTGGCATTGTTTTCCTTTCCTTTACCAGTCTCCACAGTCATGGCACAAACACTCAGATACACAGCCACCCATAACTGTTTAAGAAACCAGAATAGACCTAGAATAATGATGTTGATGCAATAGGTATTTGAGCCCTGAGTACCGTAGGCAATAGTAGTAATGAGGGTAATGAGGATGGTTATTGAGTTCTTAGAGCACACACACCAGCAGCAGACAGAAAGATGCTTTTCAGGCTTCATTGCCTTTCATCTTCCTGATGCAGTACAAGGCAGGTGCATTCAATTTGCTTTGTAGATGAGGTAATGGAAGATCCTAGCTCATACTCTGCTCAAGGTCACAAGGCGGAGATATGGAAGAGGTAGGACTTAAAGATGGGAATAAGGGGTCCTGAGAATCTCTTATGTCTGCCATAATTTCACTATTTAGGGATCCTTGTTAGAGGAACTGTGGAGAATCATTACAGGTGTGTGTGTGTGTGTGTGTGTGTGTGTGTGTGTGTGTGTGTGTGTGTGTGTCTGTGTGTGTGTGTGTGTGTACGCGTGCACGCATAGGCACTTGTACACTACAGTGTTTTTTTAGTGATCAGAGGACATTCATGGGTGTTGGTTCACAACTTCCACTGTGAGAAGGGGTCTCTTTTTTTTACCTATGCACATGCCAGGCTAGCTGGTCCATAAGCTTCTGTGGAGTCTCTTGTCTCTGCCTCTTATATCTCTGTAGGAACACCAGACTCTAGACGTTTGCTACTATATCTGGATTTCAGTGGGTTTTTGCATGATAAATGTTTTGTCCACAAAGCCGTCTCTCCAGTCATGCCTTGCTTTCTGAGATAAATACTTCATTGACCCTCACCAGTAGGCTGGATTAGCTGGCCAGCCATCCCCGGGAGACCCCTGTTGCTACCTCTCAAGTACTGTGATTTCAGCATGTCCAGCTTATTTTTATGTGGGTTCTGGGGATTTAAACTGAACTTCATGCCAGATTAGGGAAGAGGATATATATATATATATATATATATATATATATATATATATATATATATATATGAAAAGTGTTCCCAAGGACCATTATACCCTCTGAAACTTCACTTTTGATGTCCTTAGGAGCACTGGGAGAAGAATGCAAAGGGGGTAACATTCTTGCCGGGTGATTTAAGGCCAGTTTGAGCTCTATGCTTCGTCATTGCACATTGAAGGAACTGTCTCTTGGAAACACCTATTAGAAGATGCTGGAAGACGTGAAGGCAGAGAGAAATACTGCTTTTTTGGTTGATCACAGATGCATCATTGAACTAACTTAACATTAGATTTTTGTTTTGGGCATGATTCTTGGGATTGCATCTAGGGCTTCACACATGTTAGGCATGTAATTTATCACAGATCTATAACCCCAGCCCCACATAAACGCTTATCCCAAATAGGGACATGTTGGGCTCAGCTTGTACAAGCTCATAAGGATCCACAATTTCAAATTGCAGGAATATAGAAAATCACTTGATAGCACAATAGTAGTCTGAGTTTCACCAAGTGGGACTGTCTATACCACAGAACTAGAAAATGTCACAAATCACCAACCTTTAGACCTGGTTGGCAGAGCACTGGCCAAAGCTTCCATGCTTCTGTTAAAACTCTCCAAGGCACCTATTGCCACGGACTTTGGCGGGATTGTCTGTTTCCTCTCCTGCCTTGGGGAATTTGTATGGACAGAGTGGAGATGTATTCAACAGCTTCTTTAAGTCTCATGATCTCATTTCCATTACTTCATCCTAAAGGAGAGTAGTAGAAACTACTGTGGAGAAATGTGCTGTAATTGATTATTGCATATAAAGTAGATGAACCAGGCTTCCTTCCAGCCTATACTCTTTAATGAGCTATTTTAGTGCTGGCCCTGCTAAATGTCTGAAATTTATAATGCTCTGGAAGCTCATCAGTTTCTGAGGGTGTAATGACTATTAGGAGAGGAAAAAACATCCCCTAAGATATAAGGCATAATCATTTTGTGCAGAGATTTTACACCCTCTATATTCTCCCCAAGTTACTTTTGCTTTATCCTAAGTATTTCTGTTTATATTTTTGCACAGAATCTCAAAACTTTGGTTTTTAACACCTCTGAAGCAAGTCAGGAACCAAAGAGAGATTGCTAGATATAGTACAATGGACAGGGTTTGGGGGCTGTTCTCCTGGGTGGCTGCCTTTCAGGGCATGTGTTGTCATCCGTGAGGTGGTAAATATGGCCGGTCGGCCATTGGTGTGATGGTGAAGGTACAAGAGTAGGATTCTCAGGTAGGGGAAGCCCTGATTTGCAGCACTTGCTGATGTGTGATGCCTCTTATGTAGCTAGTTCTGTCTGTGCTGGTTTCCAGCTGTGAAGCATCAACAGATGGGTATAATTTGCTCTGAGGAGCTGAGGTATGCTGGCTCCTGCCCAGCTCTGTGTTGCTCAGATCTCTAGTCGTTAGTGTTTCAGAGTGCTCAGTCCTATAAAGAGGTAGAAATAGGTACTTCCCACAGTTATCTGGGAGAGGAGGGAGAGACTCCAGCCGGCAATAGGAGCCACTATCATTACTTGCTGTCTGTGGAGTCTATAAGAACCACCAGGGGGCAGCAAAGGGTTCTCAGGACAGAAAGCTGCCAGAAGCTGGCTATGAGCATCCTGGTGAGTGTTAACAGGAAGGAGGATCTGAACCTGCATCAGGAGTGGGAAGTGACTACAGAGACACAGCAGTCCACCCATGCTTAGAATTCCCTTCTCAAAATCCCCATTTCCCTTCTGTGTGGTTTCCTTAGCATGGATCATTTTCCAATATTAACAGAACATTTGAATTGGCTCATTCCATTTGTTCATTGCTTTTCTGGTGTGGTATCTAGGTGTGAAATAACAGTGACACAGGCTCTGGGGGGGGATGGCTGTGCTCTTCAACTTCCCAGACAGTGGCAGGAACTGAGTGGACCTATGCAGGACACCTGGCCAACTGGATGTGAGTTAGACTATGGTCTTCTGTGCACAGATGTGAGTTAGGCTGTGGTCTTCTCTTTTATAGCTTGTTTCATGCTTGTCATTAGCATCCAACAGACTTAGTCATGAAATCAGGGATCCTCCCACCTGTTCAGAGCAATGCCTTTTATTTTTTTTAAGTTGTCTCAGTTACTGTTCTATTGCAATGAAGAGACGCCATGACCAAGGCAACTTAGAAAAGAAGACATTTTAATTTGGGGCTCATGGTTCCAGAGGGTAGAGTTCCTGACCTTCATGGTAAGGAGCATGACAACAGGTAGGCAGGCATGGCACTGGAGCAGTGGGAGGTGGCCCCTGAGCTTTTTCACCATCCATCCTAACCACGGAAGAGCACATTCCCTCCGTGGACCCAGGGTAGTTATGCTTTGAACTCATAATTGCAATGTCCAGGTCTTTCCAGAAGACGGCGTGCTGTGGCTCTTCTCCCTATCTCCTCTTCCCAATGGTCAGCAGGCCTACAAGCAGCTCTTATCACTTCAATTTGATGGACAAATTGAAGGGCTAGACAATTTGTGAATGGCCACTCAGATAGTTTATGTAATAGATGAGCTTCAGATTCGGGCCCGCTTAATGTCAATACCATTACTGACATCCCTAAGCAACACTTTCTCTAATGATGGCTGTGCACAGGATCCAGTCTGAACCCCTTTCCCATATTTCTTACCACATTGCTTTCTAATCTTCATTCTCCATCTCCCTTTCTTCCGTGTCTTCGTCTGTCTTCAATTTAAGATAAGGGTTGATTTTCTTTATAGCCATCATTGGATGGACACTGGAGGAAGTAGTGAGCTCAGCTACCATTTACCAGAAGGCACTGAAAAATCCTGGTTGCCCAAATAGTCAGCTCAGCTCTAATTCTCCAAAGATTGTGAAGGTGTAGAATATGGATTCTAGTACCTGAACTGCCAATTTATTCTATTATCCATAATAAGTAGTAATGACATTTCTTAATTGCACTCATAAAAGTCTCAATAGACCACATTAGAATCATGTCATAGTAGATGAAGATCCAATCTCATACAGCCAAAAAGAATTGTTACTCTCTGAATGAAACTTTCATAATTTTTCAGAGATGTCACACACTCAGCGAATCACTTCACTGGTTTCAGGCAATATGCTAATTAAGAGGAATGAATTCCACTAGGGGGGCAAAGGTAAGTGACCTGTTTGGAGGAAGTCCACTGGCCCTGAGGGGAACAGAACACCATGACACCTTTTTCTCTTCATCTAAAGATTAAAAACTAGACCTGAGTCCCTTTCGATGGCAAAAGAAAAGGGAGGTCTATTTAGCAGACATGGAAGTGTCCTAATTTGCAGATTCACCCATCATAGCCTTGGCCCTGCAACTTACTCTCCTAGCCCCCCATTATCAGATATAAAATTTGCTATAAACTGATGCCTCCTGCCTGTTGATGCAACAGAAGATACCACAAAGTTAAGCACTTTTCCATTTTAAAGTTAGACAATAAATCTATCCTGTCTCCTTCTGTTCTCTTGGCTGTAATTGCTGGTTTTCTATGGTGGTCACTGTGTAGTGTTTTAAAGGATCCAAATAAGTGATATTAATTTCCAGCTGCTGCTACAACAAATTACCACTAGCCTAGTGGCCATCGCCAATACAAATTTATTATCATTCTGGAGGGCAGGAATCCAAAATGGCTTTCAGTGGCCTAAAATCAAGATGTCAGCTGAGATGTGTTCTGTCTGGATGCTCCAGGGGAAAGTCCGTTTCCTAGGTTACTATCTGAGGCTTTCAGTATCTTGCTGTGGCCTTGGGCTTCACTCTTTCAATAACCTCATAACTCCAGTGGGCTTCCTAGATATCCAGGATAGTCCCCCTATCACAAGATCCTTTATTTTAACATACCTGTAAAATCCCCTTTGTCACATAAGGAAATATATTCAGAGGTTCCAGGAACTAAAACAGACACCTTTTGGGACATTGAATCTATCCACTAACGCCACTATTCATTTGTTGTTTTCAGTCCAGTACTTTTCTTGATTTCTTCTTCCCAGTCTTTACTTCTAATAGACCAGCAAGTTCCAGTGACTCAACTTCCCAAGCATTCTTCAGGTTCAACACTTCCTACTTTCTCTTACCTCTGTCACCTAGGCTAGTGGCATCATTTGCCTGGATGACTCCAGAAGCCTTCGTTAAACTCTCTTTACCTCTTCTCTTATTCCTTCTTTTCTAGAACAGTCTATTCTACACAAAGGAGCCAGAAACACACACACACACACACACACACACACACACACACACACACACACACACACACACACACACACGGCTAACAGAATCCCTTTCTTCAGATGCTTCAATTGTGTTGTTCCTGTCCTTTTTAAATTATTTCTAAGTTCATCACTGAGTATGCCCCATGAAACTGTTTCTCTGATCTCAGAGATTGCTACTCCACCGTTTGTTTTCCCACCATAGCACATTTTCCTTACTGATGTTTTCTTTAAAGTAAACAGTTTGTTCCCATCTTATGTCTGCACTAGCTGTTTCCTCTTTCTCTGGCTGTTTGAGACTGCCTCGCTATCTCCAGACCCTGCTGTCTTTGACACCTTAACCTGTAACATCTGCTGTCTTTATCTGTCCCCCAGTCCTTTGCCTTTAATGTATTATACTTTTCTTCTCAGGGCTTGTCATTATCAGAAATCATTTGATTATTTCTTTGCTTATTATTTTATTCCCATACAAGGTTCAGTTCTGTGTGGGCAGTATCTAACACTTCCTCCAAATCCTGAATAGCAACTAGGTACATGTAGGTGTTTAATAAATATTTGACTGAATGAATGACATTCTGGTTCCCTTGATTCTCTCAACAACCCTATTAGGTAAATACAGTTCTTTCAAGACGAGGGTTTGATGTTAGTTTGTCACATGCCAGATGAAAGAGTCCTCGGCAAGTGACTTAAACATCCCAAGCAACAGTTTCCCAACTGAAAATGGGGAACACAAATAAATTGCAAGGAACTCTATGCTCGAAGGAGATAGAGTAAGGATACTTTGAGATGAGGTGAGTGAAATCTCAGCTCACATAAGTTCCTTCTCTTGGCCACTGGGAGAATGTGGAGGCTGAAGCTGGAGGACCTGGTACTTGTATCTGACTTTCCTCCCCTTTCTGGAGACTCAAGAGGACTACACTTCCCAACCTTCTCAGTTAGGTGGAGCCAAGTGGCAATTTTTAACCAATGAGATTTGTGTGGGAGAGTGTTTCTTAAATCCTTGGAACCCTCGGTTAGGGTCCAGTTCTAACACACTTGAGTCCCAGTATTCATTTTCCTAGGAGCTAACACAGTGATTCTGCTAAACAACAAAAAACCTTTTGTTGTTTTCCTCCCATTTGGATCTCTGTGAATTCATGGAGGCAAGCAAGAATGCAGGTAGGAGGATTAGAGAAGGGGAAACTTAGGGTGCTTTTGCCAGCATTAATGATGAACTGTTGCATCTCAAGGATGGCTTCCTCAGTAGGCCTGGACATTGTGCTTCTACTGTGGGTTCCAAATGGTGGATGATGAGATAAGACTAAGAAAAGAGTCTTCACAGTCAAAATTCAGAAAGTGCTGTAGACAGTGTCAGCATGATATTCTGTAGGAAAGAAACTCATTTATTTCAATTATCTGGTCCTTCTTGAACTTACTAGATTTTAAGCTAGTAGGATACATTTCCTGAGAACCCTCCCATCTTACAGCAAAACAATGACAACCCAAATGTCACATTATATGCCCAGGGATGGACGAATAAAAGAAAACTCAGGGTACAATAATATATAGTGACCTTCTTAATCTGCCAGGCAAAACAGGCAGGCAATACAAAATATCATCATAGAGGTGAAACTATTTAAAAATTACATTAAGTGTTTATGGGCCCAGGTGTGTGTGTGTGTGTGTGTGTGTGTGTGTGTGTGTGTGTGAGAGAGAGAGAGAGAGAGAGAGAGAGAGAGAGAGAGAGAGAGAGAGAGACAGAGAGAGACAGAGAGAGACAGAGAGAGACAGAGAGAGAGAGAGACAGAGACAGAGACAGAGACAGAGACAGAGACAGAGATCAGAGGGCAATGTTCAGGAGTCAATTCTCTCCTTCCACCATGTGGGTCCTGGTTGTCAGGCATGGCAGCAAATGCCTTTACCTGCTAAGCCACTTCAACAGCCAGAGACACAGCTTTTTGACATATCAGAAGTTTTAAGTCCACAGAGCTTTGCACATGAGGAATTCAGTTTTCTACTCATAATAAATGAACCTTAATATCCTACCACTAACTCTACCATATATCTGCCTTTGCTAACATCAATGCATTTCTTTTAGCTGTATGACTTTTCCATATCCCATAGCAGTCTGTAAGTTATCACTCAGCACCAGGTTCCATGATTTGCTACTAGGATCCTAGTGTACAATACTCTGCATTTGTACAAATAAATAATTTTCTCTGTAAGATCACTGTTAAAAATGGTGATGAAAAGTCCTTTCTTGCATGCAATTTCTCTACAAAGTCAGTTTATACCTCATGTAACTGGTATTTTTCATATATCAGCAAATGTAGTATTTGAGCCCCAAACTCTTTATTTTTCTTTTCTGGAGTATCTTTTTAATGTCTCACATCTCTTATTCTTCCATAAAATACATCCTGGAAAATTGGATGTAAAAGTTAACTCTCTGTAGCCTATTGTTTCCCCAGATCAAGGAAGCAAGTATCTTAGTTTCAAGTAATTTCTTCTCTCTGCGTCTTGGGTTCTTTTTGCTAAGAAATACTGTTGAAATAGTTAAATCCTAGAATCTTTCTCCTTCAACATGGCTGTCCTGTGCATACTAATGTCATTTGATGTGACGCTAAGCAAGCTGTCCTCCCCTTCTCTGAAATGATGACTTTAGGAGTCAATGGTTATGAGCTGCAATCTAATGAAAAATGTATCTTCTGACCTCTGGAATAGAATAACCTGGCTTTCTCATTGCCTGGATGGGCACCCCTGAGTAGCTGCTGTTTGGTCTCACCAGGAAAATGGGGATGATAGTATGATCTAACTCAAAAGAACTGGAACACAATTTAAGATCCTTAGTTTGGTGTCAAGTACATCACAAACATACAATGAATTATATTGGTTACAGTGTGTTAAACCAGAGAGAATACAGGGTCATCAGTTCAGCTCACTTTTCCCTACCTGCTGTTTCTAGAAAGGCAAACACCTTGGGAAAGAAAGACACAGAGAGCTCACATCTGCCCATTCCACTGGACAAGGGTACTATTCTAAGGCCAAGAGGAGGGGGGGGTCTCCTGGTAACAAGAGCAAAGAGTTTCCTTAATGAGGCGCTGAACACCTTGAGATTAGAACTATTTAAACATCAAAGGGCCATCTGCAGTCTGCAGAGGGTTTCCTTGGGTGTCAGAAACATACACCTGAGGCAGGAGTCCTGAGCCCATCTCAAAGGTCAGGTTAATGCTGGGAATGTGTTACTGAGTGTTGCTTCACCAAGGTGAAATCTTCATGATGTTTTCCTGTAAACTGGTCCCATTCCACCATGGAAGAGAGCTGTCCAAGCACAAGGGTGCACCAAACTCTGGTTGGCTTTCTTTACTGCAGTGATGGTGGAGAGTATGGTGGAGTAGGAGGCAGTGGTTACTGTGTGGGCAACAGTTGAACAATGTCCCCAAAGAAAACCTGTGGCCATAGCAGTCAGGAATATGTAATGTTATGAGCTGGGGATAGAGCTTAGTGAAGAGCATTTGACTAGCACGCAAGGGGCCCTGGGCCAAGCCAATCCCCTGTAACACACACACACACACACACACACACACACACACACACACACACACACACACACACACAGAGGTTGCCACTGAGTGTTACTGGAGAAAATGGGCTGGCTGTGGAACATGGTGTGTTATTTTGAGAATGGTGATTAGTAAGGTGTAGGGGTGGGTCCTGGTGTTCACTCCAAAGAAGATAGGTAATTTGGGGTGGAGACTGGGTTGGTAGTTTGTTACAGTAAGAAGAATTTGGGGATATAGTGTGGATTGGAGACTCATTTGGACATGATATCCTTTTTTGGAAAGAAAGGCCTGCAGGAAGCCAAGTATATTGTGTGAGACAGGAGAATGGCTTCAGAAACTCATTGCTGACTTCAAATACCAGATGTATCATTTACCAACTGCTCTCCTCAAGGCATTTCCTCCACAGCAAAATAGACATGAGTCTTGCCACCTTGTGAGTATGGAAGATGGCTCCTGTTTCCTGATGTAAGGCATTTCTGTCACTTAAGTCCCCATCAGATTCCCTATCTGCTTCCCTCTCCATGATGAAAGTATCAATGGCTTGAAAAATGTTGATGATTTGGGAAAATGAGGTTCTTTTCTTTTACCTAAAATTTACTTTCCTATTTGAAGTGCTCTCTGGTCTGCCAGAACTGAGAACGGCATCTTGTGCTTTATTTATCAAGCACCCAATGCTGAAGGAGTCAGCTTGCCTCCACACTTCCTGGGGAACAACATGATTGCATGTGCTTAAAACCATGCACATTTCTTTTACCCGTGTTTAAAGATGCCATGGATCTTTCCCCCACTAAAGGTCCATGCCTGGAAAAGAGTGACTCATTGTCTAAATACCACTGAGCTGGGAGTCCAATAGCTGAAGGAGAGGGAGGGGACTTCTGGAGACAAAGAAGGATGTCACATTCCATCCATCTTGAGAATGCAGAGCACACATAAAGAGCATTCCGGGTCCCCTGGCATAAAAACAGTGGAGCATTCTGCTGTGGAGATCCAATAGACTTCACCACCACTTTAACACAGCATTTCTTGCTTTCCAAGACTTCTCTCTTGAGCTATTAATAAGACAGTCTATGCAATTGTTTTTGTAACTGGTTTTGGTGAGGCACATGAAAGACATGGTTCAAGAGGGGTTTGTATTTAAATATTATTTATTTGATCTTAATTATTGGTTTAAAGAAAAGCCCCATTCCAGGTCATGGGTGGAGGTAAAGTGTCCAATATAGTTATATGTCTGGGGACAAAACAAAACACATGTTCACAATCCTAACCCTGACAAAGGCCAAAGGCCCGGATGAAGAAGTTGCAGTTACAAGAGTCATTGGGGTTGGTATGGTGCTGAGAGGGCTGTGGAGTTGCCCTCAGGTTTTATTATAGACTTACTTTGAAACAGGGTCTCATCTAGCCAAGGGGGGCTTCAAATTTGCTAATGTATCCAAGGATAGCCTTGAAATTCCACTTCTTGAGTGCTGGGATTTCTGGCATGCACCCCCATGCCTTATGTTTTTCTGATTTTTAAAAATTATGTGTGTGTGTGTGTGTGTGTGTGTGTGTGTGTGTGTGTGTGTGTGTGCATGTGCACTCGTTCATGTGCACACATGTGCCTAATATGTTCAGGAGCCCATAGAGGCCAGAAGAGGGTATTAAATCTACTAGAGCTGGAGTTGCAGACCACTGTGAGCTTCCCAGCATGGGGACTAGGAACTGAACTTGGGTCCTGCTGAAGAGCAGCAAACACTCTTAAGAATTAAGCCATCTCTGCAGCCTGTTTCCTGAGTTTTAATTTTGGAATACTTTTTAGAAAACATGGCCATATCCATGTACCTAACTCTTACCTCTGTGGGTGTTGCTTTTCTCTCTTACGCCTTAATGATGGATCACTGGTGGGGAAGGATCAAACGGATGTGTAGTGTTGATCATCAAAGGACCAAATACAGCATCCAGTCAATTTCATGGTTAAGATCTTTCAAGGCAAGAAGCCGAGAGAAAGGAAGTAAAAGCTGCTACTGGCTTTTTAAGTTGTTTTAAAGATTTCTCAGAAGGTACCACTCCATAACCCAGCACTAACTCTGCTGTTCTGAGATCTGATTTATTCTTCCAGTCTCCTTCAGTCTCCCCTCTAGATTTTATGTCATCCTCAGGGTCAAGGAAAAAGGAAAATTGATTTTAGAAAGAGAAACTGTAAAAAATGGTTCTGGGTTAGTCTCTTCTGCTGAGTCCATCTGATGCAACAAAGTGGGACAGACACTAGGTACCAGAAGCTGAAATGGTTCCCTTTGCTTATTTGACTCTGGGCAGAGGAAAACCACACTGAAGAATCCCCTAATCTCCCAGGTATCCTTTCCCCAATGAAGTGTATTGGCCCAGTTTTATAGATAAGCTTTAAACAACTTGATCAAGACCAAAGTAACAATTATTTGATAAAGGTGGCTTAATTTCACAACTGTCAGATCAGAATTCCAGAAGATATTTAGACACCACAGAAACAGTGTCACCAGCTAAGAACCAAGTGCTTAAACATTGGAGCCTTGGGGACATTACACATTCAAACCATAAGAGAAGGCATGCTTCTTTTTGATTAAAGGAGTAGAGACAATTCTACCATCACAGCTCCTCTCGTGGAGATGGTCACATGGTCAGAAAGAAATTGTTTTTATGAAATGAAAGCTCTGTAGGCAGAGATGACTGTCACAGAGCTTGGGGGTATTTGTTGATCCCAGGTCTTAAATCAAGAAAGACATTTCTCTGTAAGAAATAAGGAAATAAAACTGAAGGTCTGAGAGGCTGGCTTGAGGGGTATTAAGAAAAGGAGAAAGGGACAGAGTCTTAGAGAAGGGTTTGGCTATCTTAGTGTGCTGTCTGCTGGTCTCTATACTCAATCTTAAAATGCTTGGTGTATACTGGGGCTGAGGGAACCTACTGGGGGCAGGGAAGGTGATGATACTGATATTGGAGGGACACATACTAAGCAGAGATCCTGCCCGCAGCTACGAGGAAGAAAACAGATCCTAAGCCTCAGGAGTAGCAAATATTGAAAAATCATTTCAGATTTTTATAGCTTCTGGAATTTAGTGGAGGGTATGAATCAAAAAGCTTGTCTATGGAAAGCAGAGACACTGAAGCTCAGAGAGGCAGAGTCAGGTGAGAAGAGGCCCATAGCCAGGAAAAGACTGGGGACCCAGCTTTGGGTATGTTTACTTTAAGAGCTGTGTACGCAGATTTCTGTCTTTGCTTGGAGAAGGGGATGTGGGAAGGCTGGCAGGTATCATGAGAGACATGTCTAGACTATGGTGAAGGGTTGGCTGGAGAAAAACCCCATCTTACTCTCATGTAAACTCAAATGCACTTACCCAGAACAATTCTTACAGGAACCACTCTCCCACCAAAAGTAGTTTAATAGCTGTGTATTCCAGTCTGAGTAAAAAGTGAGCAGGAGGGGGCTTTGGGGATGTTTTTGCCCATCTCTTTCATCTTGCAGAATAAGAAATTAAGCCCCAGAGAAGAAGCCATGAGAGCAGGAATGAGGAAGCCTTCTGGTAAATGCCAAAGGGACTTTTCACAGATGCAGACAGAGCACACAAAACAAGCCTGACAACAGGGCAGTTTATTTGTTTTGTTAACCTTAGTCTACCCAGGGGCAGGGGATGTTGCTATGGGCTCCTGCTGGTTCCTAGTTCTCAGCTCCTGTCAGTGATGGTCAGCAAGCTCACAGCTGCCATGTCAGCAGGTCTCTGGTGAATGCTGAGACCTGCAGACTCTTGCATGGGGAAGTCTATGAACTGGAGAACCTTCCCAAGGCCCACCACTGTGGCCAGGGGCTCCAGGCTTTGAGAGAGGCCTTCAGGGATAGCCTAGTGTTTCTCAAGCAAAATATATGAAGAGATTAACTAAGATTCTAAATAGATACATGTGGGCTGAGGCCCTAGTGTCTGCATCTTTGACAGGGTCTTCTTGGATGGCAGCCAGGCAGTTCTTAGACAACAAACACTGTAGGGGTAGGATATAGTGAAAAGCTCAGAGGTTGGGAAGCCAAGTCTGAGCTAAGCTCCTCCATGGGGAAGAGACTGCATTCCTCCATGCTTCACTTTCTTCATCTACCATCAGGAGTTTTGGGTATGCATGTATAATGAGAAACTCTTAGAAGTGTTTGGTGTATGGCAAGAGCACCATTGACTTTAATGCAACCCCCCCCATACCCCTATTTTCAAGGCTGCCTTTTTCCTTGCCCACTGCCTAAGTATGGTCCTGTCACATGCCACATCTCCCCACCACTTCCATTCCCAGCTGTGACAAGCTGCCAGCAGCTGCCTGTCTTTTCATTATAAAGAATTAATCTCTTCTCATTCCAAGGCCAACGCAGGAAAAGAATGCTCCCCTGCAGCCCATAATAAGAAGCACATCCTATAGTGGCTTAGGTGCTTTTGTCTGCTCAATTGAAACTTGTCTAACTCCGCTGCTTCGCGATGGAACTGGCCTTGGTAATTACTGTAATTGTGTGGCTCTGAGTGGCTCAGCAGGTACATAGTGCTTTTTGTTTTTCCAGGACCTTGTAAGAGTCTTGTGGATTTTATATATGCATGGAACACACATAGACACACTTAGTGGCACAGATACATGCAGAGACCGACACACAGATGTGGACATACACAAATGGTTGAGAGAAGACAGACTTATCTGATACAGTATTTGTTGTGATTTCAATTTGAGTTTGATGGTCCTCACAGGTTCATACGTCAGGAATTTCTCTACATGATGGAATTTCAGCAAATTATTGCATCCCGAGAGTTCAAGCCCAGTCAATAGTTTAATTCCTGGCTGTATCAATGATGGTGAATAGCTGGGAAGTGGTAGAAAGAGAAGATGGGTGCACACTGGAGAAAGCAGGTCACTGGGAGTGTGCCCTGGAAAGACATGCTTTGTTCCTCGTTCCATTTTCACTCCTCTCTGTTTCCTGGTCACTATGAAGCAAATAACTTTGCTACACACTGTCACTACCTGATGTTTTACCTTGCTGTGTGTCTAAAAGCAATGGGGCTGGCTTGTGGTGATATCTTGCTTGTACAAATAAAGCTTGTGTGAAGATCAGAGGATGGAGTTTGCCACTAGCTAACCATAGAGGTCAGGAGACAGGAAGTGAGGTCATAAGACAGTCAGGAAGTGAGAAGGCTGGGCAGAGAGAGGATATAAGTGGGAAGAGAAAGGAACTCGCTCTCTTTCCCAATGGGAATCTAAGGAGGTAAAGGTGGCTTTGGCGTGCTCCTTCTTCTCTCTGATATCTCAGCATGTCCCTCTATTTCCTACTCCAGGTTTTTGTTATTTAGACCAACTAAGAACTCCATTTATACTGGCTGACGATGGACTGGAACCTCTGCAGCCATGAGCCAAATTATGCCCGTGCTTCCATCAGCTGTCCTTCTGGGTATTGGACACAGTCACATACATCTGACTAATGCAGTCCTCAGGTTTGAACTCAGCAGACAGCAGCAACTTCTTGCAGTAAGTGTTTATGTGAAATTAAATTATTTTTTTTCTTTTCTGAAGAGCACAGAAACCTCTGACTTATTATTATTCAAGAAGGTTTGAGGGGATTAAGAGAAATGCAAATGCCTGAATATCACAAAATAAGTAGCCAAACCAGGACAAAGAAACTGTTCATAATTACACAAGATTAAAGGGTAAGAAAAACAGATAGAAGAAACCCAAATGGGTGGATAGGATTCAACTAGCCACAGGCCGGGATAGGGGGAAACCCTAATCCCTGGCCCCTGACTGAATTCCAGAGAAACCCCCCACACCATGCAGCCCAATGCAACCAGGAGCCCACCATGGCTCCGGGTGGTTGGTTGGGCACTATGGTGATCTCTTTGTGATGAGGAAGCCTGGCCCAGCACACCCCGCCTCCCCCAGGCAACCTGAGTGGGTCAAGGAGACCTAAATGCATGTCTGGGGCTGGCCACTCCAGGCTGAGGGTGTGGGGAACACAGACCCACCTGGTACCTTGCAGTACCAGCCAGATGGACACTATTGGTGTGAGCAGTGGCATGATATGGTTGTTCATGGGAGAGGGAGACAGAATGGTTCAGGTCCTATGGACATAGGCATATCTGAAGAGAAGGAAAAGGAATAGAGTGGGCTGAGATGGTTATGGAGCTGAACCCTTGACTAGTAACAACACACGGGAAAACTTGCCCTGCACTTTGGGCATCACAGCAGAGACCATCCAGTTGATGAGAGCACAGATGCCCAGACCCAGACTCAAGGATATGACTTGGCCTGCCCCATCATCCACCCCATCTATGATCTGCTGGGGACATGAAGGGACATGACCTGTAGACCCAAAGCTTCAGGATCTCCACAACATAGGGCACTGAGAGTAGAAAACAGAGACCTTGAACCAGACCAATGACTCTGCAATGAACACTGGTGAGTTAAGATAAATGGACAAAGAGATACATGGCATGACTCACAGAATCACACGACAACTTCCACGATAGATTTTTAAAGTTTGTTCCCTTTTTACTCTTTATTTTGTTTTCTCTTAAATTTTGTTTTATTTGGGGGTGTGTGCAGGGGCAGAGGGCTGATATGAAGGAATGGGGAAATGAATGGGATCAATGGTTGCAGAGCCATCACTTAAATTTGAGTTGTTCAATCACTGCTTTTCACATCTTAGATATAGCCTAAGTCTTTCAGGTCAGTACAGGCTTCTTTGTGTATGCAAAGCATCTCTGAATTTATTGTTTGTGTTTCTACCACATGAAATGTGCTCATGAAGATGGCAGTGTAGATGCCATTTTCCCCATCTCTAAAGATGTTAAATAACCTGCCTGTGTTGACATACACCTGTAAACCCAGCCCTAGGAGTCAGAGACAGGTGGATCTCTGTGAGTTCATCGCCAGCCTGGTCTACATAGTAAGTTTCTGGCCAGCTAGAGCTACACAGTAAGACCCTGTCTCAAAAATAAGTGGGTGGGTAGGGGAGTGACTGGAGAGATGGCTCAGTGGTTAAGAGCACTGACTGCTCTTCTAGAGGACCCAGGTTCAATTCACAAAACCAACATGGCAGCTCAAATCTGTCTATAACTCCTATTCCAAAGGATCTGATTTCTTCATACAGTTATCCATGAAGGCAAAACACAAATGTACTTGAAATAAATAAATAAATAAATGAATAAATAAATAAATAAATAAATAAGAAAATGTCAAATAGTTAGCCTATAAAAAAGAAGAAACACAAATGAGTTCATGTGTGTTCACACTGGCTCTTTTTGTTTCTGGCTCTTTCAGGAAGGGAGAAGTGTCCTAATACTGTTACTGTCAACTTGGCATAGCTCAGAGTCACATGTGAAAGGAATCTCAAGCAAGAAATTGCCCAGATCAGATTAGCCTGTGGTCATATCTGTGGTGGATTGTCTTTACTAACTGATGTTGGAGGGTCCAGCCCATAGTGGGTGACACCATCTCTGTCTGGGCAGATGTTGCTGAGCCATACAAGAAAGCTAGCTAACTATAAACCATAGGGAGCCAGTGAGTGAGCCAGCAAGCAGTAATCCTCTATAGTTTCTATTGTACTGCTCTAGCTATTAAATGAGTTCTGAGGTCAGAGGTAATGCCAGCTTCTAAGTTCCTGTTTTAGTTCCTGTCATGAATTCCCTCAATGAGAAACTGTAACCTGTAAACTAAAACAAACCCCTTCCCCTCTAAGTTGTATTATCACAGCAACAGAATGCAACTAGAACAGGAAGCATAATTCATTACAAGATTCATGGTCTCCAGAAGAGTGGAGAGAACCAGTTCCTTAGGAGATAGAGTTCTCCTTCCTGATGCCTATGTTTCTTTCATGGGCCCTTATAGATAAAATTTACAGACTCCCCTGTGAGATACCCTAGAGATTCTATAGCAGCATCTCTTGTTGAGAGACAGAGGATCACCAACATACACTCTTCATTAAAAACAACTCCATGGTCAGTCAGAGTGGTAGCTTGGTTCGCTGCATTCTTCATCTCTGACTTGCTCCAGCCAGGGAAGAGCAGGAAGCCTGTCTTGCTTTTTTGCTAAGTCTGGGGACACTTAGCATCAATGACAGCCATTTCTAACTCAGAAAAGATTTGTCCTGGTCATCCTTCATAACATAGATTTCAGGTGGCCACTTTCAGCACCAAAAAATGGCAGGAGATGGAACCGATGGCTGATTCTGATCCAGAGTGTTGGGGAACTGAGCTAACTTTGTACTCACTGAATGTGGGTATATTTGCATACACTATGAACCTGCATTACTTTATGTATTACACATGTTCATATGCACACTATACATAGACATTATGCATATGCAAATGAATTTAAACACTTCTGAGTGTAATTCAGCAGTGTCTTCAAGTCTCACTGAGGTATGCGGAGTCACTTTTTCCCATCACCAGTTCTATCTCGGTGAATCTCTAACATGGCATTTTGGAAGTCTCCCCTGCTTCTTCCTCTTCCTTTCCTCAGGCTGTTGCTTTCAGAAATCATAAGGACTCTGCCTCCCTACTGGTTCCCTCTGCCCCAACCTCCACATGCCACACCATATCTGACTGGAAACAGCCAAGACTTACAGTAGCTAGAATTTTGTAGAATCCCAGATTCCGAGAGCTGAATGAAGTCTTACTTGACTAGAACTGCATTTGGACAGCAATTACCTTGCTCTCCTTTATAGAGTTTTGATTCTGTGTGAGTATGGTTTGCTTTTTGGTTAGATGACATATAGGTGACCTATTTTAGCAATACCAGCAGTATTGGTGACTTTTCGATTGAAGTGTTAAGGAGGAGGCTGTTGTCTTATACTGGCTTACAGTTCAAGGAGGAAAGAGGGGTGTAAGGCAGCTGGTCACACTGTGTCCACAGCAGGGAGCAAGGAGATGGGAGTGGGGTTCAGCTTACCATCTCATTTTTATTCAGCCTAGGACCCTGGCCCATGAGATGGCACTAGCCACATTCAGGGTGAGTCTCCCACTCGCAGTTACGAATTTCTGGAAACATCCTCCTATGGAAACCTAGAGGTGTGTTTCTTAGGTGATTCTAAAGCTAGTCAGGTTAGCAATGAAGATTTTTTTTTTCATCACTCCAGGTACCCCATGCTTGCTGCAGTCTCTTGGTTTGCACACCCAGAAGATTTAGATTTGATGGCTATTTCCTGTATTTTACAACAGTCTCACTTTAGTGCTTTAGTGCATATAACAGGAGCAGAAACAAATGGACCAGAGAAGGCAAAGCAAACTTATGCAAAGATATGGGATGACTCCACATCATATTATCATATTCATCCTCCCCCAGTCCTCTTAAGCCAGGGAAGGGAGGTGTTTAACAGTTCCTCATATCTCTACCTCTCATTAATTTTACACAGGCTGCCTGGCAACGCTGTCATAGAACACTTCACATTCCAGTTCCAGCCTCTATTTCTGTTAATTGGAAAATGTTTTGTTTCAACTAATCATCCCGGTATCTTCCCCATCAAAACATCATCCCAGTCTAGGTAAAACACCCATCACAAAGGGGTCTGTGTGGTTTGAAAATCAGGGGACATGAAAGGATTTCTGTTTTTCCACATGTCTAGGCTTCACATGAGGCATTGCAACACACATATACACACATGTATATTATAACAACACACATGTGCATGCACACTGATAGTGCATATGAATATATACACACATATGTACATTCATGTGTGCATGTAGACACACACACACACACACACACACACACACACACACACACACACACACACACACACACACACACACACCACACACACACCACCACCACCACCACCAAGGTTAAAACTCCTGAGGGACTTACAGTCTTTCACTGTTAGTTGTTTTCAATACCTTCCTTCCATCTCCCCAAAGCAGAGCTCTAGGGTGAAAGGAAAGATGGATGCCTTAGAATTGCTTATCTAGCTGAGGCGCTCCTGAATAAGGAATAAGCTAGATAGGAAGGAATGATGGATGGCTCCTGTCTTCTGAGCAACTTAATTTTAACTATCAGCCTAATATTGTGTGTGTATGTGTGTGTGTGTGTGTGTGTGTGTGTGTGTGTGTGTGTGTGTATGTGTAAGAGAGAGAGAGACAGACAGAGAGAGAGAGAGAGAGAGAGAGAGAGAGAGAGAGAGAGAATTATTCTAGTGAACAAACATTAATAAGGAACCTATATATTCTGAGTCACAAGATAAATAAGGGAAGGATCCTGTGGTGGGAAAAGGAAGAATAGATAGGTATACTCAGCTGGGAGGATGGGTGCATTGCATCTATCCCCACTTTTAGACCTTCTTTTTCATGGAGGGAAGTAGGTTTTGAGAAATGATTGGAAGATGTTTTCCACCTGTCCTATAGAAGACATTAGCCAAGTGCACCATGTGTATCACTTAGCCTCCCAGCTGGTTCTGGGATCTGACATTTTAGTATTAGTCACAGTAGAGGTCATGGCAGGGCATTGGAAACAAGGGGAAAGCAGTCTATAAGGGGGTCTAACAAGGAAGATGGCCAATGCAATTACTCCAGCTTCTGTGGGATGACAAGAGAGGATGAGCTTTATGAGACATTCAGAGGGAAGAATGAATATCACAGGGTTTGAAATATGTGTTTGAGGAAGAGAGATATCAGTCTTGGCTTCCTGCAAGGATGCCAATAGCATTAATTGGGACATCCTGAGAAAAATGTTTCTCAGTCACCAAATCATACTTAGCTTATTTGGGGACACCGTGTCTCCTTTGGCTGGCCTCTGAGACCACAGAATAATGAGCTGGCTGGGCCAGATGGCATGAGTTAGTGAGGTTTTTTTTTTTTGATCCAGTTATCATATTGCTTTTACTTCACATTCTTGTAGCTCCCATTCACACACTAACATGGATTTCTTCAAAGTGTGTCTTTGGATAGTATCAGCTTGACAAAATTTAGAGTTGTCTGGGATAAAGGAACATCAATTGAGAAAACGCCACCCACCAGATTGGCCTATGGGAAATCCTGTGACCAATTTTCTTGATTGATGATTGATATTAGAGGGCTTAGCTCACCATGGGTGGTGCCACCCCTGGGCTGCTAATCCTAGGTGCTATAAGAAGTTTGTAAGCAAACTACAAGAAACAAGCTAGTAAACAGTATTCCTACATGGCCTCTGCATCAGCTCCTATGTCCAGGCTTCTGTTCTGATTTCCTTCGATGATGGGCTGTGAACTGAGATTTGTAAGCTGCAATAAACCCTTTCCTCTCCAAGCTGCTTTTTTTGTCACAGTGGTTTATCACAACAATAGAAACCCTATCTAAGACTGAGAGAATTTAGGTTTATGAATCAACTCTTTGCCTATTTTGCCACCAAATGTGGGTGCCAAATAATCAATGTTTTCCTACGGTGATGGGAAGGGTAGCCCAGACCCAGAGTCTTCCCTGGTCATTAATTGAAAGTCTATCACTTGGGGCTCCACCACCAAACATGGAGGAACTCTTGGAGTTTAGCATTCTTTCAACCCATCGATCGCCTCCTCAAATGCAAAGCTAATATCTCAATTACTTAGTGTATTCCATGGCTTGAGTGTGAAATGTCCTCCACTAGTTCATGTGTTTGAACACATGCTCTCTTTCTGGTGGCACTCTTTTAGGAAATCGTGGAACCTTTAGGAGGAGGAGCCTCACTGGATTCAGCGGGTCACTGAGATGTAGGATCTGAGTATGATATAACCTGATCCCACTTCCAGCATGATCTTCTTACCTGCCAAGATGTATGGTCCTATCACTATGCCTTTTTACCATGATGAATTTGCACCCTCTTCAAACCATGAACCAAAATAAATGCTTCCTCCCTGAACTTGTGTCTGAGAGGTGTTCTGTCCCAAGAAGGAAAAAAGTAACTAATGCACAGTGTCGTGGTGGTTTGAATGAGAATGGCTCCATAGACTCATACGTTTGAATACATGGTCCCCAGTTAGTGAAACTGTTTCAGAAAGATTAGGAGGTGTGGTCTTGTTGGAGAAGGCCAGTCACTGGGGGTGGGCTTTGAAGTTTCAAAAGCCTCATGCCCAGTTAGCTCCACCATCTTGGACTCTAAGCTTCTGAAACCAAAAGTCCAGCTAACACTTTCTTTTGTAAGTTGCCTTGGCCATGGTGTTTTTAACAGTAATAGAAAACTAACTAAAACGGTATACTTTGTAACAATCTCTCCTGCTTTCAGAGAAACTCATTGCCTACAAAATGGCAAGGGGCTTAATAGAGCAGTCTTTGAATTAAACAGAACAGAAATCTGGTCCAGCCTCTAACAATCTTCCTGACTCTGTCAATATTCTTATCTGTAGCCCTGTACACCCTGTGTTAATGGAATCTGTGGACAAGCCAAATCACAATGTTGGTTAGTCTCTGAGCTCTGTCAAAAAGTACCTTCATTATTGTAATGATTTGAGGCTGAATAAAGATCCTTGGGACTGAATTAGGTTGAATTTAATTATCTCCATTAAATTTGCCATGGGACTCGAATCCCTCTAGTAATTTTTATTTTCCAATATTAAAGGTGAGATGATGAAAGACAATACTTTAATAAAAGCTAATAACTTTGAGATTATAAATCACAGATATACCTTCCATGGTAACAGCTCATCTCAGGAGCTCAAGAGGACTAGGAACCCTTTTCATTTTTATTTCTTTCTCTCCTGGTATATCATCTAGTTAAGAAGATGAGCTTAAATTTCCTCTAATCCTATCCCCCTTTCCTCTCTCATTTTTTTCAAATTGGCCCTTCATTAAGAAAGTGATGTTTCACAAGGACCCTAGAGACTTAGGATCTATGTTGAGGTCTCCATTAGGCCAAGGGCAAAGATTATTCAACAGTATCTCTCATCTAAATTTTTCCCACTCTGGTGCTTAGTTTACAAACTTTGATTCACTGATGAATACACAAAGATGATTTCTTTTTCATCAAAGCAGTGTCTGTTAGCACTCTTGTGTGGCCCGGCTGTTCTGTGGAAGTAAGTAGCATTGCACTGAGATCAATCACCACTAATCAAGACGGTGCTGTTTGCTCAGGATGGCAACAACAAAATGGGGGAATGATAAGAGTTTACTCTGAAAATATGACTGACTTGTTTAAAAACTGGCAAAAGTCAATGTGTCAGAAGAAAAATCTTTTTTTGTAGTATACTTAAAAAGTATACATCACCTTCAATGTAGATTCTTTCAAAGCCTTGATATTTCTTGGTCAACAGTTCAACAAGTTATAAAAATAATAAAACAGTTCAATTCATACATGATATATGTATATGTGTGTACCTACATATATATCCATATCCCTACCTATGTATGTATTATGTATGTATGTATGTATGTATGTATGTATGTATCTATCTATCTATCTATCTATCTATCTATCTATCAATCTATCTATCTGTAACTATCCATTCATCTATTTTTTGAGTCAGGGTCTCATTATGATATCCAGGCTGACCCACAACTGCCTACATAGCTCAAAACACAGCCATCTGAAGAGCCTTCCTGGTGACCCCTTGAAGAATCTTGTATGGGTCTTTCACTCACCATTTTTGTAATCTTTCCACACATTAAACAATGTTTTACAAAAATAATCTATTTTCTTATGTATGTCATTTGCTTCCCCCCAAATATATTTTGAATTTCTGGTTCTCAGGGTCATGGTCACAGGTAGTCATATGCCATAAGTTGACTGACTGACTTTCTGGTACAGAAAAAGGATCCTATGTGTATATACATAAATTTGTGATAAATTTTACTGGCACAGAAAATGTGTGTTTGACAATTTACAAATATTAATACAACACATAACACTCATGTCGACTCTGTGGCAGTTGATTTGTTCTCAGAGGATGCATTTGTTGATTTTTGCCAAACCCTTTGATCTGTAGCCAACCTCTGGGCACCATTCAACCATGATTTGACAAATTGAACTGCATTCCAATCCAATTCCTCTTCTCACAGGAAACTTAGTATAGTTCAGCGCATTTTGTGATTGATATCTGATCTACGGTAAAGCTCCTTCTTACTCTCAAACAAGTTCTATTAATAAATGAATCTCTTTCAGCTTCATCACTTAGCAAGACAGCTTTTAAAGATTAATTTGCATTATTCACATTTCCTTCATTGCTGTTTCTGTTTTTGACAGTACTGGGGGGTTGAACCCATGACCTTACACACTCTGAGCAAGTGCTTTTGCCACACAGCTGTTTCCTTAGCTTGTCATTACTTTCCAAAGCCTATTAAACTAATAAATACTAAATCAAGCTCTGGATGTAGTACTTGCCATTCTTCATGGGTTGAAAAATTGCCATCAATGTGTAGGTGCAAATGAAGTAGTTCACCATTAATTACACTTGACCATAAAAGACAAATTAAAGCAAATAAACTTAAGAGCATATCTAATCAAGTAAAGATTAAAAATCAATAGGTTTTAAATATTAGCTACTTCTGATTTCAGTAACCATTTAAATGATAACTTTGCACAATTTAGTATTTAATATAATAGCTTTATTGGATGACTGGCTCACAAAATCTCTCCCTATTTAGCAATCTACAGTTGAGAGCTGGTAGGAGCCAGTTCCAGAATAGCAGTGCTTCTGTTTTTTAATCCAAGGTCTTCTTCCTTGGTTCTGAGCTTCAGTGAGAGCTTCTGAATGCTCACCGTGTAACTGAGAAGCTTTGTTTTCAAAAGGGCAGACAGCCAGAGAGTTTGCAAAAATAAGGCAACTCTCTGACAGCTCCCCAGTAAATGTTAATGCAAAGTGACCTCTGGACAGAGAGGGAACTGTGGTATCCTCATGAGGTCCACAGGCTGGTTCTTGGGAATTTTCACCTCATTTACCCTCACCCTCAAAAGCTAGTACTACTAGGACCTCAAAATTTCCCTTTGGACATAATGTTAGATATTGTCTTGACCAGCTCATGCTCATTTCTATTTGGATTACACTGATGCAGTGACTCTGTATTCCTCTGGGAGTAACCAGAATATCCTGGAGACAGTTTGTGATGTTTGCATCAGAACTACTCTAAGGAACACTGAAGGGAGGAAGGACTAAGATAAAGGACAAAAACAAAGGCAAGCATGGGGATATGCATGTTTCCAGTGATGTGTGTTAAAAAGCCAGTTCCTCCACTGAGCAGGTGTATGGTCTTAGAGAAGCTGCTGCACTCCTCTGAATTAGTTATTTTCCTGTTACTGTGACAAATTACTGGACAAAGGCAACTTAATGAAGGAAAGGTCTTTTTTAGCTCACAGTTTAAGGGTGCAGTCCATTATTGCAATAAGTCAGGGTGATGGGAAAATGAGAAATCTATCTGGTCATATTGCATTTACAGTCAGTAAATGGAGAGCAATGATAATATTTCCTCCTTTATAATCAGTCTAGGAACTCAGCCCATACTATAATTCTTCCCTATTCAGGATGGATCTTCCCTCTCCAGTTAAACCTCTCCGGAAACATTTTCACAGACATACCCAGGGGTATGTCTCCTAGGTGATTCTAAATTGCTACAACCTAATTTTAAAGCAAAATTTAAATATAATTTATTTCCTCATCTTGTACATCTTACCAAAAGGCCTTGATCAATTTGTCCCTACTCTGTGCCTGCTTCCTGTGAGATAAAAATAGATAGCACTGTCTCCTTCTTATGGAGGATTAAATGAAACATGGTCTGCATAGGATTCTTAGACCAGTTTTAAGAGCATGGTCAGAATTCAGTGTGCAATGATTTCTATCCCTATTATGTTATAATTATCACCAGACTCTTACCCATATGATCCAGCGCTCTCTCGATGTCATTCTCCTCTTCTTGTTTGAAGCCATGGAAGCACTCTTAGCATCAGTGACCAACTATGCTTTGGCAGGTTCAGTAGTTGTTCTTGGCTTTTTAAGGTTTTGGGGGGATGAGGGTGGGCACTTGGGTGTGCAGTGGATGTGCACATGAGGTCAGGAGCTGTTCTCCACCTTATTTTCTGAGATAGGTCTTTCATGAAACCTGAAGCTCAACAATTTGTGTAGACTGCTCGGCCAGCAACCTCCAGGTACCATCCTGTCCTTCCTCCTTAGCACTGGGATTATAAGCATGTACTGTGTGCCTGGCTTTTTATGTGAGTTCTGGGGCATAGAACTCAGGCCCAATGCTAGCAAGGCAAGCTTTTTAGCAACTGAGTCATCCCTTTTTGTGGCTTTTTTCTTAAACCCCAGGAGCTCCAATGATCTTGGCTATTCACTTAACAACTAACTATGAAAAACTTGGCATAGCTTTTTAATTGTTGTCTAACGCTATTATAGGAGAGCCACCCACTGCTATTCTTTGCTTTTACTTCTTCCTAAGCAGACATTAAAGTCATTGATGGAGAAAACCATGGCCATGAGCTTTTGCTTCTGATGGACCTAAACTACCCTGCTTGAAGGTAGTATTGTATTTGGCATCACTCAGCAAAATGGAGGTAAAAGGGAGGAGGTTTCATGTACCAAACTAGCAAATTAGTACATGAGTATGAAATTGAACACCATGTCTGTCCCTACCTTTGGGAAGCTTATAGCTTGTTGAAAAATATGGAAAATAAATATTCAGTTATGTTTCTTCATTGCAAGTACATAGCGCTGAGAATGCAAAGCAGTGACTAGAGCTGTAAGACTTAAAGAACTGAACAGAAATGGACCTCAGTGAAGTCTGAAGGCTGGTGCCAGGGAGAGAAGGTCTACTTTGATATTATTTTCAAAATAGGCCTCATGTAAACCTTCCAGAATGTCTTAAGGTTGTGTTCTCTAGTCATGTTGTACCAGTATAAAACTAGTGTTTCTGCACACAGAAGACTAGCGAAATGGAGCTGTGTATCTGGTCCAATCCACCATTCAAGAGATCAAATTGTCAGCCAGCCCTATGGAACTGGGTCTATGTGAGCTCTGAGAAGTGATGGTTTGCTTATTTTCCAGCACTGTGTTTCCAGTGACATAGTGGTGAGGACATTTACACCAGGGAAATTGGCAAGTACTACTCTCTTTCTAAGGGCCTGTTGTTAAATCAGTTCTTAGCATACACCTGTGTGTATTTTTACTAGGGAGTTTTCTCTGTTGCCTCCTACCAGGTGCAAACATCTTCATAGGTTTCTACATTGTATTCTGCTAAAGGAAATTCAACTCCAACCCTCTATACTGGAAAGTTTGTGCAACTACTGCTGTTGGAACCTGTTCCACGTAGAGTTTGGCCAGAAAGACTAAGAGATAGTGTCTGTGGGTTCACCTTTGACTCATGGGGAGTGACACTTAATGGCAAATACCATTTGTTCTGGTTTCCCAGGAAGACAGTTCTGAGATACATTCCTAAGTCTCCCCAGGGACTGGAATCAGGCACTTGCCATGCACAGCAGGAGTTACCTTTAAAAACATATCCTTCATTTTCTGAATATTCTTCTCCCTCCCTCTTTTGCTCTGGGACCATTGCCCAAATGAATTTCTGCACACTGTCTGCATCCCAGGCCCAACACCCTAAAGCTGAATCTGTTGATATTTGTCCATCAGTCTCAGCACTGTCCAGTTGTATTAATAAGTGGTAATAAGGAAGTGGCCTATGATGAGCAATCAGCTCGCTGTGATGTGTTGAAAGCCTTGTCTGGTCTCCCAAGATCAATCATGCTGTGCTTCCATGAGGAATCCTTGGAAGCACTCATCTCATTTTAAAGTTATTAACTGATGGATTAATGTATCAGTTTTATCATCCTCTATGTGTTTGACCCCGGGACATTGGGTGGGGCCTTGTCTCCTCACCTTACAGCATCCCCTAGCCCAGACCAGGTACTAGTAAAATTTGGATGAGTGAATTAAGTAAGCACTTTAAAAACATTTTTTAACAGGTCTTGGAAGAGTCATCAAATAATAACTGTGGGTGGGATAGTGGAGAAATAAAAACCACTCGACATGCAATGTGTGATATAAAGGGAAATTTAACAATGCAAGCTAAGGAAATAAAGTAAGGCTTTAGCAAATGTAAGCCAGTTGTGACTGTGAAATGTTCCTCATGGACTCAGGGGCTGGAGTATTTGATTCCTATCTGGTGGTACTGTTTGGGGGAAGTTGTGGAACTTTGGGGTTTCTGGTCTAGCAGAAGGGGGAGGGGAAGACCTTGAATGATACCTGCTTCTGGTTTGGGTCTAAGCTCTCTGCTTTCTGGCTAGCTTTTATGTGAGTCCCTGCTGCTGCAAGCTCCAGACATATTGGACCAAGTTGCTTTACTATGGTTTCCCCACTGTGATGGACAGAATCCCTGGTAGCCATGAGCTAGGGCAAACCCTTCTCCCAAGTTGCTGTTGTCGGGTGTTTTTGTCCTAGAAATATGAAAAGTAGCTAAAACAAAGCCATATTTCCTAAGTATCAATCAATCAATCAATCAATCAATCAGATAGAAAGGACTGCCAGGGAGAGAAGCAGAAGCCACCAGTACTGACAATTTTTAATGATGATCCTTCAAAAAAGCACCAAAGTGTCTTTTAATCAGCAGGGGCTTATGTTACACTTATAACAACATTGGAGGAAGCACAGACACGGGCAAGTCACTGTTCCAAAGCATTGAGGATGGATATTGTTATAATAAATCTAAGAAGCATGTAATGCTACAAGCAGGGAACCATGATGCATAGAAGCCTGAAGACCTGGACAAAAAAAAAAAATCAACATGTATAACAGGAAACTGAAAAATGGCTGCCACACAGAAACCAGAAGCAGAAAAAAAAAACAGCAACACAGACCTGGGCTGAGAAATGAATTCCAAAGGGTAGGCAGAATGATCCCAGATCTACCCTTCAAGGTTTTTACAGGAATTATCTGAGGATCCCTTCTCATAAAATTTTTAAGTGCAAAAACCTGTAAGGTTAGAATCTTGGCAGAAAAAGTAACATCAGGCACCTCGTATCAGCGTTACCTTTTCTTATGTGCCTTTGTCTTAAATTCCTTCCTGCAGAAACGATGAGCTGCATCAACCAGTGTAATAGTTCCCTCCTTTCCTTCCCTCCACCTTATTTTTTTTAACCATGAGAAAATTATTTCCAGATTTGGAGCATCTAAAGCTAGCAAGTGTCTTTGTAGATTGTTGACAAGAGCCATATAAACAAAGACTTACATATTGACTCTGGGGGATAGCTTCAAAGGATCTTTCTTTCTTTTTTAAATTAATTTTTATTTAAATTAAAAACAATATTATTTTACATACCAATCCCAGTTCCCTCTTCCTCCTGCCTTCCCATTCCTCCTCCAAGCAACCCCCCATCCCACCTCCTATTCACTCCTCAGGGAGGGTGAGGCCTCCCATGGGGGGGGTCATCAAAGTCTGTCACATCATTTGGGGTAGGATCTGGTCCCTCCCTGGTGTATCTAGACTGAGACAGTATCCCTCCATATGGAATGAGTTAAGCCCATTTGTGCACTAGGGATAAATACTGGTTCCACTGCTAGAGGCCCCATAGACTGCCCAAGCCCAAGCTGACACCTACGTTGGTTCTTATGCTTCTTTGTCATCAGTCACTCTGAGGAGCCTTGCTCCTTATTGGAACAAGATCTCTATTTATTCCTGCTTATAATCATTCTCTTTGTGCTTTGATTTTTCTGTGTCTCTGGATCATGAGCCCAGCCTTAGTAGATAGCAGATGCTCAGAGAAGGCAAGCCATTTTATAATTAGTGAAAAAAATTACAGGTGAATTTACAAAGAACAACATCTTTTTTATAATTTATTTTTATTTAAATTAGAAACAAGCCTGCTTCACATATCAATCCCAGTTCCTTCTCCCTCTCACTCCCTTCCTCCCCACTCTGACCTCCCCCCAACCCCCTCCATTCCCCAGGGATGGTGAGACCCTCCATGGGGGATTCCCAAAGTCTTCATATCATTGGGGCAGGGCCTAGGCCCTCCCACATGTGTCTAGGCTGACAGAGTATCCCTCCACATGGAATGGGCTCCCAAAGTCCATTCGTAAGCCAGGGATAAATACTGATCTACTACCAGAGGCCCCATAGATTGTCGAGGCCTTCTCACTAACACCCACATTCAGGGGGTCTGGATCAGTCAAGAACAACATCTTAAAAAAATAAGTGAAGGGTAGACTATAACTATATATGTCACTTCTAAATAATATTCAAATTGCATTTATTTATCTCTAGTCCTTATATTAATTAGCAAAGAAAGACTGATCTAAGTCCTAATACTATTTAGGAAATAAAAGCTGATATAAGGCTTTCCTTAGGGAATTTGAGAAGTATTACAGAATGAATGAGTGTTCCCCCAAATTCATGTGTTGAGACTGTAAACGCCATCAAAGAGCCATGCTATTATGGGTCTTTGGGAGTTATGTAGGGTTGGATGGGAACATGGAGGAAGGGGTCTAATGATGGGATTGATGTTCTTTAAGAGGAGACTCCAAAGAAGAGATGATGGGGGAGGTCCTTCTGTGTATATGATTGTCTTATTGGTTGATAAATAAAGCACTGTTGGCCAATAGGGAAGCAAGATAGGCAGGACTAGGAGTCAAGGAGGATTCTGGGAAAGGGAGGAGAAAAGGCAGAGTCACCATGCGAGCCCCGGAAGACAGGGCACTTCTGCTGGCATCTGATAAGATAAGTCTTATAAAATACATAGATTTATGATAATTAAGACTGAGCTAGCAGATGAGAAATCCTAGTCATTGGCCAAGCAGCATTTGAACCTAATATAAGTCTCTGTGTGTTACTTGGGAACATAACGTGGTGGCAGGTGGAACTTGGGCAGCTTGGCAGAAAGATTTATTGTTACAGAATGGTGTCAGAAGTGGGATCCATTTCCCCTACAATGTCTTTTGATATTACAGCCCAAGAAGTCAGGAAATAAAGAAATAAGCCAGAAATAGTATTAAAAGTGAAAACTATTAAGAATAAAGTGAAGCTTGGCAGTAGTGGTGCATGCCTTTAATCCCAGCACTTGGGAGGCAGAGACAGTCAGATCTCTGTGAGTTTGAGGCCAGTTTGGTCTACAGATGGAGTCCCACGACAGGTGTCAAGGCTACAGAGAAAAAGACCCTGTCTGTAAAAACAAACAAACAAATAAGAAGAATAAAGTGAAGCCCAGTGTGGTGGCCCATGCCTTTAATCCAGACATCAAGAGATGGAGGCAGGTAAATCTCCCTGAGTTGTAGGCTAGCCTGGTCTACATAGTGAGTTTCAAGATAGCCAAAGCTATACAGTAAGAGCATTTCTCAAAAAGAAGGTAGAAGAGGAGGAAGTGGAGGAGGAGGAGAAGGAAGAAGAAGAAGAAGAAGAAGAAGAAGAAGAAGAAGAAGAAGAAGAAGAAGAAGAAGAAGAAGAAGAAGAATCTAAGTGAATAGATAAATAAACCACATTGGTAAACCACTGGTGTCATTCATGACAAAAGAACAAACAAATAATACTAGGAACAAAAAGAGTACTATGAAAGAATACATGCAGAGGTGGAATTTAAAAAGAATTATGTGTTTTTGTACATGTATGAGTGTTGGCATGTATATATGTGCAGCACATGTGTACAGTGCCCAGAGTAGCCATAAGAGAACTTTGGAATTCCTGTAACTGGAGTTACAGGTGGTTGTGAGCCTCCATGTGAGTTCTTGGAACTGAAATCGGGGCCAATGCAAGAGCAGTAGTTGCTCTTAACTGCTGAGCCATTTCTGTAGCCCCAGAAGTGGCTGGGTTTTTGTTCATTTGGTTTTGTTGAGACAGGGATTTTTGTGTAGCCTTGGGTATCCTAAAACTAGTTCTGTAGACCTGGCTGGCCTCAAACTCACAGAGATACACCTGCCTCTGCCTCTCAAGTGCTGGGATTAAAGGCATGCACTACCACTGCCCAGCCAGAAGTGGGTTTTAATGACAATATTGTGACTGAGTTATGTATTAGACATCTTTTTGAAAAGTGGCATTGTTTGACTGCTTCTAAAAATACCCACACCAATTTCTCACAAACCAGAACCTCAAAGACTGTATATGGGTTGTTGCTATTTCTCTGTGAGACATTGGGACCTGTGCTTATTTTCCCACATTTTTTCTAATCTTGGGTCAGTCCGTTGGTTAGCTTACAAGTTAGTAGGTAGTAGAGCTATCATTTTTAGTAGCTACCAAAAGTGTGAACAGATTAATTTTCACTCTCACAGAATACCAAACTCAGAGATACAGAATTATATATGCTAACTACTTACCATGAAGTCTATTTCTAAAATTAATTTACATAGCAAATATATGTTTAAGTCTTAGACTTAACATAGAAAAAAAGGGTGAAGTATAAATCAAAGTCAATAAAAGATAGGGCTTAGATTTCACAGGTGTCTTTCATGTCCTTGGCCTCTGGTAATCTAGTGGTATTGCATCCAAAATTTACAAGTGAGCAACCTCCAGTTTAGTGTTTCTTGCCATATCCTCCGTACCAGTAGGCAGGTATGCAATTAAACATAGGGTGTGTCTACCCAGAACAGAGATGCATCCTTCTAAAAGAGATTTTTAGTAAGAACCCACCATGCAGGAACAGTATTCTATTGCCAGGGCAGCAGCACAGTCTCTTCATCTTTTGATGAGTTTATTTGCCAGCGCTTTTTCTTGTGAGGACCATCCTAGCTGTGCATAGCTTTTTGAGAGTCGTATGCCTTTACACCAAATGCAGCACTGTTGAGAAGTTTGATTTTAACTTCCATTTTAGAACATCAACCACGTTCGTTTTTTTTTTTTTTTTTTTTTTGTGTGTGTGTGTGTGTGTGAGACTCAAAAACCAGTAATTAAATGAGAAATAGTAGTTGAATTTTATCAAGTGCTGTGGCATCTATTGAGATAATTACACAATGTTATTATGGAAATAGGATAAATTATATAAATAATTCATATTGCTGTTGTCCCCTGACATGCACAGGCGAGGTTAATTACAAAAAGGAATGTCATCATGCATTTCCAACTTCATCCATAGCCCTTGCTTTTATTAGATGAATAGAACACAGAGAAAAAGAGAGGAATATGATGGGCCTATCAGCCAGTAACAACATGGTTGTGTATGTTTTTTTATTTCTAATATAGAAAATTTTGGTGGATTACACTTATATCATCAGCCTTCTCTTTATACTGGCTCCATATCTGCAAAATGAACCAACTATGGAGTGAACATGTTTGAAGCACAGTTGCATTAGTGTAGAACACATACAGGCTTTTTCCTTTTGTGGTGAGGGGTAGGGATAACCACTGTAGTTCATTTAATATACCTTTCCAAGTAGAACCAGATGCTGCCTGGAATGTTGAGCTGGGAGTCATCCAACAATAATATGCACCCAGTGGAAAAGACCAAGATTAATTGGTGATGGATGTCAGGGGCTGGGGAGGGAGTTCAGATGTCTTGTAAGCCATCAGTTGGCCCTATCTTGTCTAAAGGGAGTCCATTCCCATTTGTTCTGAACAAGGAATAAGTCAGTAGATCTGAGCACAGGCATTTGATAGAATTCAGGTGACAATTATTCTAAAGGACTCTGTGACCATAAAGGCATAAAAAGAGAAAATGCACCATCATTTATAAATCATGGATAAGCTACAAATGAAGGCACCAGCTTGTTCCTTGAATCTCAATGTCACAACTCCAGTCCCACCTCCAACCCCTTTGGCTCTGATCTTGCTATACTCTGTAGAGGATGCTGTAGCCGTGCCTGCTTAGGGGCTGGCTACAGGTGTGCCTGACCACGCCCTTGAGGGCATGGTCAGGGTGATGTAGAGTGAGGAGCATTCAGGTGGCTGGTTTCGCTTTTGGTTTCACTTTTCGGCTTGCTGTACAGATTGCTGCCCACTGGCTGGCTAGGTCGCTCTGTAAGGCTTTTTCCCTATTAAAATCCTTTGTATTTTTACCTGGCTCCATATTGGTAATTTCCCTCATTAATACTCTCTTCAACCCAAGTCCTTTTACCACTCTAATTCTCACACAGCTATGACCTTAGAGATAAATCGAGGTCCTCCCCCTGCTCTATTGACAACACCATTCCAAAGCAAATACCACCTCACTGAGTTGTGACCCCATGTCCCTTCTCTGGCATCACATCAGACTCTTAAATTGCTTATACAGACTCAGCAGAAGACCTGGGGCACCCACAGTTAAAGCCATTGGGGGAGGGAGAAAGGGTCATAAAATGTATGTACTGTAATAAAGGCTGGAATGAGCTACATTAAAACAAGAGCTTGTTTTCTTTAGGAAGTACAATTCTGGGTGATCTCTAATGCCTTTTAAAAATATTTCCTAAATGTGGGAGGGGCATTGTGATCGTATCATATTTATACACTTTATTCTTTTAGCTGCAAAAAAAGGTGGTGAGGGAAAAAGGTAAACATGCACAAAAGCAGAGTACATGCATGCTTGCACAGGTACACATGCAGGCACGCGCATGCATGCACGCACACACACACACACACACAGACACACACACACACACACACACACACACACACACTCCATAATAAAATGATATTAAATTCTCTTACTTTACTAATCACCCTTTCAGTCTATCTATGTGAAAATCTGTGTAATGGTCACAATATTTGTCCTGCTGTCTCTATGGGTTCACTGTAAGCCTTGATCTCTTCAAAAACAGGTTATAGTCTATGTACAGGGAAGTTGCCACTGTTTTCTATTGTCACTTCTGCATTTTCCAGCACAACCTTGCATGTTGTAGCTCAGAAAGTAAAGTGTTCCTTTGGAGTATGCTCAACTGATGAGCAAAGAACTGTAATGGAACTAAAACAAGTAATTGGCAATTTGCTGTAAGTGAGGATGAGGCCAAGGAAGTGAGAGTGATGGGGTTCTGGCTTTGGAGTAAAGTGAATCTGTCAGACTGTGAAGAGTTTTGTGTCTTGGCAGAGGTATCAGTTCTCATCTCTGTCTCATCTGGAATGTGGGCTTAGCTCCCCCAGCCACAGGGAACTAAGGTGAGTCATTCCTGTTCTACCTCCTAGTCATAGCGTTAAGATTTCATCTTCATGGGCCTGCCCTCACCTACTTGTTTCCTGCTGAGTAAACACATATGTATGTGAAGTTGCTAGGGAAAAACTATCAAAGTGAGACATTGAAAGAGAAATTGGAAAGGTTGTCCCCAAGAACCCACACTGGCTTTTATTTATTTTTAACACTTTGTGTGTGTGTGTGTGTGTGTGTGTGTGTGTGTGTGTGTGTGTGTGTACACATGTGTGTGTACATGCACGTACATGCACAAGCTGTCATGGCCAAGGCACAGGGAAGTCAGAGACATCTAGTGGGAGTCAGTTCTCTCCTTCTGCCATGTAGATCCTAGGGATTGAACTCAGGCATCAGGTTTGGCAGCCAGCTTTGCCTTTACCTGCTGTGTCATCTCAGCTGCCCCACACTCTGGCCTTTATCCTCCAGCATCCAGTCAACAACTTGTATGACTGCAAAAGGCTTTTGAACAGGCAGGGAGACCAAGGGCTATTCTCATCTCATAGATGTAAAAGCCAAGAGCCAAGGTTTAGGTTATAAAGTCCTCTGTAATTGGAGAAATTAGGGACTGATGAGCTGGGGTCTTGAAAGCTGTTCTCTCTCCCCTTCAAACAGCCCTGAGCCAGGTTGTTTCAATAAGAATTTGAGAGAACCTGAGAGAAGGGCTCAGGACACCCTTACTCTTAAAGGGATCTGTGTTCTAGTTAGGAGACAGTGAACCTGAGAGTCAAGTTTTGGCTCCACTATTTTACTGTGTGACCCTAACAAGGTCTTATAACCCTCTCTTTGAAACTAAATTTGGCTTTCTTGCCCATAAAATGGGATAAAGAATTGTTTGTTGTTTTTTTTTCCTGATAGGACCATCATGCATCAGACAAGTTAATGTAGTTAAGGTCTCAGCACTATGCTGGCTCCAGGCCAGCATCAAATTTCAGCTGCTCCTGGTACTTTGCCATCCATCCAGGACCTGGTGGGCAGCTGCTCACTTACAGCTTATTAAATGACTAACAGGCACATGGCACTTTCCTGGCAGAGCCCTTCCAAATAAGCTAACAAATTAGTAATCAAAGACTGGGTGATTGAAGGAAGAGAGAGGCAGACAGCAGCATGTGTTTATCACATGTGCTGCAAGGAGCTCCTACCCCTGAAGCAGATCTACAGATGCCTTTGCTAACAATTGAGCAACATAAGCAGGAGCACAAGTGAGTCTGTGGTCCCATGGTGGTACTTTGGAGGAAGCTGCCACAGAGGACCAACTGCAGGATCAGGGAAAGACATGTTCCTTGCTTCTGAAGGGCAGAAGCCCCAGGGACTTTATACATATCACCTCTGGCCATTACTACAGTATCTCCATTGAGAAGGTACCACCATTATCTTCATTTTATAGAATACAAAGCAAGACCCAGGTAAGAAGTGAGGTGATTTTTCTGAAATAACTACAGACTGGACCTAGATGAAGGTAGATGGAAACCTCTTCTAGAATCTTCCCTTTGAATCCAGACACCAAAGTTTGTCTCTTTGGCGCTTTATAGTCCACAGAATAATTGTACTTTCCCATCGTTTTGGATTCATAAAGTATGTGTTGAATTGTGTCTTTCCCCTCTTGTCTGCTAGGTTTTTAGCTATAAGCTAATCAGGCCATGCCTACCTGCAGAAACCTCTTTCTTATAGCCACATTTGATATAAGAAAATGGCAAGGCCCCCTACCAAGATCCTATTTGTAAATTTGTAACAGACTCCCCTGGTGACTGGATTCCAAGAAATTGGCCAGTGCCATTTATTTTTACTTTCCCAAGGAATTTTACAGACCTCAGGTTGTCAGAACACGGGACAGCAGAAGGCTATCTGCATAATGGGTACACCTCAACTATGTTTGTCCACCCTCCACACACACCATCAGAGCATCACAGTGCTTTCTTGGGAGGCAAGACCTGCTCAGTAATCAGAGACAGCCTGACTGCAGCCCATGCTGTGAACTACTCACTGACCCTGTGACACAAAACCTTTCTCCTTCCTTTGAGACATAAGAACGTCCCCTTTCCCACTCTGCTTTGTGCGTTTCAACTCTTCTCAGAGCACCACTGCTTCCCCACGCCCAGTTTATAGCATTAATAAGTTTCTTATCCAAAAGGGTGACCCATCTCAGGGTCCCCAATGAACCCTGAATCTGAAACCTTTAGCTCCTTTAATTTGTATGTATGTTGAAATCCTAATGCTTAGGGCCTTCTGTTGTGACCACCTTTTCAGACGCAGTGTGTTAGATGGCAGACTTTGTGTTGTTGGAGGTAGAGCCTGGTATCATCTGTGTCCTTAGGAAATGGGAAATTTGAGAGATGGAAATATGGGGGGATACCATCCTAAGGAATAAATGTAGATACCAGGGTAATGCATCTACAGGCCAAGGCACCCTGCAGACTGTTAGCAACAACAAGAAGCTTAAACAGGCATGGACAAGTCCGTTTTCATGGGTCTCAGAAAGCATTAACCCTATTGCCATCTTCATTGTCTTTCTGTTCACCATATTGAAAGACAAAAAGTTTTAGTTGCTTAAACAGCTTGGCCCACAGTACTCTGGTACAGCACTGAGAGTGAGTGGCCACACAATGCCACTGGGAAACAAAATCAGCAGTTCCCATTCTATAGGAAAATGAGGAATGGGGAAAAATAAAGTGTTAGAGGGTAACTGCTAGGAAGTAGGAGGGTTGAATAAAACAGTCTATTGATTCAACAGCTATACTATTTATTCACATATGGGAACCAAGTCTCATGTGAATAGAGTACTTTGCAATTAAAAATTCAATGCACAATGAATTTTGGGGATTGTGCAATAATTTAAAAAGCCCAATAATAATTATAGGGATATGACAGTATCTTCATTTCTTTCTTGTGTGTGTGTGTGTGTGTGTGTGTGTGTGTGTGTGTGTGTGTGTGTGTGTGTCTACATACTTTCCATACATAAGCATGTGGAAGTCAGAGGCCATTTTTCAGATGTCTTCTCCAGTCACTCTCTACCCTAGTTTTAAAAGTAGGGTCACTCACTGAACTTGGAGTGTGCCCATTCAGCCAGACAGGCTGGCCAACGAGATTCAGGAATCCTCCTGTCTCTGCCTTCCCCAGTACTGGTTTTACAAGTTTGTGATTGTGTCTGGCTTTTTAAAACATGTGTGTTCTGGGGGATCAAACTTATTTCTCATGATTACACAGCAAATTCTTTACTGACTGCACCATCTCACCAGACCCAAGTATTTCCATTTCTGATGGAGGAAACAGGGGTTCAGGGAACAGTTGATAGGTTCCAAAGGATGGGAGTGAAGCTTGTTCTTGGCATGCTTGGCTGCCAGGCCTTTATCCCTGCACCCTCTGATGCAGATGTCTGTGCTGGGGTGCAAATATCTCTTTATCTGCTGCATAGCAAGCTCTTCCACCTAATCTGGTGACAAAATGAACATCTGTGAATAGCTTACCTCTATAGATACCTTGGAAAACATTTAGAGATAATTTCCATTGTTCTCCTGAAAGTAAGATATATAAAATAACTTTTCCATTAGCTCCAGAGGCAAAGAGAACACTTCTAACCACTGGCATCAGCAGAATATAGCTCCAGATCTTTTAAAAAACATATCCAGGAGCTGCTTACATTAATGGTCCCCAGCTTGCAAAGAAGACCAGTTTCATGATATATTTTCTACCAAGTGACAGGAGCAAAGGCAAAAGATAATTATTTTCTTCATAACAGGAATGTATCACACCTGAGCCTGTGGACTTCAAACAGGAGCATTAAGCTGTGGATAATACACTGAGGTCTGTGGTGCAGATAGGATTGTTTGGATTAGATCTGAATAGAAGATGATGCACTGGGCCAAGGAAAATGTGTGCTCTGAGGCATGGGAAATCTCTTGAGTTCTACTTTCTTGGCACCTTGACACTTTAACTCTGCTTCAGTGGTGTGACAATGCACTTTGACAGCATCAAGGACTTCTGTGTCAACAATAGGCTAAACACTCTTTGTCTATTAGTTCATTTAATTTTTCCAGTTAGAATATGATAGGTAGGGTTTTAGTTGGGGGGTGGTAGGGGAGGAGGGGAGGGAGAGGGAACTGGGATTGACATGTAAAACAATCTTGTTACTAATTCAAATAAAAAAACAAAAACAATTTTTTTCCAATTAGAAATGGAAGTGACCACTGCTCTCTGCATTTTAACAGGTAGTCCATGAATGTGTCAACGAAGGAGGTGAGCCCATGGGCTCTGAAGTCATAAGCTCCTAATTCTTTTCTGAGTCTTGAAAATGACCAGAAATTCTTTAGGAAGATAAGGAAGAGGAAAGGGCACAGTGAACAAAATTTCCAGCATGGACCAAGGAAGTGAGGTGAGAGCCACAGGCATCCACTGAGGGTACAATAATGGGGGCACTTGGGCACCTGGTTGGGGGATTCCTACTATCCTATCTGTTCTTCCTTCTCTCAAGGTCAGCTTCCCCAATCTCCCCATCATTTTGTGTTTACCTTGATGAAATTTTTGGCTCTACATTGATGTGTCTGCTCCCCCTGTGTTAGGAATAAATCGTGAGGACCCATGTGCATTACATGGCAGGTGAGGGTGTCCAAGGCAGGGGGTGGGGTGGAGGGTGGACACAAACATGCCAGGCAGACAGAGCTTAAGTGAGAAGTTTTATTAGAAAGGGAAGGGGGGGAGAGAAAAGAGACACAGAGATAGAGAGAGGACAGAAGAGAAGGAGGAGACAGGCAAAGTCCTGTCTGCCCCAGGGGAACAGCAGGAAGAGGAAAAGAGAGAACAGAAAGAGAAGAGAGTGTAAGTGGGTGGGAGTCTGTCTTTTAAAGAGGTCCTCTGCACCTGCATGCAGACTATGCAATCATGCAACCCTGGACTGACCAGGTGATAGGGGCAGGCCAGCATAATGCCTGAATCCTCACACCCTGTCTCTTTCTCTAGCTCCTTGGCCTTAGCTGGGCTATCACACAGACCCAGCTCTCACTTCTGCTCAACTCTCTTCTCTTCATTTTATTTCCTTCTTATAAAGTTATACATTCCCTTTTACCCCTTGTGTGTAGATCCAGGCCTCACAGGCAATTGTTTCCAAAGCTCAGAGACTCGTGTATTTGGGACATTGATAGTGCATTAGATTCCTGTTGTTTCTCTAACAAATGGCCACAAATGCAGGGGCCTCAGCCAACACAAATTCATCATCTTACAGCTGTTTAGGTATAAAGCCTATTGTGTACTAAATCACCCGAGCTAGCTGTGTGCCTTAGGGTCCTTGCCCTTTCTGGTTCCTATAGTCATTTCCCATTCCTGGACTCATGGCTCTACATCAAAAAACCTTTCATCCTCTGCTTATGGTATCAAAGTGCCTTCCCTGTTTCTGGTCCCTACATTCCTTTTTACAAGGTCCCCAAGACTACACTGAAGCTATTTACGTAATACAATCATTTTGAATCCTTAATCACATCTACAAAGTGCCTTTGTCATGTGGGGTAGCATATTCAAAAATTAGTGATTTGGAAGTAGACATTGGTTTGGTTTTATTTTAAGTTCTCCTTGCTTACTTGGCACCTTGCCTAGTAATCCCTGATGTTTGATATCTCAATTTTTAAGGGTCCCACCCCATAGCTTAGGGTGGCCCAGAACTCACTATGTAGCCTAGGATGGTTGTTAATCCTCCAGGCTCAGTCTCTTGACAGATGTGAACATCCTAAAAGAAATTTGATTATGCTTAACTTACTTATTTGTGTTTGTGTGTGTGTGTGTGTGTGTGTGTGTGTGTGTGTGTGTGTGTGTGTGCTCGCACACACACAGGCACATGCACATATGTGTCATCGAACATGTTTAGCCATTAGACGACAACTTTTAGGAGTTGGTTCATTCCTTCGAGCAAGAAGGAACTCAGGTTTTTAGGCTTGGAGGCAAGCACATTCACCTGCTGAGTCATCTCACCAGTTACAAAGAGATGAGATTTTGCTTTACATAGATGGGTGAACTGAGTTAGAGCTATGCAATTTATTTGGTCTGTTGGACAGCTAGGAGAAGGGGGAAGGCAAATACACAAGTGGATAACAGAACACATGTAACTTGGGGTGTGCATTGAAATGGGAAATAGTTATAGGGTGGGTTTACTTGTCTCACAGTTCAAGGGGATACAGTCCATCATAGTAGGGAAAGCATGGTGGTAGGAATGTGAGGTCACATGACATCCAAGTCAAGAAGCAGAGTACCATGAATATTGGTGCTCAGTTCATTTTCTCATTTTTTTTTCAGTCTGGGACCCCAGGATTGTGCCACCCACATATAAAGGTGGGTCTTCTCACCTCAACTAACCTAATCTAGACACTCCACCACAGACATCTCCAGAGGCTGGTCTCATAGGTGATTCTAGATTCTGTTGACAATCAGTATTAACCATCCTGTATTTAAATATAATTCAAGTATCATACAGTTCATCCATTCATGGTATGTAGCTCAATGGTTTCTAGAACATTCACAGAGTTGTATGACAACCACTACCATTTACTGTAGAACATTTTTATCTCTCTAATAAGAAATCCTGTGCTTGTGAGCAGTCCCACTCCATTTTTCATAATCCTTCACCCCAGGGACTCCCTAATCCTCTTTCTAAGCAGCCCTCCTCCAGACTTGGGCTCCTGTTGGATGATGTCCAGGCAGTTACTCTGCCTGATGCCAAGCAGCAGGCTTATGTTGGTTGTCACTCTGCCCTACCTACACATTCCCTCTCTGGCCTTCTGAACGATTGGCAATGAGCCTGGGTCTAACCTAATAATATCTCGTGTATACACCCTTGGTAGCAAGCAGTGGCCAATGGTAATAACTATCTGCATACCAAATGACACTGCCTAAGGATACCTCCTCTGAGTCTGACCACCAAGTGAAGGAAGGGGCAAGTTATCCTTCCCTCCCACAGTGGGGAAGTTAACGATCCTTCCCCCAAGTTCAGAGTCAGGTTCTCTGTGTATCAAGGTCAGCTTTAATACATACAAGCTCTGTGATCTCCAGAAACTTTACCTTTGTAGGCTTCCATTCCTCATCTGTGTCACAGCTGTTGGCATGGTAACCACCACTCAGGGTCCTCATGAAGATTAAATAAATGTTAAGGCCTCCACAAAGTATGTGCTGATTCCTAATATAATTACTTAGCTTATTCTTTTGTTCAGTGAATTTATTCATTGCCATTTTTTTCCTACAATGTCTATGCTTTAGATTTCTCCAAGGTTCAAATGTCCTGAAAATTCAATTAACGGCAGAGTCTCTGGGCAGTGAAAACTCTCCAGAAGCACATTTTTGTGATCTTACAGATGAGTGTAATAGCTCTCTAGGTCTTTGGGTTACTGGAGAGTTTAACCAAGTTAATAATGAAGCATATCAAACGCTGTCTGGCACATCTAGAGTCTCCCAGCTATATTAATGGCCATAGTTATCCAGTCCTCTTCTCTACCACATGGCTGTGGGTCTCAGCTCTCTGGGGACATCTGGAGCCTACAACTATGTTAGGACTGTCAATCATCCCTTCCCCTGCCAGCTCTGTCCCTGGGTCATGCCACTCTCTTATGATTGCTTCCCCATCTTAATCTCTCTTTTATCCAGCTACTCTTTTGTCTCTGGGCATAGAAAAGCACCCTCGAAGCTCAGCATCTAGCCTTTCTTTCCACCCAGTCATGCCTTTAGACAGCCTGTGTCTGTTTGGAGCTAGTATTGGCTTTGAATGAAAGACACAAATATATTCAGTCGTGGCTATCTACATGGAGCTAAAGTGCAGGTTATGCATAATGAGAGATTCAGGACACATACATCAAATAAGTGACTCTGTTTAGGGAGTGACCTTCATGATACCACAGCAAAGAGAGAGATAAATGGAAGGGCACAATTAACATAATTGACTGAGAGGCAACCAGGCCAGAAGGCTGCAGAGACAATTTTTTCCCTGCCTTCAAGCAGAAGGGTGACATCATCATATAGACCAGCTCCAGTGAGCCATTCTGCAATGATGGGAGTATTCTAAACATACCCTGTCCAGTATGGTGACCACCAGCCACATGTGGCTTCAGAGTACCTGAAATAGCATTTTTAATGTAGCATAATTAAAACTTAAAGAGCCACCTATGATTCGTAGTGTCATATGGGAGACTACAGCCAGACTTTTGATGAAATCATGCTGCTAAATACTATACATGGTGCCTTCAGAAGAGAACTTATAAATATATTGAGGGGTGGGGAAATAGTTCAGGCTCTAAGATGCATACTGTTGGTAGTGCAAGGACCTGAGTTAGATCCCAAGAACCCAAGAGCCCATCCAATGAATCTGAGTGAAGTGACTTGCACTTAGAATTCCAGTGCTAGGGAGGCAGAGACAGAAGGATCCTTGGAGTTTGTTAGCCAGCTGGAATAGCTTACTTGATGAGGCCCAGGCTACTGAGAAACCCTATATTAAAATAAAATATAGGCAGTGCCTGAGAAATAACACTGAAATTTTTCTTCACTTTCCAAAAGCACACATGTTCTCAGATGCTCTCACCAACACTGGTACCCACACTCATGTGTACAATCTACAAACATGAGTATCCACATGCATGCACAAATATATACAGTTATTAAGATCTCAGGCAGCCCCTGTGAGCTGTTAACTGGCAAATGGGTAAAGTCCACTGTGATATAGTCTAGATACATAGCGTTTGGATGATTATTGGTGTTTTAGTTTTTTTTGAGAAAGGGTCTCATATAGCCTAAGTTGGCCTCATACATAACTACACAGCCAAGGCTGGCTTTCAACTGCAGATACCTTTACTTCTCAAGTGCTAGTGTTATACGTGTCTACTACGTGTTTTGTTTCTTAAAAAACTTTCTTCTTAAAAGATTTGTTGTTTTAAATTACATGTATCTATGTATCTGTGTGTAGGTACATTCATGTGAGAGCAGATACGATTGGAGGACAGGAGAGGGCATCAGATTCCCTAGAACTTTAATCATAGGTGGCTGTACCAGATTAGATGCTAGTGACTGAATTGGGGTCTTCTGTGAGAATAGAATGCAGCCTTAACTAATGAGCCACCTCTCTAGCCCCACTTTTTTCTTTTGAGACAGGGTCTTCGCCTTGGCCTGTAGACCAGGCTATCTGGAGCTTACTTTGGAGCCCAGGCTGACCTTGAATTCATGTTCCTCTGCCATTAGCTCCTATGTGTTGGGATTACAGGTCTTTACCATCAAGCCTCACTTCTGGCTCATGACAACTTTGTGATCACCTTGGGGTATGGCTGAACCTCACTCAACTGAGAATAAAATGGTGTCATACTTTCTCATAGCAACCATATTAATCAGAAGCCAACTCCAAGTCTGCCAGGCAGCAAAGGTGTCTGTGATTTGGATCCATTCACCAAACCTTATTTCCTCTTTCCTCTCCCATGTTTACTCTGGAACTTTCTCTCTGCCCCACCTGCCTTATTCATGCCTGTGATTTTGTTCACATTGTCCCTGCAGTGTGTGGTATTTTTGTGATACCCAACATCAACCAAATGATTTCTATTCTTTTAGAATTTACCAAGCACCACTTATTCTCATGTACGTGTGTGTGTGTGTGTGGTGTATGTTTGTGTTCACCTAGCTGTGTATACATGTCCCTGGAGATGTGTGTGCTTATGTGTTTATATGTGTGTGGAGGCCAAAGGTCAACATTGGGTACTTTCCTCAATCATTTGCACCTTATGAGACCGAGTTTCTCATTGAACCTGGAGCTCATTGATTTTCATAGACTATCTGGCTAATAACCTACAAGGAGTCTGCCCATCTCTACTTCTCCAGTGCTGGCATCACAGGCTTGTGCCATCATACCTGGCTTTTATGTGGGTACTGCATATATAAGCTAGGGTCCATATATATGCCTGTACAGCTGGAGCTTTACTTATGGAGATATATCCCTCTTCCCTTTTATGGCTACTAAAACCATCTCTGAGCATTTAGTTCATTCTTAACTTCGTTCTCTCTTGATTTCATACCCAGTTGCAGTTGAAATTGATAACTGGCAGTTGATTACTACTATTCTCTAATTACTTCATAGGTTTAAATTTTGCTAACAATTCAAGGACAGAAAAGAGGTTGCCTATGATTTGTGTAGCTGTGACAGCTGAAAATACTGTAAGTGCATAGTAGGTGCTTGTTTATTTACTTTTCTGGTCCATGTGACCAAATGACTGACAAATGTCACTTAAGGAGAGACGAGTTTATTCTGCCTCCATGGCAAGGAAGCATGGCTTCAGGAGCATAGTGTCTGGAGCATGAGGCATCTGGTCACACTGCACCCATAATCGGGAGGCAGAGATAGATGGATGCTGATGCTCAGCTCTGTTTCATTCAGTTCAGGATACCAGCCCATAGGCCGATGCTGCCATGTTGGGTGGGTGTTCTCTCTTCAGTCATGCCTTTCTGGAACTGCTCTCAGAGACACACCCAGAGGTTTGTTTCCATGGCGACTCCAAAGCTTATCTATGAAGACAAGCATCACAAGTGCCCAAGGGAGCAACAGCTACTTGGGTGACAAACACAGTTTTGTCCCCTTTCCAGCTTTAAACTGCAAGCTTAATTTTTTTCTCACAATATAAAACACAGCTGTACATTTAGCATCCAAAAGCAAATGGGAGACTACAGTGTCCCCTACTCTGCTTTGTGTATTAAATTTACAATAAAGTCCCAGACAGATGGCTAGAAAGAACCTTTAATCGTGTCTGATATTATTAAATCTTCTTGTCTGAGGGCTCAGAGAGCCCAAGAAAATTTTCTTTTAATCCCGTTGGGTTTTATATTCTATAAATTGAGTTACATAGCTGGTCTAAGAAGCAATTTTGTGTCAGCCCTTACCTAATGGGAGGAGGGAAATCATTACAGTTCACCCTGGAAGGTTCTCAAGCAATAAGCATGCTGTACTCCCTTTAAGCCCAGAAGAGCTGTGTGGGCTTGATAAATTTCGGCATTTGGCCCAACTGCAGCTCTAAACAGATGTCTGTAAATATTGTAGAAAAGAACCGTCAGAAAGTTGGTGGGTGTTGCTGATGAGTGGCTGTGGAGGCTTTGTTGGCAAACAGGCAGCCGCCGTCTGTCTCCCTTCTGTGGAGGACCAGCCTGTTACACTGATTACAGTTCCTTTGTTTGGCCGGTGACTGGATCATCTACTATAGTTTCTGTTGCTCTGGCTTCTCCTGGCTTCCCATCCACTTCCCTTTTCTCCTCTCCCCTTCCCCACTCCTGGGACAGAATATCATGTAATGTACTCCAGGCTGGCTTCAAACTCCTTATGGACCAAGATGACCTTGAACATCGAATTTTCCTGCCTCTGCCTCCTGGGTGCTGGATTTACAGGCATGCACCATCATTCCTGGTAAATGTGGTACTTTGTGTAGTAAATGTTGAGCAACTGAGTCACAACCTCAGTCCCACAGCTTCTTTTAAAACTGTGATCCTCTACTAGGAATAGTTTTTCCATCACCCTTGTCCTACCCAGTGACCCAGGGGACATATGACAATAACTAGAGACATTTTTCTTTTATTGCTGCTGTTGGCAATCCAATCAGTAGACTCAACATTGCTCAGGGCAGGTCCCCCAACTCACAATAAAAAATTATCCAGATCAAAACATAAATCAGGCCCTGGGTGAAAAACTTCTTTCTTTCTGCTTAGAAACCCTGTTTTAAAAAATAATATTTTTTATTTGAAGTTGAATTCTTTTTACATTTCATTTAATAATTTTTTCTCTCCTTCACTATATGTATGTATGTATGTATGTATGTATGTATGTATGTATATAGTATGTATAGATGCACAGATTAGAGGACAACTTGTGGGAGTTGGTTTACTCTTTTCAGTTTGTGAGTTCCAGGGACCATCAATGTTGGTGGCAAATACCTTTACCCACTGAGACAACTTGCTGGCTGCAGGGAAGCATCTTTGAAAAAGTATAGCTTGTTTATTTCTTCACTTACTCACCTATTTGCTCAGCAAATATTTATTATTAAACATAGAAAGTGTCCAGCTAGTCAGGTTTCTGTGTGGTGCTGGGCTCATTGACTCATCCATACAATATGCTGCTTACTGAGCATCCACTCTGTCAGCCACTAGAAGCCTAGGTGTAGGATCTTCCTCACATAGGGGTTACCTTTTAGTAGATGTAAGCCAAGAGTCAATGTACAAGCTGATCAATCATTGGTTAATACAACAGAGACCTCCAAACAGTGAGAAAGGAGTCAGTGACCAGGGCAGAGGTGACTTCCATGGAAGGCGGGGGCAGAGAAGGTCTCTCTGCATAGGTCACAGAAATAGTCATGAATAATGGGGAGAGTGTCTATTTAATACAGAGGAGGCAACTTCTTCAGAGAATCAAGGTGGGGAGGATGTGGGTGGTTTAAAGACCAGAAAACTGGAAGCTGCTGGAGTGTGGGCAGGGAGTGGGTAGGTGGATGCATAGAACATGAGAAAATGGTTGGGAGTACAGTGGATCAGGACTTGACTAATCTCAAGATTTAGACTGGGTTCCAGCTCTCTCTCTCTCTCTCTCTCTCTCTCTCTCTCTCTCTCTCTCTCTCTCTCTCTCTTGTGTGTGTGTGTGTGTGTGTGTGTGTGTGTGCATGTACACTCAGGAGAGTGTGTTGGGAGGGAGGATGTTTTAGTTACTGTGTTATTACTGTGAAGATGACCAAGACAACTCCTATGAAAGAAAGCATTTAACTGGGGCTTGGTTACATTTTCAGAGGTTTAGTCCATTGTCATCATAGCAGGGAGCATATCAGCATGCAGACACGTGTTGGAGAGATAGCTAAAAACTTCCTTAGGCAGAAAGACAGACAGACAGACAGAGAGATAGGTAGGTAGATACATAGAGAGAGATCCTAGGCCAAGTATGGGGTTTTGAAACCTCAAAGCCTGCCGCCTGACACCCCCCCCCGCCCTGTGGTGACACATTTCCTTCAAGAAGGGCACACCTCCTAATTCTTTTCAAATAGGGCCACTCACTGACTAAACATTCAAATATATGAGCCTAAGGCAACCATTCTTTTTTTTTTTTTTTTTGAGACAGGGTTTCTCTGACGGCCATTCTTATTCAAACAACCACAGAGTAGCCTGTACAGCTCAGACAAACAGAACAGAGTATGGGAATGGCAGGACACCTGAAGATTCAAGGACAAGTCCCAGAATTTCTAAGTTCCACGTCCACACATGACTCAGACAAGAGAGCTGCCAGCCATGACTTTCCTGCTGCTGGTTAGTGCTAGACCTTTTCCCAGCAACCTGGGTGGACCCAATCTTCTATCAAGTCCTGATGTTACTCCAGCAGTCCCCTAAACAGGGACAGTGATGGCAGGTCCAGCTGCCTTTTCTTAAACCCTGCCATGGAAGCACAGCTGCTCACTAGGAGGCTTGCTGGCTTGAAATCAGCCTGTCTTTATAATTCCTTGGTTGCACTGAACTCTTTTGGATCACATAACTGTCCAGGACTCTGATTAATAACTCCAGTTCCTCCTGACCTTGGCCCACCAGCAGACCCTCACAGTACTGAGAGTAAATGCAAGTTTCTTTCTGGCCCATCTTTGATGCCCTGTCCAGGCTTTCTTTGAACCATCCCTTCTTGACTTAGAATAGTTCACCTGTAAACTCTCTGAGATGTTCCGTTATCTCTTTGTTCCTGGGTCTGAAATTATTTTGCTTATGGATTTTACCTCCTTCAAGTACCTTTTCCAAGTATGCTACTCCAAGAGAGACCTCCTATCCCTTGAGCCACTCTACAGTGGGGACTTTCATTGGATATCACATTGTCTCAAAGAGTAAAATGGGGATCTTGGGAAATAAAAAACAACTTTTTATCCATAAAGCACAAATACACATACTTAACATATATACATATACATACACACATGCATGTGCACACACACACACACACACACACACACACACACACACACACACACATCATTAAAATTTCATGGAGGTGGAGAATGTCTGAAAAAGGTCCTTAGAGAGGCAATGATGCAAAGAGTTTGGCAAACACTTCTATGTGGGAACTAAGTGCCTCCCTCCCCCAATGTCCCCCTGCTACCACTTGAATCTGCAATGTCCCCCACAGGCTTGTATTCCAGATGTTTGTTCCCAGGCCAGTAATGCTATTTTAGGAGGCTAGGTCCATCTGGTAATTACTGGTCAATAGAGGTGGGCCCTGGCTCTGGCATTGCTCTCTGCTTCCTTGATCAATCTATGATATGATTAGCCAATCCCACACTCTTCCACCACCATGATCTGAGATGCTCTGCCATGTCTTCCCCTCCACAAAAGATGGAATGCTTCTGAAATGGTGTCCCTAAGTGACACTTTCATCCCAGGTTGTCAGGTAGTGTGGTCATTGTGATGAAAACATAGTTAACATATGCCCTCCTAGGAGCTTATTACAAGCGGCAAGTTTTCTGCCTGCCTTGCCTACTTTAGTATTTTCTGTTCCTTCAACCCTTGGATAAAAGCTTTGTAAAACCCAGGGATATTATCTATCTATTCTTCACTGTATCTTCAGCATCTCCCCTAAACTGTGCATACAATAATTATTCAGCAGAGTGTTTAGCAACTCTATCACTACCATGAACAAGGAATGGTGTCAAATTCTAGGAAAACTCCTTGGGCCATCTGGACCTCCTCTCAGTTTTTAAACCCTCAAAAGCTACCAGATTTGTGGGTCTCTGGGCACTGAGTTTAAACATAAGTCTTCTATGTGCCACAGGGGTGGGAGTTTGTCCTGATTATTCCTGTTTTTCTCTAGCATGCCACTATGAATACCATACGGATATCTGTTCATTAAATTGAAAAGATTTTCAATAAAATGATGACAAGAGGCTAACCATCTTGGCAATTACACAGGACAAAGAACACATTATCGTCTGATTTACTTTAAGCAATAAATTGAATCACAATGAGCATCTGCAATAGAAAAAGGTTGGGAAGGAAGGAAGCTGGAATATTAACTGCATTATCTTTCTCTGGAATGTGGGCATGCAGTTTGTTTTCTACTTATGCTAGGTTGATTTAGGAATGCCCTGTACTGAATATTGATTTCGGTTATCACAACAAACCAGGACTTTGGGTGGCTATTCTTTTGTTGTTGTTGTTGTTGTTGTAAAGGGTGTCCACAATACTTCAATATTAGGATGACATATATGGGTATAGTTCAAGTTCACTGGTCTAGGAACAGTTAATCTGAAGGCATGGTTATGCTTCACCCAATTCCATCACACATAAACTTCTAATTCACACAACTTAGTGTTTGCAACTTAGGTTGCAATGGTTTCTGTGACTCCCCAAAGTTTAAAACCACTTATTCCAGGGCCAAGGAGATGGCCCAGTAGACTATATGCTTGCTGTGCAAGCATAAGAATATGAGTTAGGAGCTGCAGCATCCATATATAAGTTGAGCATGATGGTGTCCATCTGTAACCCCAGTACTGGTGTTGGGAGAGGGAAGTGAGGCAGATCTGGGGAGCGCTGGCCAGAAGTCGAGCCTAAATTCCATTCTCCAAGTTCAGTAGGTGACTATCTCAAAATACAAAGTGGGGCATGATAGAGGAAAACAATTAATTTTGATGTCTGGCCATCACACATACATATAAGGATGAGTGTGCCACACATGTGTGCACATACTCACACACACACCCCTCATACACAAATACACATCCATCCATCAACTATTTCTTCCATATGACCTCATCCATGAAAATAATGCGAAACAAATGAACAACACAACTCATGCCAACTTAAGCATTTTCCAAGGCCTCATGACTGAGAGAGATCTGAAATATCACCCCAAACCCAGGCCACATGCTTCTTTTATTCTCACAAGAAACTGTCATGACTGACTTCCTATGTGCTCTACCCTTCTCTTGTCCTGAAGGATTTCTAGGATTTCATTGAAGACTTCCTCCCTCCTTGAGTGCCATATGAACCAAACCAACCAGTTCCTTCCTACTGTAGCATCCTTGAAGGTTATTTTGTTCACACTTCAAGAATGCATTCAAACACTAGAACTTTTGTCAGATCTGTCATCAACAACGACAACACCACAGCAGCAAAACTCCTAAATCAGTTCAACACCAGACCCAACACAATTTCAGTGTCCACAATGACAGCTGACAATGTCTCAAAGGAGCATAAACTGTCCAGTGTTTGCAAACAAATCATTTCCATCTATGAGCTACCTGGATCTTGATCTCTTATGTATCCATACAGTGACAATATTCATGACATTCTAACAATGTGCACACCCTTATGTAATCAAGGTGAACCGGATGTATCCATCCAAATTTGATGTCTTACCCAGGAATAAAGGGTTTATGTAGAAGTGCTGGAGGCACTTGGTTTGAAAGTCTCTTGGGAACTTGATGTGGTCCTTATACCTAAAGCACCATGACCCAAGTATGCCAAACCTGTGGGCCATGTGTGACCAAGGATAGCTATGAATGTGATCCAATGAAAATCATGCATGTACATAAATGCTATGAATTTTTTTGGTGATTTTCTTCTTGATGCTCAACTATATATTTCTTGAGTGTGAACCTGGTAGGTGACAATTTGATGTCAGAAGCTTGGGTTCACTACTTTAGACTTTTGCTTAAAACAAACTGGAGAAAATGGTTTTTGTAAAAGATTATCATGGATGCCCCAATTCCTAAAAATAAACCAAGAAGTTGCTTGCTTACCTCCTCCAGGGCCCATAAAGAATCCACCACAGGCTTGATCTTCTTCTGGTTGTACAGCCCAATGAGCTTCTCGACCACTCCCCGGATGAGGCCTGAGCGGCCCTGTTTGAAGAGCAGGTTGAGGAGTGAGAACCCTGCAATGACTTTGTTTTCTTCATACAGCTTGATGGGGTTCACTTTCTCCACCTGCCACCACTGCAATTAGAGAAGATTCTAGGTTACGAAGTCTGAAGACTGGGCTACAATGTGCAACATTGACTATATCATGAGCTATCATCTACTCCAAGGAAGCCAGGTTTGAAACTGGGTGGATTCTGGTGGACGAGCAAGCAGTCTTGGTGATTTGTCTTTTAAGCATCTATCTCTGGAACCACAGCAGTTGGCGCAGAGGATATACTAGACAGCAATGCTGTGAGACAGCTTTAGCTTGGAGAGAGAGAGAAAGAAGACTGGGCATTCCTTATTCCAAAATCTCCACTCTAAAAATGCTTCACAAGCCATATCTGTTTGAATACTAACATAATACCACAAAGGGACACTAAAAATACTGTCTACACTGGGAATGTAGCTCAGTTGGGACAGTGTTTGCCTAGTACATACAAAATTCTGGGTTTAAATTCTAGAAAAACATAGAGTGAGCATTGTGGAGGTGGATGCTTGTAATCCCAGAACTTTGGAAATAGAGACAGGAGGGAAATCCTTGTCACTGTCAGCTAAATAGTGACTTTCAGAAGGCACGGTAGAGGTGACCACCACGAATGCAAGAACATCTTTTAAATTTTTTTTTCTAAGAGGGTGAGTCAGGGAAGAGTAATGAAAAGGCTACTGGAAAGGTAGGTAGAAAGGAAGGGTAAGTTAAGAAGAGAGCACAGCACAGATTGATAAATCCAAGTGTAAATGGCTCTTGTGTGGGTTCAGCATTTGATATGTGACAAGGATTTTATGGTCAGATGTACTGCTCCTCTTGAGCTGTCTCATCCCCAGCACTGCTAAATGTGATTCAGTGAAGAATTCCATGTATGTGGCTATGGGTGTAGTTCAGTTTGTAGACTGTATGCCTAGTATGCAGGAACCCTGGTTTTGCTCTCCAGCACCACATAAAATTAGATATGGTGGCACCTGCCTAAGGGCTTCCTGTTTATTTGCAAACTGTTTTCCCTTACTTTTGCTCTCCTAGCATGTGTATCCCCAAAATAAAAATTCACAATCTTGGGCCCCAGAATTAAGCTTGCTACCTACACATCTGTAGGACCTCAGTGAATGTTTGTGTAATGCAAGCCAGCTGATGTTACAGCCACTGCACAGCTGTGACGAATAGCTCTAGAGATGGCTCAGTGCCTCAGTGCCGGGAAGTGCTTGTCACAAGGACTGACAACCTGAGTTTTATCCTTGGGACCTACATGGTGAAGGTAGAGAAGTGACTTCTGCAAGTTGTCCTCTGACCTCTTCACACAAACCATGCCAGATGTACACACACACACACACACACAAAAAAAATATTTAACAAGTATAGTTAAAATCTTCTTTTAAATGTCTAGAGCTGAGTGTCATTTGCTAGTTGTGTAACTAGTCAATTCACCTAACCTCTCTGTGTTCAGTTTCCTTATTATAACCTGGGGAGAGGGAGGTTGCCATAGAAAGCAAATGTGCTCATATAAGATCTATGCCATTACATTCATGTGAATATATCCCATGCTCCATATGTATAAATAAATTTAATTGTCCTTTTAATCTGAAAGCCATGTTTGAGATTTATTGAGCAAGAAGCAAGAGCTTGGAATTTGGCTGCTCCCTAAATGTTAACTTCATCTGTAAGAATCACCCTTGTAACTTTGGGAGCCTATCCCACATAGAGGGATACTCCCTGATCCTAGAAACACGGGATAGGCCTAGGCCCTATCCCAAAGGATATGACAGACTTGAAGGACCCCCTATAGAAGGCCTCACCCTCCCTGGGGAGAAGAAATGGTATGGGATAGGTAGGGTGTTAGTTGGGGGGCAGGAGAGGAGGGGAAGGAGAGGGAACTGGAATTGACATGTAAAACAATCTTGTTTCTAATTCAAATAAAAAATTAAAAAAAAAAAGCTGGGTGTTGGTGGCACATGCCTTAATCCCAGCACTTGGGAGGCAGAAGCAGGTGGATCTCTGTGAGTTTGAGGCCAGCCTGATCTCCAGATCGAGTGCCAGGATAGGCTCCAAAGCTACACAGAGAAACCCTGTCTCGGGAAAAAAAAAAGAATCACTCTTGTAATGGCCCAAGATCGAACAGCAAGTCTGACAAAGTATAAAGAATTCACTCAGCTGAAATCTTAAGATGGAGCATAATTAAGATATCAGAGTGAGAACTCTCTATAAGATTCTAAATGTGCCTTTCTTGATTGCATAGGATATTTTTTCCTGGAGAAAAGCCATCAATGCACTTCTCAGAAAACCTTCTCTTCAATTTACTTCTAACCAATCAGCTTGCATGGTCCTGGGCCTCTGGGCTTTTATTCATGACCTTCAGCTCCAGAGCACAAAGGTACTCATCTGAGGAAGAGTCTCCATCCTGGCTGTGTTGTTATAAATACCTCCTCTAGCATGGGCACACTGTAATTATTTCATTAGTACTGAGTGTTGGGATTGGGCATTAAGGGTGAGAAAAGGGAAAACATTTCTTACGGTTGTATGTAATTTGGGACCAGCACAATTCCTTATAGCAGTCTTTCAGCGTCATGCAAATTGTATCCACAGCAACAAAACAGCTATTAGTGGTACAAAGCCTGTCTGCAGGGACAGACAGTAGATAGCATCCTTCCGGAGGCTCTATCCTTGTTCCTACAGGCACTGAAGTTCAAATGACTCCTGGACTTCACTTTTATTAAAATCCCGTATGCAAACAATGCAAAAAATGAGTCCTTTAATTTCTGATCTCACATACAGAAGGAATACTGTCATCCCCCAATTCAGCAGATGTTCTTTGAGGGTAAAATTTGGGCTGTCCAGATAAATATTCCTGGCATTTTTAATACTTGACAGCCTCCAAAATCATCTTGGAGTCAAATCCCTGGGTAAGTGGGGGAATTTCTAGACTGGGCTAACTGAGATGGGAAAACCCTTCCAAAATGTGACCAATACAACTCCATTGTGATATATGGAGAGTGAATTCTAGTGTCTGTTCCCTGGCTCTGTCACCACCCTGTTCACAATGCCTCTACCTCATCCTGCCTCCTTCCAGAATCCCTTTGAGGTTGGATGGGCATTCACAATCCAGTTATTAACACATTTCCTTATTGTTGGGTATATCTCCTTAATAGAATGTAGGAGCCACAAGGGTCCTAAACACTTCTGTCCCATCCATGGTGATACCTTGATATCTTGGAATTCTACCCACAGTAGAGGCTCAGGAAATGCCTGTGTGGTAATGCTTATCATTATTGAGCATACTCCTCTGAGAGAAACAACTACCATTTTCATCCCTGACATTCCCTCAGAGAAGGAGAGGGTAGAGGGGATCATTAGGTCCTCACTTGAAATTGCAGATTACAGGCCATTTGTAATGCAATTTTGCCCTAATTGCATGGGGTCTAGCTGTATCAGAAGGTAATAGACAAACATGATCTTGGGAAGGCTAAAGGAAGGGGCTCCATTTATGTGGCCACGGGGAAGCCATCATCTAGCTGGTTATGAATTTCCCAGTGCAGCTGCTTTAGGGTCAGCTAAAGCACTCCCACCATTAATTACTCACCCACACTCCATTTGTAAGGGCAATAATGTTAGTGGTTCCTCTGGGTGAACTCTGATGGAATCATACTTTGGTTTCTTGTGAGAACCTTATGTGGGGGTGTCATTTACATCTCCACAGGGAAGAAATTCTTGCAACACTTATCTGGTGAATTGGCTGCACCAGAGACTGGGAGCATGAGGACAGAAGTTGAACAGTTGTGAGAAATAGTGGTCCCTTGCTCTAGTGGGTGGGGTAACAATCCCAACCCAGCTTAATGCCAACACATACAGACAGCTCTGAGCAGCTGCAGTGAGGGAGAACACCCCTCAATGTCAGACAAAGTCATCACACACTCAGAAATTATTCAAGTTAGGAGTTTCCCATTCCCATCTCCAACACAGTAGGATGGGGACACAGAAATCTACTGTGCCCCCAGAATCCTGGCCAGAAAATGGTCAAAATAAAAGACTGTTTACTATAGGGAACAATTCCAGTCCAGTAAATCTACGTTCACTTGTAACAGATAGTTGAACCAATCTCTACTGGAATAAAAAGGAAGCTTTTCAAAATTTTACTGACACCACCAACTTTCAAGTCCTCATCCGGCCTGTGTGCAGTTAGCAAGGTATGGAAATGGGATTTATTAGAATGCACAATGCAGATGACAGGCTAGCAATTGACCAATGTCTTTTTTGTTGTTGTTGTTTTTGTTTTTGCTTTTCCAGAGACAGGGTTTCTCTGTGTAGCCATGGATGCCCTAGAACTTACTATGTGGATCAGGTGGGCCTCAAACGCAGAGATCTGCCTGCCTCCACCACTGGGATTAAAGGTATGTGCCACCACTGCTTGGTGACCTATGTTTTTAGATGGAGCTCACAACATGCAAATGAATGTTAACCACCAGCTCACAGACAGGCACAGATACTTACTGACTTTGCAAAACTGAAGAAGCTCTTGGTCTCTCCAGTAACCATGTTGGATGATCCTGCAAACGAAAGATTCCCAAGTCAAGTAACTGTTCATTAAAATCAAGATATCTTTTTTTTAAATCTTGAAATATTTGTATTTGAATTAGAAACAAGATTGTTTTACATGTCAATCCCAGTTCCCTCTCCCTCCCCTCCTCTCCTACCACCCACCCCCAACTAAAACTCTACCTATCATATATCCTTTCTGTTGCCCAGGGAGGGTGAGGCCTTCCATAGGGTGTCATCAGAATCTATCGTATCCTTCAGGATAGGGCCTAGGCCCACCCCTGTGTGTCTTGGCTCAGAGAGTATCCCTCTATGTGGATTGGGCTCCCAAAGTCCACACCTATGCTAGGGATAAGTACTGAACTACTACAGGAGGTCCCATAGATTTCCGAGGTCTCCTCACTGAAACCCACATTCCTGGGGGCTGGATCAGTCCCATTCTGGTATCCCAGCTATCAGTCTGAGGACCAAGAGCTCCCTGTTGTTCAGGTCAGCTGTTTCTGTGGGTTTCACCAGCCTGGTCCAAGATATCTTCTTATGGAAGAAGAGTGGCAGGTGTTTCATTTGTACACAAGTGGCAAAAGCTTACAAAAACATGCTTCAGTCTTGGAAAAAGTAGAAGTGTTAGGGTGGGGCACAAAGTGGAACATTTGGCTAGGTGTCATCAACTCTTAGAGGAAGGGAGATTTCTCATGGTGGTTGTTTCATTCCTTTGGAAAACCAGGCATGTAGCAAAAGGTGATTCATTAGTCCAATGTTTTAATAATATGGGACATTTTGGTTATGTTGATTGAAAATAAGAAGTGAACTTCTGTAGGAAAGCAGTACATAGATCCAAATTTGATTTACTAGCAAGTGAGGGACTTAGGACTCTGACACGGGCTGGGTACTGAAGGGTAGGAGAAAAACTTGGATGCATACAAAAAATGAGATACAGGAAAGATGGAGGAGATAACAGTAATTTCAGAGATCCAAGGAATGTGTGACTATTTGTCAGATCCAAAAGGTTCTAGGCAGAGAAGTTAAGAAACAAAACAAAACAAAACCTAAAACTTTAGGTAAAAGAATATTGGAAACCGTGTGATGACAACTGGGCCAAGTGACACTCAGATACCAGATGGAGGGAAAGATGAGATGAGATGCTCAGAGGGAAATGACCCCTGTGTAGGGTTTCCAACGGGGATGTGGTGAGAAGAAGAAACTCTTGACAATAGAGAGAACATCCTGAGGCACAGCCCCTCTCAACAGACATTCCCCATTTGGAATCATAATTTTTCTTAGAGAACAGTCATTTACTTTAAAAATTGCATATTTTAGAATTAACCATTTGATCTGGCTAAACTCTTTCCCAATCAGTTAACCATTCCTTTATCTTTGATGGGGTAATGAGTCCCAGGAATCATAGTGTCAGGCTTCCATTACATAGTAACCAAGTGATCAATGTAATTACTTGGATAATTGAGAGATAATCAAGTTGAAGTTCACCCAAATGACATGATGGAATTGAGGCAAAAATATAACTCCTGGCTAATGAAAAGGAAGGATGAATAAATTGTCCATCTGCCTTCTGTTAGTCACATCCGATGTTCTTATAATGATATTGACCCTTGTAGGTTTTTCCATTGATAATATTAGCTAATTATTTACTTCTTGGGAAATAGGTGGTCAGGATAGAAATGACCAGAGCATGTCAGCAAAGGAGTGTTGCTCACCTGCTTGGTGAGCTCAGTTCTTTTGTAATAATGATCTGATGAGGAGAAGATATTTATAATCCCCAAAAATCACTTTTATAAAGAGAATTTACTTCATTTTTTCCTTCTGAAATACTCAGATTTAAGGCTCATTTCTGATGCAAGGACAGGACAGAGAGGTTTAAGGAATCTCAAACATCAGATACCCCAAAACTCTGATTTGGAAGATGGCCTCTGGCTTTCTATACACCTTTTGGAATTTGTGGAGACCAAAGTTTAAATTTGTTTGTGTGTGTGTGTGTGTGTGTGTGTGTGTGTGTGTGTGTGTGTGTGTGACAAGAAGGTCAGGCACTAAAGTTTCATTTTGATAGAGAAAATTTGCTTCTAATCTTCATAACTTTCCTGTACACTCAAGAACATAGTAGATATGGCCAGGCATGGTGGCTCACACTTATAATCCTATCACTGAAGAGGCTGAGGCAGTAGGATTATGAGTGCAAGGCAAGCCAGGGCTATTCAAACAAAACAAAACATTTAAAAATGACAGTGTATGGGATAGGGCAGTAGGCAATAAGTTAGTTAGTTTTATAATTTATGACAACAGTATCAATATAATAAGCATACTAAAAAATCCCGACACTCCAAGTTTGTCCTTTACCCAGGATATTAACACTTTTCACCTTGAAGACTGTGGTAAGCATAGTGGGGTGTTTTCTGATGTTTTTCATCTTAGCCCATTGTGTATGCACTCACCATATAAAATGTAGGTCCCCAGAGGTTTGAGGAGACTGAGCCCCTTGCCAGTGTTGTCCCCACACAGGCAGTCCAAAACAATGTCCACACCTTCAGCAGAGATCCTGCACAGAAAGAGACGAGGCAAAATAATGTAACTGGTCAGGAACCAAACTCTTGAGTCTTTGTTTTCCATGTCATATCATCTAGTGTCCAGAATAAAACGAGTGAACACTCTAGGGCCATCTGTTTAACTACTGTCATCCCTGACTTCCTGAAGATGCCTTCGATAAGTCCTCTGTAAGATGAAAATACCTCAAGTTAAATTTTTGTTGAATTCATCTAACCTGATATCTGACATAGCTAAGCAGTGCAATACATTGTAGCATGCCAAAGATTTACCCCCATGTTCACATGGCTGCTTTGACACTGCCCCACCTCTAGCATCACAGAATATTATAAGACACTTTGGTAGCCCAGGAAGAACTCAAAATCAATATCTGAAATATAATGTCTATGGATGTCACTGCTTAAAAAAATGTCCTGGACCAAACCACCATGAGTCAGGCACTATCTGTACAAGTATTTCACAAAGTTTGGACAGCAAAATATCTCTCCAAAGAAAAACTCTGGAGTAGAATAATGAAGAGGAAATTGTAGTCAGAAGGTTGGTCCCATTAACCTTCCCTCACAAAAGGAAGAAGGTTGGCCAGCCACTTGCCTGAGATTCTAGCTGCTCCCTTCCATCTGAGACATTGTCTTTGTGGTGCTACAGTATTTAGGAGACTTAATATTGACTGGGGTGGGAACTGCAGAGTTCCAAATTTTGTGTGTTGCCATGTATGGTAGGGTAGGCTTTTTGATGATATGGATGCCTGAATACTACCATGTTTTAGAAGTAATGGCTTACCAAAGTGCCTGTAAGTAAACTCCCTCCACAAAAAAAATTAAACTCTTGGTTTACCAATCAGACATGGATAGGATTTATTTCTTTAGTCTTTCACCTATCTTGGTGAATGAGCATTCCTGTACATTGCTCCTCATGAGGGGTTATGCAATTTGTGGTTTTGTTGAATTCTAACATTAAAGCATGGTGGTCTGATAAAATACAGGGGGTTATTCCAATTTTTTGTACCTATTGATGTTTGCTATATTGCCGAGTATGTGGACAGTTTTAGAGAAGGTTCCATGTGGTGCTGAGAAGGTATATTCTTTTGTGTTTGGAAGAAGTGTTCTATAGATGTCTGTTGAACCCAATTGGGTCATAACTTCTATTAGTTCCTTTGTTTCTTTGTTAAGTTTTTGTCTGGTGGTCCTGTCTAGTGGTGAGAGGGGGTGTTGAAGTCTCCCACTATAAGTGTGTGAGGTTTTATTGTGATTTGAGTTTTACTAATGTTTCTTTTATGAATGTGGAAGCCTTTGTATTTAGGGCACAGATGTTCAGAATTGAGGCTTCATCTTGATGGATTCCTGTGATGAATATGAAATGATCTTCTGCATCTCTTTTGATTGACTTTAGTTTAAAGTCTAATTTGTTAGATATTAGGATTGCTATACCTGCTTCTTTCTTGGGCTCATTTGATTAGAAAATATTTTCCCAACCCTTAACTCTGAGGTACTGTCTGTCTTTGAAGTTGAGGTTTGTTTTTTTGTATGAAGCAGAAGGATGGATTCTGTCTTATCCATAACAGATAAGGAATTTAAATAGATCTATAACCCCCAATGAAATAGAAGCAGTCATCAAAAGCCTCCCAACCGAAAAAAAGGACCAGGGCCAGATGGCTTCAGTGCAGAATTCTACCAGAAATTCAAAGAACAGCTTACACCATTTCTCCTCAAAGTATTCCACACAATAGAAGCAGAAGGGTCATTGCCAAACTCTTTTTATGAGGCTACAATTACTTTGGCACCCAACCACACAAACACATAACTAAGAAAGAGAACTACAGACCAATATCCCTCATAAACATTGATTCAAAAATACTCAATAAAATACTGGCAAATTGAATCCAAGAACACATTTGAAAAATAATCCACCATGATCAAGTAAGCTTCATCCCAAGCATGCAGGGATGGTTCAACATACAAAAATCCACCAATGTAATCTACCATATAAACAAAAAGAAAAAGAAAAATCACATGATCATCTCACTAGACGCTGAAAAAGCCTTTGACAAAATCCAACATGCCTTCATGATAAAGTTCTTGGAGAGATCAGGAATAACAAGAACACACCTAAACATAATAAAAGCAATATACAGTAAACCAACAGCCAACATCAAACAGAAACTCAAGGCGATTCCTCTAAAATCAGGAACAAGATAAGGCTGTCCACTCTCTCCATATCTCTTCAATATTGTATTTGAACTTCTACCTAGAGCAATTAGACAACAAAAGGAGATCAAGGGGATACAAATTGGAAAAGAAGAAGTCAAACTTTCACTATTTGCAGATGATATGATAGTTTACATAAGTGACCTGAAAAACTCCACCATCGAACTCCTACAGCTGATAAACACCTTCAGCAAAGTGGCAGGATACAAGATTAACTCAAAAAACTTAACAGCCCTATTATATACAGATGATAAATGGGCTGAGAAAGAATTCAAAGAAACATCGGTCTTTACAATAGCCACAAACAACATAACATACCTTGAGGTAATGCTAACCAAACAAGTGAAAGACCTTTATAACAAGAACTTTGAGTCTTTAAAGAAAGAAATTAATTCTGGAAATTTCCATTTCCAGAAAATGGAAAGATCTCCCATGCTCTTGGATAGGTAGGATCAACATAGTAAAAATGGCAATCTTGCCAAAAGCAATCTACAGATTCAATGCAATCCCCATCAAAATCCTAGTACAATTCTTCACAGACCTTGAAAGAACAATACTCAACTTTATATGGAAAAACAAAAGACCCAGGATAGCCAAAACTACCCTGTACAATAAAGGAACTTCCAGAGGCATCACCATCCCTGATTTCAAGCCTATTATAGAGCTATAGTCCTGAAAACAGCATGGTATTGGCACAAAAATAGACAGGTAGACCAATGGAATTGAATTGAAAACCCTGATATTGACCCACACACCTACAAACACCTGTTTTTGGCAAAGAGGCTAAAATTATACAATGGAAAGAAAGCATTTTCAACAAAAGGTGCTGGCATAACTGGATGCTGGCATGTAGAAGACTGCAGATAGATCCATGTCTATCGCCATGCACAAAACATAAGTCCAAATGGATCAAAGACCTCAACATAAATCCAGCCAACTGAACCTCTTAGAACAGAAAGTGGGAGGTACCCTCGAACAAATTGGAACAGAAGACAGGGGGAGAGGAGAACATGAGGGAGCAGGAAGATTGAGTCGGGGGAAGAATAGAGGAGAGCAAGAAAAGAATACTATAATAGAGGGAGCCATTATAGTTTTAAAGAGAAATCTGGCACTAGGGAAATTGCCAGAGATTTACAAGGATGACACCAACAATCTAAGCAATAGTGGAGAGGCTACCTTAAATGCCCTTCCCCTATAATGAGATTGATGACTACCTTATATGCCATCCTAGAGCATTCATCCAGTAGCTGATGGAAGCAGAAGCAGACACCCACAGCTAAACACCAAGCTGAACTCCTGAAATCCAGTTGCAGAGAGGGAAGAGTGATGAGCAAAGGGTCAAAACAAGGCTGGAGAAACCCACAAAAACAGCTGACCTGAACAAAGGGGAGCTTATGGACTCCAGATTGATAGCTGGGAATCCAGCATAAGACCTATCCAGACACCCTTAAAGTGGGTGTCAGCTAGGAAGCCTGAACAATCTATGGGGCCTCTGGTAATGGATCAGTATTTACCCTAGTACATAAATGAACTTTAGGAGCCCTCTCCTCCTACAGGGATACTTTCTCAGCCTAGACACACAGAGAAGGGCCTAGACCCTGCTCCAAATGATAAGACAGACTTTGAAGATCCCCCATGGAGGGCCTTACCCTCCCTGGGGTGCAGAAAGGGGATGGGATAAAGGGTTTGTGGGGGGCAGGGAAGGAGGGGAGGAGAGGGAACCGGGATTGACATGTAAAACAAGCTTGTTTCTAATTTAAATTTAAAAAAGAAATAAATTTTACATTTTTGAGTTAGAGTGATAGTTTGGCAGGTAAACGTGCCAATCATCAAACCTGACAAGCTGAGTTCAAGCCCAGTGAGTCACATGGTGGGAGGAGAGAACTGACTTCCTCTACAAGTTATCCTCTGACCTCCACACACAGAGTATGGCACACACCCTCCATTAATAAATAAATAACAAATAAATACATGTAATAAAATTTTCCACATGCAATACCTGCATTTATTTATAAGTTACAGTATGATATTTTGGCACATGCACACAAATCAGAATGAGCAAAGAAATCCAGGTAATTAGCACACCCCCTCATCTCAACCACTACTTATTCCAAGGTTGCTTAACTGGAAGCTGTTTGCTCACCCCCCCCCATGGGTGATGGACAGAGAGGTTACACATTGCCATGATATGGGGGATATGGCAGGCAGCTGTTAACTACATCTAGTACATACCATTGCAAGGGATGGCCTCCAAACACAGAATGACTCCAAGTGTACACAGTGTTAAGAATAAAGAGCCCTGATCTAGCCTGTTCCTGCCACCTCAGCATCTCACACAGCCACAGCCTTCAAGTTGGGTGGCTTGGTTCCCTCACTGACCCAGGGGTGAGTCACCCCAATTGCCTTAGGGAGCATGTGCACAGATGATAGAAAGTTTAAACTCTGAAAGCAGGCCATGTGTGGCAAGTCCCAGTGCATGTAAGTCTGTAAACACTATTTAAACCTTCTGTACCTTGGCTTCTCCCTAAAGAAATAAGAACAGTGTCCACATCATCAAATTTGCAAAGGCCTAAAATAAACGAGCTTCCATGTGTGCTTTGGGCTTTCAGTCAGACATCACTTCCGTACGTTCCCAAATGCCCTGGCTGTCTCTATTTGGTGTTGATGCCACTGCTTATCACATTAACTGTGACTAATAGTTTTGACATTTTAGGACAAAGGGATACGTGTGCCTTGGTCACCATTGTGTTTGCATAACATATTTTTAAGGCATCAATAAAAAGTAATAAAACATGAATGCATAAACATAAGGTCTTAAACAATATTGTGTACCATTTCCACCAACTGTTTGATTTTGAAGGCAGCCTTATTGAGCTATAGTTGATGGCAATAAATAGGACAGATTTAAAACGTGCAGTGCATAGTTCAATGAGTCATGGCAGTCCACACCAGTGAAACCAAAGTCCATACCAGCAAAATTACTCAAAGTGATGGATACATTCTTCCAGCTCAAATGTTTCCTTGGGTCACCTTGCAAACTATAAAGAGTTGGGGAAAACTGAGCGCACACATTGGGAAGGTAAATTTGGACCTAAGCTTTGGTCTTCTCATCTGTGAAGTGGAGGGCATTTGTTTAAGATGCTTGTGAAGTGGTTATCTAAGTGAGCAGAGGCTGACTGAGCATGGTCTTCTTACCTTTTCTGCCCTGTCCCAGCTCCCCTGAGGCTCATTCCCACACCCCCTCCTGCTGAAATGCTTTACAACCTTCCGGGGGCCATGGGGCTATGTTGACCTTCTCTATGCAATTCCAACCCCCTCTATTTATTTAATTTCTGAAGGCCTTTGAATCAGATGCACAGCCCTCAAGTTTTCTAACTGGTCCATTTCCATCCACTGTCATCTTCTTTTACACATAGATAAGGAAACCAATGCAAAGACAAAGTCTACATCAGAGTAGTTGTTTTTCACCAGGTTCTGGAGATAGCTCAGCTGTTAAAGTTCATTCCTCACAAGCAATGGGAGCTAAGTTAGGCTCCCTAGAATCCAAATAAAATTGCTGGATGTGGTGAGCAAGCTGGTAATCCCAATATTTGGGAGGCAGACCCAGGAGGATGTCCGGGGCTTACAGACTAGCCAGTCTAGCCATGGTGAGCTCCATACCAATGATAGACCCAGCCTCAAAGATGGGTATCAATATTTGTGAAGACTATCCCCTTACCACCACACACATGCACACATGTGTGATCATACCCGCACATAAAAAATGCATGGACACACATACACACACAACACATGTATTACAAAATAAATGTTTTTTTTTTCCTCTAATTTCTTTCCTGGCTTAGCATGAATTCGAAAGAGTCCCTCCAATTGGCTGGTCTGTATGAGTTTTTATTTCAGGAAATTTTGTTTTATTGTATTGTTGTAGTTCACTGTACATAGATTATTATAACCATGTATATACAGAAAACACCAAAAAAAAAAAAAAAAGGAAACAACACTGCACATGCTTTACTACATGTGTGTGACCAAGTGTTTTCTCTTTCGTTGGACAGCCCATGCAGAGAGAATCTGAATCAAGTTGTGATCATAGTTTTGATGGAACTTGGCATTCTCTTTTCTTCCCCTAAAATCTGCCATAGGCATCTTTTCTTTTTGTGACACAGCCTTCATAATTATCGTTTTTTAGGAGCTACATAACACACACATGTGGTGTAGCAAAATCCCTGCACTATTTGCCTTCTGTTGACAGTGGAGGCTGGATATGATTGCTGCTGTTACAGACAGGCCTACTATAAGTCACTCTCGACATATGCTGAGCACTGACGACCATGCAGAAGCAGAGCTCAGCTCAGTAGCTTTGTGCCTTTGGCTTTGAGCTTGCTCCGGACTATTTCCAGAGGACAGAATTTCTGGGCAGAGGCTTCACAGTCACAGTTCCCTAGCCATTTCCCATATCCACAGGGTCTCTACTTAAAATGAGCTGTTGGAAGCCACCTCTAGAGGCAGGTGGTAGTGAGATGGGTCCAAGACACTCCTGCCTTCTACTTTGCTGACAGTAGAAATCACTGATTCTGGCTCTGAGTGGAGCCAGGGAGGGTGGGGCTGAGGAGATGGAGCAGCTGGGTGGGAAGTAGGCCAGGCAGGAGTCACCTGGCTATGAGCTTCCATTTGTTGAGGACAGCTGAGGTGTCCTGATTTTCTGTTCTTATTGCTCTCCACAACCAGCTACATTTGTTTCCTTTCAGAATCTAGAGTTTCCATAGCACTTCAGCAACGCTGTCCACCCATCCAAAATGCTATTCGCCCCTCAACTTCTCATCTTTCAACTCTCAGTCAAAACTTACTCAGATCATTATCATGTCAGAATTTCCCACCTGAATTTCTCCACCAGAGCGTATGTGCAAAGTGTAAACCAATGTATTCTTTCAATAGTTTCTTTTTCTTCTTTCCCCTTCCTGTCTCCCCTCCAAACTCCGTAAGTACAGAGTTTTCCTGATTGGTTGTTGCTGGCTCTTCCTCTTTGACACAGATTCAATCCCATCTCAGACCCTCAATTAGGTAGATGAATGCAAAACTATCAGCTGAAGAAGCTAAAGAAAAGATTATGAAGGAACAACTATAGTTCATATTTCAGATCAGAGCTTGGGAAACTCAAGTTGAAAGTAGGTGAAATGGGAAAACAGAAGTCTTTAAATTTACCTGTAATGTCTGCACCTCTGAGAGATGGGATGGGATTCTAATATTTAGCTTTAGATAAAAATCCCCCTTTTATTATGTACTATTGGAAATATTGGGATAGCCTTACATTTTCTCTCTCTCTCTCTCTCTCTCTCTCTCTATCTATCTCTATCTCTATCTCTCTCTCTCTCTCTGTGTGTGTGTGTGTGTGTGTCTGTCTCTGTGTGTGTGTGTGTGTGTGTGTGTGTGTGTGTGTGTGTGTGTGTGTGTGTGTGTGTCTGTGTGTGTCTGTGTGTGTCTGTGTGTGTGTGTGGAGGAGCCAGAGGTTGACACTGAATATCTTCTTCAATCATTCATTCTACATCTTAAGTTTTAGACAGGGTCTTTGTATTGTAGCCCTGGCTAGACTCGAACTTACTATGTAGACCAGGCTAATCTTGAAATCACAGAGCCAGTCCCTGCCTCCCAAGGTGTGCACCACCATGTCTAACTTTACCTTAGTTTTTGAGACTGGGTCTCTCATTAAGCTTTGAGATATATTTGGCTAGACTGGCTGGCCGTCAAGCCCCAGGGATTCTCATGTCTTTGCCTCCCTAGTGATGAGATTGCAAGTATGTGCTACTGTTCTTGGCTCTTACTGGGTTTGGAGGATTGAATTCAGGTCCATACAATTGCATAGCAATCACTTTAATGAGTGAGCTCCAGACTGACAAATTTTAAAATCCACCCATCAGAAAAACTTCCTTTCTACAAAAATGCCCCCACTTAATAAAAACCCCAATCTTGTCCAAATTTCTGCTTGAACAGCCCAGCTTTGTAGGTAGATGTTTGTCCCTTTTAATCTTAATTTGTGACTCAGAAAAAAATGTTCCTTTATCATGGCTCTGGCTGGGTGACTAATTACTTTTGGGCTTTATAATTTAGTGTTAGACTATGAAAAGAGAAAAATAACAGCTCTTGGCCACCACTGGTTCCTCCTGCAGTTCTCAGTTGAAAACAATGAGACTGAGTTCACCCTGGGCAGCAGCCAAGTGAAACACACACACACACACACACACACACACACACACACACACACACACACACACACACACCATCTATAGCTGTACAAGCACCTGGGCTCTCCAGGGGATTCCTTCTGTCGACACACATGGCCATGATCAATAGCTTCTGGATCACAGGTAAACTGTAATTAGACTGTATAGTCAGACATCCCTGAACTTATACCCTGTTGGAGATTTATTGCTATTTTCCTGACCCTTGAACTTTTGAACTCACTTGCTCAGTATGCAGACAGCTACCTCTATCTCTAAAACATCCTCTTCCAGGCTCTCTTCTTCCTACAGGTAACTATGCTCATGCTCTACTCTTTAGGAAGTCACCTTCTCTACAGTGAAAGAAAGCACAGGTTCACAAGCCAGGGAGCCTGGTATGAACTGAGGCTCTGATGTTCACCACTCCATGAAGGCAAGGTCTGCCTGCTTGTATAAGGAGGTGATGCTTTTCAGTCTGCTCTCAGTGAAGTGTGGCCAGGGACCCAAACAGTAGCATCAAATTTGGGCAGCATTATCTATAGTCTTCCCAGAACTGACCAATAAAAAACTCCAATACATGGTCTATTACTATCTTCCCATCTTCTAGCTAGAACCAAAGGAAAAGAAGGCTCAGGATGATGATGGACCCAAAATATAAAGAGCCTGGGTACCAGAATCTCCTTACAGATGAGCATCTACTTTGAGCTTTTTTGTGTGAATAATTGAGAATTAGACTTGCATGTGTCAAGACAGTGTAGTGGCAGTTAGCATAACATTAACACATTAGTTTTGCAAGTTTTAGGGCTGCCTTCTTCCTTGGGGATAATAGCAGGGAGGTTGAGAGTATTTGATGCACCAACACACATGTGAAACACCAACCTCAGAGCTATGCTGAACCTCCAATATATGTTTACTATTGTCATTGTCAGTCATCTTATAAAGATTTACTTTTATTTCATGTGTATGAGTGTTTTGTCGGAATGTATGCTGTGTAGCATGTGAGTGCAGTACCCAAAGAAGAAAGAAGAGTGCTTCAGATCCCTGAATTAGAGTTACAGACCCTTATGAGTTTCCACGAGGTGATGGAAACTGAATGGCAGTCTTCTGCAAGAGCAGTAAATGATCCTAATCACCCTCTTCCTAGCCCCACAGTTAGCCATCTTCTAAATAAACATTAATGATCTTCAATCGAAGAGGAGGGACCAGCCTGGCGAGCTGCAAAGCCACCCCCTTACCTTTTTACTTCTTGCACATAGTCTGCATTTCTGTCAAAGAGGTGGGTCACAGAATCTTTGATGGCTTCATGCTTGAAAGTAGAAGCTGTTCCAAAGACGGTCACATTGGGGACAGTAGAACATAGCTGAGCCACAGCTTGACCCTGGAAACAACACAGAGTAATCACATAAACATCACCATTCTCAGAGAGATGGTGCATAACATGGGTCAAGAATACACCACAAAGTATGACACTTGCAGACACGTAATAGATCTTAACTATTTAACAGCCAGTATTGCTGGGAAGAAGGCAGAATTTTACACCTTTGACATAGTTGACATTTTTGAGTTTGAATTCACATTTCTCAGATAAAACTGTAGGGTATTTACTGGCATCTTTGGCCTCTACCGTCTTAAGGTAATGAACATCTCCAACTCAACTGTGACAGCCAAACGTGTTCAGGCATTGTAACACTGTCTCCTGAAGGACAAAACTTGCATTGGCTGGTAACCACTTGTGTGTGAGTAAAGCCAATAGGAGCCAGATAACTCCAGCACTAAACTTAACTACTATTTAACCATGCTGAGCTACATCTCAGCAGTCATACTATCTACTCCACAGGGATCTTGGAAGATGTTTTATTTTGATGCTCAGAAACAAATTCGGAGAAAACACTTGAATATAAATGTTTTATTTGTAAGATAATCTTAGATACTAACAGGGTTACTACCCCAAAGGGGAGTCATCAAGATGACACATCCTTTAAAAATATTCACATTCAGAAAAAAAAGAGAAGAAAAGAAAGAAAAGCAAAATTCTGGAGCATGCTTGTAACCTCAGTGCTGGGGAGGTGGAAACAGGAGGATTCCTAAGGCTAGATGGACAGCTATCCTAGTTGTCCAACTGAACATGTTTTAGGCCAATGAGAGAACCTTTCTCAAAAGAAATGTAGTTGGTAAACTGGAACAACATGTGAAGTTGTCCTCAGGAATCCCTGCAAAGGACACATGTGCACCTGCACCTATATACATATATGAGCATGTGCATACATATACACATATGCATACACGCCGCCAACACACAAAAAGACCCAAAAGAGAACCCAGATGATTTAACCCAATGGTTCAGTTCAACAACATGTGGAACTTCAGGGAAACAAAATCCCCCCAAAGAAAGAGTTGACCACTCATGTGTTATCAAATTCGTATCTACCATGGACATCCAGAGCTCAGCCTCTCTGACACCTCCCTGATCAAGAGCTTGTCAAACTAATTTCCATCTATTACTGGTTGAGGATTGCTTCTGTAGGAGTATCTCTTGACAGCTCTGTGTCCTCAGGAGTCAAGAGTGCTCGTGGCTAGACTAAAGCCCTCAGCCAGCAAGCTTCAGCATGTTGCATAGAGCAGATATACATGGCTGACTGAAAGGGTCCCATAGGGAAAGGCTAAATGAAGTATTATACCAGACTGAGGACCTGGGACAAAATGTGATTCGGACTAGATACTCAATTAATCTTAATCATCTCTCCCCCTCAGGGGCTTATTATATCCAGGGCTAAAGATGTCCAGTCAAATAAAGAAAAGGTCAACATGTGGTTTAAATGGCAAATGGTCGAGGAAGGAATTACAACTGCAGTTAAGAGGGGTTGATTTGTATCTCCTCTACCAATATGGTCAACATTTAAGACATCGAACAAAATTATGTGAGCATGTGCATTTCAAAACTTTCCAGTAAAACCCAATTTGCTGGTAATTAAGATGCATTAAAAGAAACTGTCATCACTGGTGAGAATTCTTTTTACCATTTTAAGGAGGGAGATTTTCTACCAGTCATCAGTCACAGTCATTTCTGCCTATCATCTTATCTTCATGTCTTCATGTTGGCAGATAATTCAAGTTGGCAGGTCAATTTATGGAAATGTTATCTTATCACCAATGCCAATTAAAAACAAGTTGGAGAGATTCATTGAATGTCAGAACTGTAAGATCACCCCGTGTCTCCTCCCCAAACACTGTCTCATAGATGAGGTGAAGGACCACAGCAAGGTCCAGGCCTCTCAGCTTTGCAGAAGCATGGCTGAGACTCAAACTCAGGCTTCCTGACTCCAGTTACTTCCATTTTCTATTATTCTGCTGTCGATTTATTTTGATATTTTAAGCTAAGAAATTTTAACTTGCTGCCTAAAATAGGCATGCCATTTTCACTGGGAGATCAACATTTTAGATTATGGACACAAGCCTAAGACTCTACACAGGGCACAGCTCTCTATGCTAAGGATAGTTTCGGTATTTAATTAATGCTTTGTACCAGATTTCACAGGACAAAGAAGGCTCTGTCTTCCAAATGAACATTAATATCATCAGCCAGTTCAGCAACTCCTTTAAATTCACTGACCTCATGTCAGCCTCGGTTACATCTCTGATGTAATATGGCTTGAGCAGACCCTGACAGTGATGGAAGAGGTTAGAATTAACTTTAACATCCTTTAGCCCCTTCTTCCTTCTGTTTTTGGACCAATGTGACATTTATTCATTCAACTAATTCCCAAATCCCCATTGTTTAGTTCAATGCTATTGACATTAGTCTCTATCTGGTGGATCCCTCCAAATCACATATCAAATTCATCTGATGCAAAACACAACTCATGACCACCGTGAAGATGGACTTATCTTTGAATCAATTTATGAAGGATGTCACAACAGTGACATGACACACTGGATAACTTCTACAATAAAAACTTTTCTTGAAGTTTAGAACTGCTCCCAAATCTAGGTGTTCATTCCTTCTGTAGATTATGAGGGAGATTTTTGCTCCAGGACACTTTCTTTGACCTGCAGATGGCTCCCCACTGTCTCTGTCTCTTCACATTGTTTTCTCTCTCTGCCAGTTTCTTGTGTATAAATTTCATCCTCCTTTGAGGATGCCACTGACATGGATTAGGGACCATTTGCAAGGATCTCCCATTAGTTTGATTGCTACTTCTGTAAAAATCCTGCTTTAATTTGACTATAAAGATCTGCCAAAGGTGTGTGTGGTCAAGGCTTATTTCCCAGTCTGCAGCATAGTTGAGGTAACACTTTGAGGGTAGAGATTACTGGGAGTTTTCGTGTCATTGTCAGTAGTTGTAGCCTTTGAAGGAAATGTGAGACTCTGGGCTTTCATCTCTCTCTTTTGCTTCATGTTGTGAGTAGCTTTGTTCTACCATATGCTCCCACCATGATATTGTAGCTTACCACAAACTTAAAATGGCAGAAACATTACAACATTAGGGAACTATGGCTGCACATGAAATCTGCTGTTGACTGAAATCAACATACAGGCGTGGCTCTAAATTATATCATGTAACATGAGTATTATATAAGGAATAATATATGCATATAACATATATTTATGACACTATGAATTAGAATAATGTATAATTATATGTTGATATCAAATACTTATACAGTTAGTGTTATATACATGAACACATACACATATAATTAATACATAATACAGAACATTTAGGAGCTGGAGAGATGGTTCAGCAATTAAGAGTGTGTACTGATTTCCTCTTCTTACCTCCTTGGGTACTCTCATGCACATGCATAGATAGACAGACAGACAGACTTTAGATCAATCTTAAAAACTTAAAAAAGAACACTTAATTAGCAATAGATAACTAGGATTCTTTTAATAATATTCATATACTATTTAAGTATGATATATAATATTTTAATAATATTATAATATATATTATTAAGTAATAATGGTTAGAAAGCACAAATTCAACTGTTTATAGCCTTTTAGCATCCCATCAATTAAATGAGATGATGAAAGACCCCAATGAGATCTCAATGATTTTTTTTAAGGTAAATGCCATTCTGTGTTCTGTGTTTAAGCATCCTCCCTCACAGTTATAGGAAATCTGTTTTCTCTCACTCCCCAGATAATGCAAAATCAGCAGCTCATTCATTCTTCCTTTCTCCAGTCAGTCAAGGAATTGCAGTGACTCAATAAACATTTGTGGGAGATAGAATGACTTCTCAATAAAAAGGATTTTGCAATCTACCTGCAGACCCACGGCATAAAATGAACAAGACAATCCATGCTTCTGGCAGCAGCAGTTAATAGAGATATGCACATGCCTATTTTAATTGGCTCACCTTCCCTCTTAGGGACACAGCTTCCTGCTCCAAGCACCCTTGCCCTTCTTATGGCTAACAATGCATCAGTAATAGCAGCTGGGCTCCCTTTTGTCCCTCCATGAGCCAGCCACTAAAGTCTTTGTTGAATCCTTAAACCACTCTAACACAATTTTTGTTTCCCATTTGAGCCTCAAAATGGGCATTCAGAGAGGGACTGGAACTGGCCCAAAGTTACGGGGCCTGTGAATGATAAAGCTGCGTGTCCGGACTCTAAAGTCACCCACGCTGCTGTTAGTCTTTCCATCTGTCCAGATGATCATGCAGACTGCTGACCCAGGACCTAACCTTTTAGCAGTTCAGTCTTTTGGCATCACAGTATGATGCTGTCTAACCCTAACCCTAACCCTAACCCTAACCCTAACCCAACCCTAACCCTAACCCTAACCCTAACCTACAGATGTGTTTGGCTGCATCCATAGTTATCCTCAGATGCATGCAGCCTGTGGGGTACCCATTAGACACACCTATTTCAGAGTCTTGGAGATACTATAGTTCTTGGCCTCAATCTCAAGATTTTACTGGTTTGGTCTGAAAAGCTGGGTATAGGTGTGAACAGGTTTCTAGTCCATTATCACAAGGTTGCTGGAGCTTTCAACCATACCCCAAAACATAGAGAGCAAGAAATCTGGGGACAACCATGAGGAAATGTTTCAGGTCCCCACACTTAAATAACACAAATGCAACACAACACAAGATCCTACAGTAGAAAATCCAGTCATACTAAATAAATGGTTAGAGGAGCAGTAGGATTAGCCTTTGGCATGGTCTATACTGAGTACTTAATAAGCAACAATCTTTGGCTATAGTTTTGGAGATGGGAAGAAGTGCAGAGGAATTCTGGAAAGTCACTTGGTGAGCATTGAAGACATGATTTTAACAGAGTGCAGAGATTTGAGATCCGAATCAGAGACTCAACAACACAAGAAAAGTAAGTGGGTAGCTCACAAGGGACTCTAGAGTGCAGGAGTCATCCACCTAGCCAGTTTTGTTCTCACTATATGTTAGAAGTCTGGCTTTGATCCTAGGGAAAAATACCACTTCTTCCAAAGGGTCACCCTGTCTCTCACCACAGGACCTTTGGACATCCAGTCACTACTGTTTAGAATCTTCTTCCCTGTCATTTCTTCTGTATTGTTCCTCATCATCCTCTATATCTCAGCCTCCCTCTTACTTAACTCACTCAAGCCTGTAGATATGTCTGTAATGCCTGCCTGTTGATTTTGCTTAGAGGTCCTGGAATTACAAAGTTGAAAGAATTACACATGGTTCCTCTAACTTGGGTTTTGTATTTTAATGAGGAAAAGAGTCAATGCAGTATTAGAAGTCCAATGACATATCTAGAGACCACCAGGGTAAAGTACCAATTCCAAGTAGAGTTTGGATCTAAGACTCTATGGTGTCCCATGCTTTTGTACATATGCAGGAAATAAACATGTGCATTAAGGAATGGTGCAATGGACATTGATGGGGACCAGACAGAGAAAAATGGCCCTCACCATGTTGTGTGTTCTTAAATGTGTCATGTGGCCTGGGGCAAGTTAATTTTCTGTGCCAGTTTCACTGTTCTAAAAATGGGAACTTAGGAGGCTGGAGAGATGGCTCAGCAGTTAAGAGTGCTTGCTGTGACATCATGAGGGCTGGAGTTAGGATCCCAGCACCCACATAAGAAGTCAGGTGTTCAAGGCATTGCTGTAATCCCAGCTCAACAAGGACAGAGGCAGGGGGATTACTGAGGGTTACTGGTTTTTGTCCTATCTAAGAAAAGAGCCACAGGATTGGTGAGAGATATTGCCTCAAAGGAATAAATGGAGATTGATAGAGGATATCCACCAGATACTATCTTTTCACCTTTGCATCTGCACACATATGTGGGCATACATGGACATAGACACAACAATAATTAACCAATGAATAAATTTTTAAATGAATGATTTTTGAGATTGTTCTTGTTTAAGACTTCTGCTCAACGAACTCATTCTTCAACTGAACCTTATAAAGACTATTCGAAGAAGTTTCCTAGAGACAGTAAAAATCAAACTAGACCCAGGGGCACAGGCCATTCATCCCATCTACTTGAGAGTAGAGACAAGGAGATTTCAAGTTCAAGGCCCATCTGGGATACAGAGTGAGTTCAAGGCCAAGCATGCTGGCAGGCTCGGGTCCAATCCCCAATACCATTTAAAAGCAAAGCAGAAAAAGAAGACAGGAAAGGAAGTTTCTATTAGCATCATAACCACTTCTGAGTTCACCTAAAAATAGAATTCTGTTTAGCTCTTGAAAAAGTTGTTTTCACTTTTAAACAGCTTATGGAAACCACAGACCATTAATTTTGGTCAGAGAATAGAAAAGACTGAGCAGAAGGAGCCTGTGAGTGCACTGAGAAACTGCATGGAGGAAATGGAGAGGGAAGATTTGTTCCAAAGAATCACAGGCTGATGTTTTCCCCTTTCATCAGTGCACAGAGGCACAGGCTTGCAAAGACCACTGTGTGCTGTATCACAAAGCCCAGGCCTCTGGACACTCATACCATCCTTACTTCTCTTATATAACAATATAGATGGTCACATTGGAACTTCACAATTGATGCTGTCTTTTGCCTGCTCAACAATTCAGTCCCCTCCATTCTGGGAAGAACATGGTTTTCAAACCCCACCTTGGGGACTGCTCTCTGTGACTCACCACTAAAAGTAGCCAAGAATATTCTATGGTCTCATCTATTATCCTCTAAAAGTCAGTTTTTCTTTTCCTTTGTTGTGTTGTTGCAAAGCTGTTGTTGACCTAAACATTACACGGATTGTAACAGGTGGGTGCTGAGAATTTCAGTGGTTGAGAAGCTACAGGGGTACAAGGTCAAGGCAGAAGACAGGAAAAAGGGGGAGAATGTGGGACACTGCTTTTTAAACTGCCAATCCCTCCCACACCCCATTGCCATATAATTCTTGGCTGGATGCACATGGCCTTGTTGAGTGGTAGAGACTATGGAAGTTGGAAGGCTAATTGGAGGGGGTTGGGCTCCATTTGCACAATCGTTTGGGTGACTATTGCTGTGACAAACCATCATGACTAAGAGCAAGTTTGGGAGGAAAGGGTTTATTTGGCTTATGCTTTCACATCCAAAGTATCACCGAAAGCAGTTAGGGCAGGAACTCAAACACAGTGGGAACCTGGAGGCAGGAGCTGATGGAGAGACCATGCAAGGGAGCTCCTTAATAGCTTGCTCAGTCTACTTTCTTATAGCATCTAGGATCACCTGGCCAGGGGTGGCCCCACCCACAATGGCCTGGGCTCTCCCACATCAATCACTAATTAGGAAAATGCCTTACAGGACTATCTACAGCCTTATCTTATGGAGGCATTTTCTCAATTGAGACTCCCTCCTCTCTGATAACTTTAGCTTGTGTCAAGTTGATAGAGACTTGCCAACACACACAGCTATGCAGAAGCCATCACCCATCATAAGGGGGGGTGGCCTTCCAGTAGTGTTCCAGAGTTACCAGTCACCAGTGTTCCTGTAAGCAAGCCAAATAAACACATTGGTTCTCCAAGCAAGACTTGAATCTGTCAGCTGGTCCCTATTTGGGTGAGTAGGTGTTTGCTCATACTTCCCAAGGAGAAGTTAACACAACAAGATCGTCCCCCTTTTAGTTCCCCCCCAAAGCAGTAGACACATTCTTTGAAAAGGCTTGGAAAATGCCGTCAGCCTTTTCCCCTTCCTCTTCTACTAGCTATATGACATCGCAGAACTAGTACCAGGCGATCTCCTCTTATAGAGGCCTCTTCAAAGGCTCCACACAGACCTTCCGTAGGAGAACTGGCCAGATGGGGCACTGCAGTCTCAGTTTAATAAGTCTTTTTGAGGAGTCAGATGAACTCATGTTGAGAACTCTGGAGGCAAATAATCCTAAGTAGGTAACATCTACTCCATGGGATAGAGGCAAAAAGCCCACCCAGCAGATCTGAATGGCAGGCATTCTATTCCCAACCAGAACAGAGCTTGGTTCTTAGTGTATCTTTTAAGTTCCCTGGGAATTTCAATGTGCAGCAGTGCTGGGATCCACCCCCTTCATGATGGTTCCTGCCTCTAACATGTCAGCCATGGCTGTGTCATGCTTCACTTCCTCTTTGCCTAACTGAGGTTGACGTCACAGCCTGTAGCTCAGTGTGTGGGATCCTGTCACTAGGGACATGACGGATGTAGGCTTCTGTGAGTCAGACACAGAAAGAGGAAATAAGTCCTTAGCACCAGGAGCAGGGCCTGAAGCTTTCACCCTTTGGAGGTGTGTGGTCTCTGAGCTACTTGGGCTGTAGCCACAGAAGTGTACACTGAGTTTCCCAAAGGCTCCTACTGTGAGTTCGAGGCCAGCCAGGTCTGAGTGCCAGGATAGACTCCAAAGCTACAATGAAAAACCCTGTCTTGAAAAAAACAAAAAACAAACAAACAAACAAAAGTACCACCAAGCCTGAAACCCTGAGTTCCATCTCCAAGACTCACCTAGTAGGAGAGAACTGACTCCCACAGTTATGGTCTGGTCTGGCCTCCACATTTGCACCATGGCATGTATGAACACACATGCACAATAAGCAAATATATTATTTAAAAAAAAGAGAGCATAAAAACCCAGGAGGTAGCCCAGATACAGCAAGGAGAGCCTAGGCCCTCTCCCAAATGATATTACAGACTTTGAAGTCCCTGGTGGAGGGCCTCACTATCCCTGGTGAGGAGTTAGGGGATGGGTAGGGGGTAGAGAACATGGGAGGATGGGAGGGCGAGGGAATGCGGGGAATGGATGTGTAAATATGAGTAGTAATTAAAGAATTTAAATAAAAATCACACACAAAAAAACCCACAAAACAAAACCCAGGAAGTAAATAAAACTCAAAGGTCTCAGGAAATTCCTGAAACTTACAAGATTCACAAAGCTTGCTCCAAAGTTATACCAGCACTAAGAATTGTTGAGGAGAGAAGACTCTGCCAGCCCAGCTGCCTCAAAGTCATGTAGGGATCTCCAGGAATGCAGCTTCCATGATTTGTTGTTTGTAATGTGATGGGCTTTCCAGGGGTGCAGTTAGTTGCCTTTGGGTCATCTATATTCCTCACCCATATTCCTGTGAATCACCCCAGTAAACTCCTTGGTTCACAAAGCTAAATTCAGGTGGAATTGTTTCTCTGGTCCATTTTGGTGCTACATCTGGGGTGAGTAGTCAGTTGCTTGCACTTTCCAAGAAAAATGTCACACTACAGTGACTTCTGTGCTATGATTTACACGGGGTCAGGGCCAGAACATGTGCCTCACAGAGTTCCCTGGAAGAGTTAGTCTCTTCTGCACTGTCCACACACTCACAGCCATACCTAATGCCCCTCCTCAACAAAGTGGAGTCTTCTTTCTCTTCTACTCATCCCTCTTCACTTGTCTGTCTTCTATCTTTTACTTTTTGCTTTTTTGAGACAAGATCTCACACTGTAGCCCAGGCTAACCTGGAACTCATAGCAATCCTCCTGTCTCAGCCTCCTGAGTGCTCACAATACATGTATGAGCCATGCACACACACACAACACAGCCTCAGTGTTCCCATTTGTACATTTGAGAAAGTGGTCACTGCCCCAGAGGTAGGGAAGATGCTCACTGGAGCATGAGCGTTTGCTCAGCATGGGGCACACCCAGAGAAGGAGCTCAGCTCAGTGACTCCCGATTTTTATTCTTATCCAAAGCATGAGTCCATTCTTTGTATTGATCTTGGGTCTAGTCATTCCAGGTTAAATGACTTTTTTCTAAGGCATTCTGGGACCCACAATTGTCAATTGCAGGGCAATTAGCTAGATTGGAAGGGTTCCATTTATAACCATGGCCACTCTGAAACAGTATCCTACTAGAATGTTATGTGAATTGGAAACATAACCCTGTACCCACAGAGGTGTGAGTCTGGGCAACTGAAGTGAGGCTATTTTTTGCTTGCCTGCCAGAAGCAGGTGTCTTTGTGCAGTGTATAGCCTGCCTGACTTCATACAACAGCCCTATTAACCCATCCTTATAGGCATCACACCAAGGCTTGTGTCTTGGTCAAAAATGTTTTCCAGGTAGTAGAGGTTATGCATAGCCACAGAAGACTCATAGCTCATAGACTGCCTCTTTGTCTCAAGTTGGACTCTAGTAACCATGTAGCTAGAATCTTAGCCAGGGAGCAGTCAGCCCACCAGATGGCTAAGCCCCCTTACAGGACTCTAAATCACAGAGAGTCAGAACCCTTCCAGGCTGGCTGCCTCCCAACTGGTGCACCTGGACAGATTTCCGGGATGGCTATATTTGCATGGTGGGGATGCCAGGTTCCTCTTTCCAGCCAAATGACAATTTGTACCCAGTTTGGAGCTGTAGATCTTATAAATACATCTCTTTCAATCCAAACCTTATAATTTATTCTTGAAACAGGAAAGTAGAGAATGCTATTGTTAATTTTCCTTGATCAATCGTGTCCTGGTAAATTGGGTCATACTGTCATTCTGATATTGAGTGAAGAGAAAACTTACAGAATGGCTAGGAGGGAGGAGCCTCAGTAAGACTGAGGATCTATTGCACATTCCTTGAGGGACGTGACCTGGATACTCTGAACAGATGGCTGTATATATGCAGTTTGGGTAACTGGCTGTAACCCACCATGCAACCATGCAAACAAACCAGACACAGAGGCATAGAACCTTGTGAGGAAACACAAGCTTGCCTTTCTTACTTTAGGCTTCAGTCTACATAGCATCTACTCCCTAAACACAGCTATCTGTGAACCAATTTGCAATGTTGCCTAGCAGAGATCAGATGCTCTTCCTTGGGATGGGTTTTACAGCTTGGCAAAATGGCCTTCTGCCCTACTTTAAATGCCTGCACTTGCTGAAGGCCTCCCGTTAACCAGAGTGGTTGACGCCAGCTGGAGCCCAGTGTGGGTTTCAACACTTTCTGATGTGATGTAGCATTTCATCTGAAAGCTCCTGCCCTGGCTGTGAACTTCCCCAATTCAGACTGTTGCTCTGTTCCTGCCAGGCCTCACAGACCAGTCATGGGGATTCTTCACTGTCACTTCAAATCCTAGGGCTGAGGTTCTGAATGGGGCAGGTCAGGACCTGTCACTGCTGGAGGTAACATCTAAGGCTCCCAGATCAGACCACTTCACCAGTTAGTCCTGTAGGAAACTGAGATGCCATGGATCAGTCTCCCGATAAGGCTTCCTACTGGGGTGTTCAGACCTAGTCACTTCATCTTTCCATGCCTTCATCTTCAGACTGGCTCACTTTGCAGGCCAGGAAGTGTGTCCAAAGCTCTTTGTCATGCTGTTTCATTTTAAGGAGAAACTTTCAAAGTTAACTGGAATTCTTTGTGGATACATCATGAGCAGAATTATTTCATTCTTAGTACTGTTTACTTAGCCATCTCCTTACTTAAGCAATGATACCCTTTCTTTGTTTTAAAGTCACCTCTTTATCTACAACAGTGGTTCTCAACCTTCCTAAAGCTGCAACCCTTTAATACAGTTCCTCATGGTTATGATGGCTCCCAACCATAAAATTATTTTGTTGTAACTGGAATTTTGCTACTGATATGAATTGTAATGTAAATATGTGGGCTTTTCGATGGTTTGAAGTGACCCCTGTGAAAGGGCTGTTTGACCCCCAAAAGGTCACAACCTCCAAGTTGAGAACCACTGATCCAGAGCCCCAGTATGGTGCTATTCATAAAACTTGGAGCAGATAAATAAATGACTCAATCTATGATTGTCTTTAAATTTTTTCCTTCTTTGCTGTCTCAGTAAAGCAACATTGTTCCTTTCTCTGTCTCCCCAGTGTCCCACAGATTTTATGTGTACATGTTTTACTCAGTAAATATTTATGTGCCTTACACATGCCAGTGGGCAATGCACTGGGCATCTACTTTCTGCTTCCAGATTTGCTAGATCCCAGGAACACTAAATAGCTTGTTCTGGGAACATAGCACCTCCAGAAATACTCCATTTCATTTACTAGCCTGGGTGAAAAATTGCATAAGCAGCCAGAGCACGTGTGTGGCCATGGTGCCCTCCTCAAGGTAGCTGTAGGTGGGAAGGAGATAGCCCTCCACAAGGCTCAACACACTGCGTGGCACCAGTCAACACTAACATGAAAGACTTCATCTCCTATCCCATCTTTTCAAGAAGATTGTAGATCAGGCATTTGGGCTTGTCTCTCACACTGGAGTTCAAGAAGGGAGAACACGGAGCATGGAGAGCACAGACTGGAAGATGGGAAACTTAAAAATGTTCTTGGGTCACCCAGTCCAACCTTTTGCCTATTGAAGAAGAGCTTCCTGACTCAGCATCCTCCTCTAAAGGTTCCAGGATGAAAACAAATCAGGTGAGATGGGGAACTAATGACCTCCCACATCAGACAGCCTCACTGTGCTGCTAAGAAGCATGGCACACAAAGCCATAGATCTTTTCGTGCTGTACCCTCACTGTTCTCACTGTTACTGCTGTGTTTCCAACATCAATCCTGTATCCCGAGGCTTCTGTTTCTGGGTCAGCCTGTTTATTTCCTTCATCTCTTTCCAATGACTCATGTCCAGTAAATAGTAACCTGGAATGTGACAATAATCGTAAGCACAGCACAGTGGAGCAGTGTGTGTGTGTGTGTGTGTGTGTGTGTGTGTGTGTGTGTGTGTGTGTGTGTGTGTCATAGATAGCTTATTTGAGTAATAGAATTTGTGGTACACGGATGGATCATAAAGATCAGAGTAACACTAAACATGTAGAAGGGAGAGTGTCATTTGCACAGCATGATTTCATGTCTCTATAAAGACACTGCTAATTGTGTGACTGCTTCTAGGGTGGTGTCACCAACATTAGAACTGCTTACTGGCACAGAGGTGCATGAGAGACATAGTTCAGAAGGCAGATCTTCTTCAGGCAACCAACAGCTTCCACAAGTTTCCATTTTATTTGCAGCATGATGTATCACATGAAACTTTGCATTTTCAAACCAAATCATGTCTGCTCTCTAATGGATAGACAGAACAACAAACCCAGTTGTATAGAGTCAGACAGGCATGTGGCTTCAGGGGCTGGGTGGGGATGTAGTTCAGTGGTTGAGGACTTCCCTAGCAGATGTAAGGCCCAGGGTTTGCTCTCCAGCACACCCAATAAATTTAGGAGTTCACTACTGACATAGCACGGGGGAAACATAATACAATGACCATTTATCAGAAGCGCCAAGATACTTAGGGAGATGTAACAGGTTTATCATTGATTCCCCTTTCTCATTGCTTTGGACTCCAAATATCAATATCCATAGGTTACAATCAACAAAATAACTAAATGCAAACCACTATAGTTACTGTTTCTGCTATGACCTTCATTCTTAAAAAGCAACTGGCATAACAGAAAGCCATGGCTTCCCAGAACAGGAGAAGCTCCAAGCATAACAGTAATTTCTCCTGCTATGTGTAAACACTGGAGAATGAAAAGCACCATAGTGCCATGGTGGGAATCTATACTGGGGTTCATTGAGCTCTTTGCAGAAAGCAACACACATTTGTGGCCATTCTAAAGAACTACACTCCAAAACTCCAAAAGGCTATAAAACCATCAACTACAATGCTGTTTGTCAGAGATAAACACTCTGTCCCTTTGGCTTGTTTCATTCTTGTTTTCTGATGATGTGTTTGCTTACCCACAGAATTGGAACTGTGATGAATGAATGCCACTGTGCATCTCAATGTATTTTTTTATTTCTAAGCTCATACTGTGTTTTGGTGGATCATAAAAAATGGTAGCACCATCATTTTTTAATAGTTGCAGGATAATTCTATTGTATGGCTAAACTATATTTTTAATAAATCAATGCCTTACCAGGAATTATAATGTGTACTAGTTTGAACCATACTTTATTAAGTATCTTTGTAATGAGATCTCTGCTATCTATAGAAGGTGGGTTTTTATCTATGACATATAATTTGTGTCCAATATACTACTACTTGACAGACTGTAAATGCCTGAGGTTTGAGTAGAACAGTAGTTGTCTGTGGGTTCTCTCTCTCTCTCTCTCTCTCTCTCTCTCTCTCTCTCTCTCTCTCTCTCTCTGTGTGTGTGTGTGTGTGTGTGTGTGTGTGTGTGTGTGTGTGTGTGTGTGATATGTGTATGCATGCCCATGGGCCCATATATTTGGAGGCTTGAGGTTGATGTTGTTTGGAATCACCCTCAATTGCTCTTCCACCATATTCATTGAGGCAGTGCCTCTCAGTCAAACTCAGATCTTGCTGATACAGGTGGTCTTGCTAGCCAACTTGCTCTGGGTATCTACTGTCATTACTTCCAAGGTTGAAATTACAGGTGGGCTGAGATGCCAACTCAACATTTTACATGAGTCCTCCTGGATATCTGAATTCTAGCCTTCCTGCTTTCAAGGCAAGCATATAACCACTGAGCCTTCTTCCCAACCTCTTCACTATAGTTTTCTTAGGAGAGGTTGCCCATTGTTCAAGTTATATCCTGTATTTCATTTAACTTTGATAATGAGTACATTTTTCTGTAGTGTCTCAAATAGACCCAGTGCCTTGTCTGTCCTTGGCAAATTCACCAAGCTATATCCCTAGCACTGTCTTATATTTTTATTCAGCAGCCTGACCAGCAGGAAACTGAGTTAAAAAAGCTCTGTAAAGTTCTACAGAGAGGATTTGTGGCATTAAAACAAAAATTCCCATCTCTTTAGTCTACAGAAGGATAAAGCAGAGTCCACCAGGGAGTATTTTTGCTTTGAAGAATGTATTTTGGTAGTGAGAAATCAAATATGGTCACTGGCTTAATGTTTTACAAGCTGTTTTAAATAATGAAACTGTCTACATATGGCTTGTGATTTGATGATAACATATTCGTTTGTTAATTCCACATACTTAATGTATCTGCTGCCATGTAATTAAAATGCTCATTGTCATCACACAGATGTTGTCCAACTACAACAGGTGAGGTTTTTCAGTTTAATGTCATCTAACCCTTGCCACACATTCCCTTCTTTACATACACGGTGCTACTTGTGGAAAGCACAGAGATGTCTAAAACAATCCATGTAGCCCAGGAAGAGGGATGGGAAATTGCACAATCCTCTTGCCTAGCATACAGAGGCAACCAATGCAGAGATGTCAGGGGATGAATGGGTTGGTAGATAAATGTGTGGATTATCTGGGTGGGTGATGGATGACTGGGTGTGTAGATAGATGGATGGGTTGATAAGTGAGTGAATAAACGAATATATGAATTGGTATATAGATTAGTGGATGGATGGGTAGGTAGATGGATGGGTGTATTGATGTGTAGATGAATGGATGGGTGAAAGGATGGGTAATCAGATGGAATCTGGTGAGAGCCACATTAGAAAGGCAATGCACAGTGTGAAGAGGAAGAAGAAGCATCGCAGTCTCCTAAGAGGAGGTAACATTTAAATGAGACAGAATTTTCCAAGTAGAAAGTCAAGTGTGGTAGTACATGTTAACACCTGCAAGGCAAAAGGATGCATTAGAACAGGGCAAGGAAACGTTTTGTCTCCAAAAACAAAATTAATAAATGAAAAGAAATGTCCAAGGTAATCAGGATTGAGGTGAGACAGAAAAGTCTACATAGCTAGAAGATTCCCTATACAGGAAGGCACTGCTAGAGATGAAATGTTGATAGAGAGCATTTACAGGGAGAAATAATTGACTTGACCTTTGCCTGGTCATGGAAGATGTATTCAAGAGGTGGGGGTCCCTTCCAAATGCACTGTCAGGTAAAAATATAGGTGCATATAGTTATTTCAAATTAATCCTGGAATTAGGAAGTGAGTCGGGGAAGATGGGAAAGTCTAGAAAATGGCTTTCTCCAGTGAACAACACAACTCCATTCCAGTAGGGACTCTGAGAGATCATATAGAACACAAAGCAGGGCTCATGGTTCTCCAGTTGAGAGGCCTGAATTTTAGGAACCGGTACCCCAGTTCTCATGTGGCATTTGCTGAAGGGTGGTCCTGGGCACACTAACTCCAGAGCCCTTCCAACATTACCACGTTGCACTGTAGTAATCAGCTTTGGGGCCATAAAAGGCATGATTTGCTGTTAGAAGATGGGACTGGCTGTGATGACCTCAGGATGGAGATGTTGGTATGTCTGCTACTGGGCTCAATGATAACATCTATACCACTAAAAGGAAACAGCACCTCAAGAGGGAGGATAATCCTGTTCCAATGACTTCATGCTATCAACATTGCTTGCCCCAGTGTTTGCTGTGCTCTAAGGCCAGCAGGGTGATTTCCCCTGCTTTTCACATAACCATACCTGTGTCTGCTTCAGTGTCATCCCTCAGTATGGACCCGGATGTGTTGCCATATGACCCTGAAATGACTTCCAAATGTCCATTGTTGGAATCTTTGGTACCCAGCTGGTGTTACTATTGTGAGAGGTTTTGGAAACTTTAGGAGGTAGAGCCTTACTGGAAGGCTATTGGTAGATGTGTCCTTACTGGTAAATTATCTCTAGCCACTTCTTGTCTTGTTCTCTGTTTCCTGCTCTGCTTTGCCTTGAACAACTGTTTCTTATTATGTAGTCCTGCTGCCGTGATGCTCTGTGTAAGCACATGGGGTCAAGCAACTATGCATAGAACTCTCCTGAACCATGAACCAAAATAAATAACTCTACTCTGAAGATATTGCCAGTAGTTGTATTTAATTTTATTTTAGTTAATTAATTAATTAATTTTCTGAAGTGTTGGAGGTAGAACAGAGGACCCTGTGCATGTTAGGCAAGCTCTCTGCTACTGAACTACATGCCCAATGCTGTGTCTTATATTTTTGTATGGCAGCCTGACCATTAGGAGATTGAGTTAAAAGACTCAATAATGTTCTGAAGAGTTCTCTCTGTGTGTGTACATAAAGTTTGTGTATATGCACATAAATTTATGACTTATGCATATTATATTAATACACAGCAGATGTATGTGAATGTACGTATGTATGTATGTATGTATGTATGTATGTATGTATATAAAACCTCCATTTGGCTACATGCCAGTCCCTGAAGATAGTGCTTGATTTATCTTCCAGATACCTTGCATGCTGCCAAGCACAGAGTAAATAGTAAAGATCTACTGGGTAAAGTCCACTATTCACCCCATGAACTTTATGTCAGAGGAAGGCGGAGGCAGTCTTTTCCTTTGATTGCCCCTCTTCTATCCAGCAGGTCCAGCCCCTGGTCTAACAGTGAGGGAAGAACTCTGAGTAACGCAGGGGAGGGTTCATCTGGACATCATACTTGGCCATCTGGACAGCCCAGGTCTTAGCACTGAATGTCCAACCTTCCTCTCACAATGGGGTAGACTGTGGAGAACAGGGCTCCCTCACACACTGCTCTTGAGGCTTAAAATACTTGCCTTCCTTAATGCATTCCTCACTGGACTTGTTCCTAATCACATCAAATCCAGACTTACTGCCTGGAAAGTTTAGAACTTTCTATTGGAAAACTCACAGGCCCCTGGGAAATAAAGATTACCAGATAAAATTTTTCTTTGCTCAATTTGTTCAATGTAGTAATAGGTAGATTGGCCATCTGTCAGGGCTCTGGAGAAGAGGCAAATACTACACTTACCCCTCCAAACAGAATGGTGCATGACTTCTACCTTGTATAGACCATGAACTTCACTCCTGCTCTCCCACTCTCCGAATGACTTCTCAGAGCTTAACACAACCCCATGTACTATCAGAAAAGATAGCATGTAGCAAGTTCTCCTGTACACTCCAAAAATAGGCAAGTGGTTAGAGGACATGAGCAGATGGCTAAATCTGGACCTTCTGTCTCCTTCTTTTCTGACCTATGTTTCTGGTTTTGAATACTGGCTTTAAAGAAGAGCCACCCATGTGTGGATTTTACCTCCATCATTGCCATTTGCTATCTATGCTATATTTTGCCACATAGGCATTTCTGTATATGTGGCTTCACTTTAGTTACTCTCAAGTAGTTTAAAATTTCAAAACACGTCAATGATCATAGTCTATCTATACCTCCTGAAGTTGTTGTGAACACAAGTAAAATAAGAAAAATCCCACAGTATCATACTTTTATCAAATTAATCCAAGAAAGTACATTAAATATATATTATACATACCAATTTACTAGGCTGTGAAATGTTCCCCATAGATAGTGTTCAAACACTTAGTCCTTAGCTTGTAATGCTGTTTTGGGAAGTTGTAGAAATTTTAGCAAGTGGATCTTAGTGGGAGAAACTGTCACCAAGGGAAGGCATACTTATGACTTACATCTTCGTTCAGTGAGATACAAGCAAGCTGCCTCATGCTTTTACACCATGAAGATACCTGTGCCTATGCCTTCTCCATGATGACAGACCATGAGCCAAAATAAGCCCTTTCTCCCTTAAGTTGATTCCTGTCATGTATTTGGTGACATCAGTGAGAAAAGTAACTAATCTACCTGATAAAACCCCCCAAAAGTGCTATTTGGTATTATTTTGACATTCATTTAACCATTAATTTAACACTAAAAATTTTCCGATAAAACTTAATTGGTGGATCTGGAAAAGAATTTGGAGAGGCCTACATTATAGGGGGTGGGGGTTCAGGACCCTCATCATGTGTCACCAGACACCTTTCTCATTTGTCAGCACGTGCCTTTCAGCCTTGACCATATTCAGTGTTTGCAGCTCCCTGAAAAGATCATGTGGTCCTTGGCTTCAGTGCTTTGTTGGTTACTTGAAAACTCCTACTTATTCTTAAGAATAATTGACACATTATCCCTTCCCATTCCAAGCAATTAACCATTTTCCCCTGAATATTTCCATTGCCTCTATCCCTGAAGCCCCCTGCCCCACTGCTGTCCACATGTTTACTTGTTTATTGGTGTCCTCCACAGACCCATCTCAATGCAAGGTCTGTATCTTCCCTCCTTTGTCTCTCCAAGGCCTTGTATCAGGCAAGTCCTAGGGAAAGCATCCATGTGTACAAAGGCATTTTAGTGGACTCAGGTTCTTTCAGCATCAGACAGTATTTTATATGATCCTTGGAGAACAAAAACCAGCTGGGTTTTGAAAGACCTAGGTAGCTTCCTTTGCTGGGTCCAGGCTTGAGTGCCACTATGTATTTGAAATAAAGTGAAATTCATAGTTGTCCTTGAATGAGGAAAGGGCTCCCTTTTCAACACCATACTCTAAACCCAGGCTGAATTTGAGGTTGGTCATCCTCAGAGAATCAATTATACAAGAAGCCCTGCTTTTCTCTTCTGGTCTAACCATCTATCCCAACTCCCAGGAGCAAGGTATCTAGAGGGCAGAGTGACTACTTGGTGGATTACAGTTGTGCACCATTGTGTCTCACTCATATATATATTCTTCATCTTAGAACCTGTGTTCAGGTTTGCCTCGCAGGAGAAAGTACTAGAGAGCAATCACAGTTATAAAACCACTGCATTTAGTAATGAATGTATTTACTCATTTGGTAACAGGGGAGAGTAGTTAGGGCTCTATACTTAGCAGATGAAGGTTCAATTTATGGCTGCACTATTTGCTGATTTATAGTCTTTCTTAGTTCTCTACATATCAGCTTACTCATTTGTAAAGTGAGAAAACCCAGGTAATACATATTAAGTAGGCACGGAAGGGTCTGACACACAACATTCTCTTAGCTAGCTATTTTTGACTGTAGTATTGAAAGTAGTCTTATTAGACTTTCCAGCATGGATTTAAAGAGGCAGATATTATATATGCATGCTTGTTTTACTTTTTCCCCCTGTCAGGTTAAATTGGGTTTACAATAACTCCAACTTCAAATCTTACACTATGGGAATATAAAACTTAACCATCAAATCAAATGGCCATGTATGCAGCAGTAATATGTTTCTCAGAAGCATTGAGAGATATTCATGAAGAACTCCAGAATCAGCAGGAGTGCCCATTTGTATTCCACCTTTGTTGGCTCATTTCACGTGGCAGATCTTTACCCCTTTTTCTGTCAGTTTTTGGGCAGTGGAGGAGTAAATTCCCACTTCCTCTTCTCTCTCATGAATTCTGGGGCTTGGCGATTGTACAGGGAAGCCTTCTATACCATAAAATTAAGCAAAAGGTCTATCAGGCTATCAATTTAATACATTGGAGGAGACCAAAATGGTTTAGCATTCATCAGCTTCTTGATCCACCCATTTATTCAATCCATTAGAATTCATTTCTTTTGTACACTCAGTAGAGTTGTGGATTGTGTTAAATTCTAAACCAGAGATCCTAGTTAGGGACACACACAGTAAGATCTAAATGAGGCTCATGATTGAGGGGTATCAATAGGTCAGGCAGTTTGTATGGAGTACACATATGGTGCCTAATATAGTATACTTATAATTTTTGTAGTCCAGGTTCCTGGGAAAGGACTCGTGAGGGGAGACCTGAAGAATATGTGTTAAGGGGTGAAAAAAAAGCAGGATTGGGCAGAGGAGGAAGCTAAGCTGTGGTATGCTGGAGAGATTCTCTACCCAGATGCCAGAGAAGCTCTGAGACTGGACTAGCTAGCCCTTCAGAGTTGTTTCTTCAGATGTAGGCTAACAAAGGGCAGAAACATTTTTACAATATAGTTCTATTGTTTTAAGGCTATTCTCAGGGAAGGCTGCAGTCATCAGCAGCTAACTCTCCTGACAGCTAGAGGCCAGGAATACCTTGATCCCAAAGAATGTTTGGGATTTTACATCATAGTACTCAGTGCAATTTTATTAGACATTTATGTTTACATAAAATGTGGTAGGAATTCTTCCATTTTTGCACCAAATGGTTCATTAAAAATCTCACAGTACTTTGAGTGAAAAAAATAGTGACTGTATTTTATATGGAAAAGTGAAGGACAGCTAAATAAGCCATAAAAACCAGTATTCTAGTTCAAAAAGTCTCTAGAGATTGAATGTTTAATGACAATTTTTAATTACCTTTCTAATTCTAAGAATTTAAAGAAAGAGGTCATGGTAAGGGTAAAAGTGGTGGTGGTAAAGAAATTAATATATAATACAGCTTTCACACAGGATCTAAAGATAGCCTCCCAAAGAAAACACAGAACACTAATGAAGACAATCAGTAACATAGGAATTATCTTGTCTACCTCACTTGCCATTAAGTATCAAATCTACCTCATGGAAGACGTATCTTGTCTGCCATACCTTACAGAAACAACATCTTGACTATCTCACATTGCAGCAGAAACATCTAATGTACCCCAAAGAAGCAATATCTGGGATCCCTCACTTTTCAGGAGTCATGTCTGGTCTGCCTCACCTCACAGGAAGAGCATCTGTTTTACCTTACCTCATAAAAGCAGCATCTGGTCTACCTCAGTTTACAGAAGCAGCATCTGTTCTACTTCACCGTATAGACAGACATAGCACCTGCTCTACTTCACCTTGTAGAAGACATGCTGGTATAACTACTTTTATAGAAAAAAATCTGTGTTCTAATGAAAAAGGACTTGTCAGGAGTAACACAGTGATGACAACAAATGTATATAGAAAAAATGCCTAAATTTGTGAATATCGTCTTGGAGATCTTGGAAGTAGAACTTTGGAATGCATCCATTTCTAAATGCACTTGGTTCTCATACTGGTCATATCCAACATACTCACATCCATCTTTCCCCAGCCCTCCCTCATAAAGTCATAAAATGACATAAAAGTCATAAAGTCATAAAAATGAATATCTACTCAAACTCTTCTAAGGACTCCATATGAATTTTTAGGACAAGATTACCACTCTCAACTTGGCTTCTTTGGACTCAGATGCCAGCCTATTTATTGTTACTTTCTATTTTTTCTGTTCTCTGTCATACTTGTTAAGTTCCTACAGCATATCCTAGTCCTTTGTTTGTGGCCATTCTTTCAACACTCTGTTTCTGTCATTTTTATTCCTCTCTTCCCCTATGTCCTCTCCACCCTGGACACCATAAGCAGTCATGTGTGATGTCTTAGAATATGAAATCATGTCCTATGTTCCTCAGCCTCAGCAATCTTTACTCCTCCCTCTGGGTCCTACCACTACTGCCAGTGATGAATAGTAGATACTTGTGTCATATATTCTAGTTCTCAGATGGGTTGTTTAATATAAAATATCCAGGGACCAGCACAATTATTTCTAATACTTATACTTCACAGATATTGAGAAGGAGAGAAAGAGAGGTGTAAAGGAGGAAGAAAAAAGAGGAAGATAGACAAGGGAGAAAGTAGGAATAGAAAAAAATGAAGAATGGAACAAAAAAGAGTAAAGAAAGAGAGATGCAGAGACAAAGAAATGTAAGGTAGAAATAGAAATGATCAGAAAGAGAAAAGAACAGAAAGGAGAGTGGAATAAAGAAATAAAAAGGCACAATGGAAAGAAACAGGATGAAATGTTTTGGGGGACAGTTAGGGAGTTATTTATGAGCATAGGGTAGGGAAGACTCTGGATTATATGAGGGAAAGGTGAGCCTGTATTTTCATTTCCCTGTTCTGGTGTGTAATTTAGGGACCCAAGCATATCTTGAGCAAGGAGTATATGATTGGAAAAGGCAACTTGAATTTACCCTGGAGGAAGCTTATGAGCAAATCTGGCTTCAGAATTCTGAGATAACCAGAGGCCATCCTAGGAAACATGGTATCTAGGACTGGGGTCAACAGCCCAAGAGTGTTGCCTAGAACATAGACTAATGCCTCAAATATGAAAATGGTGTTACTTGCTACATACCTCATTTGTTCCCAGCTAACCAATTTCTTTTCGTAATAAGGTAATAGTATTCTGAAAAGCAGCTGTGGCCTTTCAGGTGTGTTACTGGGAAAGCTGATGTGTCCCTAGGGTTGTATAAACCTAGAAAAAGACTAGTTCCTTTGATTGAAGATCTTGGCATGTGTTCAAGGGACTAGAGCTATGCAGCTAACTTTTCCTGAAAGTTTAATGATCTCCTCTGTGTGGAAGGAAATTGATGTTTGGAAATGCTCATGTGAGACAATTTTAGTAATTCAAGAGGCCCCAAACAGATGCTTTCAAGAGAGATACATGAAAGGAGGTGAAATTCACCTTATCTGCCCTTGTTCTAGGTGTCAAAAGATAGCAGCCCTTAGATTGTGCTGTTTACTACTCATCTGCTCCTGGCTGTGAATGCCAAAATACCACTGAGTATTCCTAATTGGATGATGATGATACTGTGTTGGAAATAATATTATTATTAATAGCAGCTAGTAAGTGCATTTTCTATGTGCTAGGCAGCATGATATTTCAACTACAAAATCCTCGTTATGAAACACCACCTGAGAACCATGAGAAGACATTATAGCCACATTTTTCCAGATGACAAAACTGCAAATCTGGCTTCAGAATTCTGGACTCTTTCTATTACAAAAGATTTTGTTTTCCATTTGACCTTTTTGTTATTTCTTCTTATGACTTCCTTTTTCTCCAGATATTCACCAAACAACATTAATGTGCTTGATGTGGGCTTAATGAGCAAGAGGCAGGAATGAAGGAACTGCACTCTTCTTACCTTTGTCAATGTGGCAGTTGGGGGTTTAATTTTAGATGGAACCTTATGGTCAAGAGAGGCTGGAGCACTTAATTTGTCAGACTCCTTGAGAAGTAATCTATAGAGTCCTCCCTCCTCCGGGGGATCTGTCAGCTCCTGGACAGGACCATATTATTCTCAACACAGGAGAAGAGTTTCCAACACAAAATGCATAGAGGAGAAGCCATCTCATCTCATTCCAAGTGGAAACAAGGCTTCTGTCAGAACAACTTACTCATCTGCACAGCCAAACACTTTAAAACTTGGATTCCTTATTCAGAGTTCACAAACCAGTTCCCATTAGTAGCACAACGTAGCCTCAAACAACTAAGGCACCTTTCTATGCCTCAGTTTCCTCTGTTAAAATGTAGCTGTTCCAGTTTCTGTCTCACAGACAATGAATGGAAATTATGGGGCTTGATCTCCTTTAGTATGTCTGCTCTCAAGAGCTGATATATTTATTCATCCAATACTGAGTGAATGGCCTTGGGGCCAAACCCAACCTTTACAATATTTATGATAAAGGTAGTTCTTTAAGCTAATTATGATTTATGTGCAGGAGTTAAAAGCAACCAAAATAGAGTTCAAGTAAGGCTCTGCCAGGCAAAGACAGAGCTTAGAGGAATGTATATAGGATTCTCTAAGCCAGCAATGTATTTAGATCTATCTATCTGTCTGTCTGTCTGTCTGTCTGTCTGTCTGTCTGTCTGTCTGTCTTTCTGTCTGTCTGTCTATCTCACTTAATATCTATATATCTAATGTTTTTAATATCTATCTAATATACAGCATATTGGTGGCATAAGGAACCCATCCTAGATGTTATCATCAGACGTTTGTGAGGATGGGGAGTGGGAGATTGTTCCATCATATCTCTCAGGAGCATGTTGGATATTTAGGAAAGCAACTGCTTGTCTGCTAAGGTTGGCAGTTAAAGGAGGACTTAACCCTAGTCATGGCCCTTTCTGCTGATGTGAAGATGCAGCTAATCCTGGTGGTGTCAATTATTCATGAAGGACATGGCAGAGCTGCTTTGTTCTCTTTAAATTTTTAGCAGTTCTGCTTCCTATCATTGCAGGGCTTTAGGGACCAAGTGTCTAGGCACAGAAAAATCTACTTATTCTATGGCACAAAGTGAAGGCGGCAGAAAAAAAAATGAAGAGAGATGAAGGTGTTTCCAAGGCCGTTGATGTGGGAGTAGTGTCAAGAGCACTAGATATGCTGTGGGAATCCCCAGCCCTGGATACTTGGGATCTGACTGACTAAATCTATAGCTTTGGAAACATTATCAAAACTCTTAGTCTGGGAGATTATAACAGCTAAACTTTTGTTGGGGCTGCTCATATGACATGTGCTGATATAGGCTCACAGTAACTGCAAAGGCTAGCAGTAATCTCATTCAAACTTTACAGATGGAGCAGTTCAGAAGATAACACAGGAACAGAGGGATTTTAAACTGAGACTTCACACTCTCTCTTTCTTGATGTTGCATAAAGTCCAACAGAGAAAACTTAATAGGAAATAAACAAATGTTTCAAAGCATCTAGTGCATCGCTAGTGATTGGCAGAAGGGGGTGATGTCTTTGCCTCCTTCAAGCTCTGTAATTCTATGTACAGAATTACAGGGGCTCTTTAGATCCCTGAAGGCAAGGACGAAGGACTCATGGGCCATGGGATGGTGGGGGAGGATGGGAAGGGCAGGCACAGAGGCCATGAAAATATATCTCCTAGAGAGAGCAGGATGAGAGATACCATATCAGAGGGAGCCACTATAGGTCCGAGAAGAGATCTGGAACTAGGAAGATCTCCAGAGACCTATAAGGATGACACGATCTGACAGTCTGGGCAGTGGAGGAGAGGATGGCCTAGAAACCCTTCCCCTAGAATGAGATTGATGAATACTCTCTATGCTATTCTAGAGTCCTCATCCAGTGGCTGATGAGAGCAGAGACAGACATCCACAGAAATACACTGAGCTGAAATCTGGAACTCAGTTGAAGAGAGGGAGGAATGAAGAACGAAGGGGTCTGTACCTGGTTGGAGAAACCCACAGAAACAGTTGGCCTGAAAAAGGGAAAGCATATCGACCCCAGATGCTCTTTGGGAGGACAGTACAGGACTAATCCAGCCCCCTGATCATGGATGCCAATGGGGAGGCCCCTGCACTCCTGGGAGCCTCTGGAGGTGGACTGGCATTTTGCCCTGGTGGGTGGGAGGGACTTCGAGAGCCCATCCCACTTGAAGGGATTCGCTCTGTCTCTGAACACATGGGGAGGGGCCTAGGCCCAGCACAGGAAGATTTGGTGGACTTGGTGGAGCCCTGGTTGGGGGCCCTACCCTGCCTGGGGAGTGGTGGGTGGATGGGGTGGGGGGTAGGTTGGAGGTGGGGGAGAAGGAATGGGGGTGGGGGGAGGGAGAGGGAAAGTACATGTGAAAATATTAATAATTTAATAAAAAAATGCAAAAAAAAACCTCTTAGAAAAATGTTTTCTGTCATGAACAAGAGCCCTCCAAACTGCCTAATAGACTAAAATTTACAAGAATTCTAGGGTTGTTATTTTGCCTCTGTGATTAATTCAGTAGCAGGGCTTCTTAGCAAAAACTTCATCTAAAATATTTTTTAAATGATAAGCTTTTTGGAATATAGGTATTTATAGCCCTTATGAAGCAGGGAATATGCAAAACATATGAGATATGAGTTTTGTGGTTGAGAGGATAGGGTGAGGTAAGCTGACCCTCACTTTATCATTGTTAATACTTTATGCCTGTTTTTTGAGTTCAGTGCCCCTTAATTATCCCTTCATTTAGCACAAATAGAGGACTTCTGAATAACAATGGCATTGTTTTGATTCCTATTATATATGAAGAAACTGAGATGCTAAGTAATCGCTCAAAGCACTGGACTTTTGACCCAGACTGTCTGACTCCAGGACTCAGGTCTGAATCATTGACCTTGGGAAAGCCCAGGAGACAAAAGATGCAGACGGGAAGCAGAAGAACTAATGGCATCCTGCAGGGACTTGGAGGAACATGAGGCGGGAAGAGGAGATCCTTGGAATCTGACTGGTTTAGATAGTAGCACTTTCTATTCTTTCCCTTGCTTACATGAATCCTGCATGATGGTAGGGACAGGGAATGGATGGGGTGGGGGAGGAAAGTGAAAATTTTCAAGGTTCCAGGTCGATGGAACAGTACCAGGTTCAGCATGTCTCTTGGATTGAATTCAACACCTGCAAGCAACTGGGGGAGAAAAGTCATGGGAGATTGTGATGGAAGAGACAGACCTGGAACTGGTTTGTATTATAGAGTCTGTCTACACCCACCATCAACCCAAACACCAGTACATCATCCTAGCTAGATTTGAGGGTAGGGCATGGCCAGGGCAGCTTAAAAAGCAATCCCTCATCATGTAGCTTCTCATATAGAGCAGAGCCCTGAACTGGGTGGTCAGATAGCCATCCTTTCCTTGCCCTTTATGGATACTGAAAGACTCTATGTCTTACTGAGGTACAGACCTAAGAAAAGAAATCAGATAGTAGCTGCAAGAGAATCTTGGCAATATTGGTGGCATATTCCAAGAAGTTAAGGATATTGAGCTTAACCTGAGAATAATCCCCATTATTCCCCACTATCCCCACTGTTGATTACAGCAAAGGGACATATGGGCAGATTGGGTTGTAGAACCATTCTGGCCCCAAGCAAATTGCTGAAAGAACACAGAGAGGTGAAGCTGGACACATGGCCCAGTGATTAAAGTCCCTGTCGAGCAAACATGGTGACTTAAATTTGAATCCCCAGAATTCATTTAACAGCCAAGTATGGTAGTATACCTCTGTCATCTCAGCACTCCTGTTGTGAGACAGGAGGCAGAGGCAGGCAAATCCACAGAAGCTTATGAACCAGCTAGCCTGTTATATGAAGAGATGAACAACCAAAGAATGCTATGTCTCTAACAGGGTAAAAGGTAAAGACTTACTCCTAAGGTTGTCCTCTGACATCCACAAGCTTATCATGGCACACACGTGCACATAGGCATTCCTGAACTCACATGCACACACATACATCATACACACAGAAAGAGTGATTTTAAAAAGAATAAAGAGGAGAGTTCATGATCAGGAAACCATTAAAGAGTTGCAGCAATATCCTAACTGAGTGATATTGGGGCCACAATGGAACGGCAGGATGGGTTTCTAGTTAGCTTCAGTTGCAACTCGACACAGCCCAGAGTTGTAAGAGGGAACCTCAGGAAAAGAATTCCACTGGCCTTTAGATATGTCTGTAAGCCATTATCTTGATGGATGTCAGTGGTCTTAGCTCTGTGCAGGTAGTCCTGGGTTATATAAGAAGTTGGCTGAGCATGAGCCATAGACAGAAAGGAGGTAAGCATCCTCCTCCATGGTTTATGCTTTGAGTTCCTGCCCTGTTCAAGTTCTTACTTTTCTTGAGCTTCTACCCTGGCTTCTATAAACAATGAGCTGCAACCTGTAACATGAAAGGAACTTTTTCCTCCCCAAGTTTCTTTTAGTCATAATACCTATCACAGCAGCAGAAACCAAACTAAGACAGATGGAGAGAGGTTGGTGGACATTGGAATTATCCTGTTGTCTGAAATTTTTAACTGAAGGCATATCCCCCACTTCTCATGAAAGCCCAACCCACCTCCATTTCTAATACATTCCCTACCCACAGGAATCAACTCATCCCAAATGCACTTTTCACAAAGGTCTTCTGCTTCCACTGTGGTTCAGTTCACCCATCATCCTTAGATTGGAGTGCAAATGGCATTCCTGTGAGGAAGTAGCTTCCTGATTCTATCTGGGGTCTCTGTTAAAAACACTCATGTTTCAAAGCCCACAGAAGAGCTATCTATGTGATTATTTGATTAATGTGCCCACTTTTCATTTATTGGACTTTTCATTGAAAGAGGATAATCTCTTGTTCAATTTCCAGTTCATAATGCAGTGTCGTGAACTGCGTGAATCTTCACAATCTATGTGCTGAATTTGTGAATGAATACATGAATGAATCATGGGATTTGGAGGGGACATCATGTCCGAGAAGAACAAACCATAGTTCTTAGGTTGTAGGCTTGAGTAGTTGGGTCAATGTTAGTGCCTTTCATGATCAATCATGGTTTTATTTTCAACAAAATACACTTCTAAGATACACAGGGAGAATTCTCTTTTCTCCCTGGCTGCTGAGTCATGATCTCTGATCTACCATGCCCTCCCCTCAATAATGGGTTGCAATCTTTAGAAAGATCAACTTTCCACCCTTGAAAAAGTCCCATACCACATCTGACTCTTATTGAGGTTGTATGTTTTCCTATGATGATTGATGCCAACTATCAACTTGACAGAACCTGGGAGACAGGCCTCCAGGCATGACTGTGGGGATTATCTTGATTGCATTAATTGAGGTGAGAGGACCCACACACTGTGGGTGGCACCATTCCCCAGATAGGGTCCTGGGTTGTATAAATGGAGAAAGGGAACTGACAAGAGCATGAACTTATTCTGTTTCCTGATTGTAGATGTGAGGTGACCAGCTCCTTCCAGCTTTTGCTGTATGACTTCTGCACCATGATGGACAGTACCCTTGAACTCCAACTCAAAAAACCATTCTCCCTTAAGTTGCTTTTGTCTATTTTTTTTTAAATCTGAGGAACAAGAAAAGAGAGGAAGGCATTATCCTACACACCTTCAACAACTGAGGCTCTTTCTCCATGTTCTCAAAGTTTCATGCTAAAGAATCATGAACTCATCATTTAGACAGGACCACCAGTTCCTGGGCCCATGGGATGCTATAGTGGAGACTTAGGGTTCCCCAGTAGAGACTTCCCCTTCCCTTTTGTGGTTGCTTCTTTTCAAGGATTTGAATGATGCTGGAAGATAACTCATCCATAATGAATGCAGTGTAGTCCTTAAGTTGTATGTAGCCAGTTAACTCTGAAAGTTAAACTGTACTTTCCTTACTAAGGCCCATGGAAAGATCAGATTTTTCTCAGCCTGCTTCTCTCTCTCTCTCTCTCTCTCTCTCTCTCTCTCTCTCTCTCTCTCTCTCTCTCTCTCCCTCTTTTTCCTTTTATCTCCCTCTCTCTTCCCCTCTCACTTCTCTCACAATGTGTCATCTGGTAGCCCATGCCCAAAACCTCATTCACTTCCAGGAAAGAGTTGGAGCTGCTTCATCCTGTCTTTCTGATTTGCAACTATAGCTGGGATTGATGGAGCCCTAGCTGCATTCTGATTTCTCTAAAGCACCCTTTTGCTTGGGGAAAATGAGAGGCTGCTGTGGAGATGTATAAAGAATTTGAAAATCCATTTACCTTAGCCAAGAATCCATTAGCTGAAATTGTCTGTCTTTCCTCTCTTTATCTTGGAACAATTTTGGTTTTACAAAGAGGTATAGAGACTTTCCATACAAACATTGCCTTGCTGACTTTAATGGCAATGCCTTCGACTCCGGGGTAATTCACCCAAAGTAGGGAATTAACATATTAACTAAAATGCAGTTTCTTTTAAATTCACCAGTTTTACCATTAGGCTACATTCTCTGTTCCAGAAACTGGCCTAGGGCACCATATTTCACTTTCATGTTTTCCTAGTTTGGTTTTCTGTTGCCTTGATAAAACACTGACCAAATGCAACTGACCAAAAGCAGTCCATCATTTAGGGAAATCAGGGCAGAAATTCAAGCAGGAACTTGGAGTCAGGAACTAAAGCAAAGGCCATGCTACTTACTCGGTTTTTCAGATTGCTTTCTCATGTTTCCCAGGACCACCTCTCCAGGAGTGGCACTGCCCCCAGTGGGCCAGGACCCCACACATCAGTTATTAATTAAGAAATTTCCCCCACAGACTTGCCCATGGGCTAATCCATTAAAGACAATTCCTCAGGTGAGATCCCCTCTTCCCAGATATGCCTAATGCCAACACATATATCCTGTGTTCTTTGTCTCCTCTGATATGTGACAGTTTCTTAGGTGCTCTTTGTTTTTTATTTTCAATATCTTGGCAGTTTTGAGGAGTACTGGTTAGATGTTCTGAAGGATTAGCTTTGATCTGAGCTTGCACAATCCTTTTTGATTAAACTTTTATAAGTTTGGGCAGAGGTGAGGTGTCAACCTCATTGCATATTTTGGAGAGTATGATATATGAACAAGAGTAAACCTTTGTTGGCATCAAATATTTCCAGAAGCTATAAATCATTCAGCCCCTGCTTTAGGTCTAATATTGTTCCTGGTACTATGAGTTTAAAGGTCAGTCTCTCTGTGTGTCTTCTTCGTTCCTTCCTCCACTCCTTCATCATACCTTCCTTTCATCTCTCTCTGCCCCTTCTTTTCCTTCCCTTTCTCTAGAAAATCAATAGACTTTATGTCAGAGATAATGATGACCCCATTTTTCTCACTTTTCAAATGATGCCATGAGGTAGATACAGTCATTTCTATTGTATAGACTTTACATTATTCACAATAATCTAGCTCTTGGAAGACAGAGCTGAGTGTTACATTCAGGATTTTTTGACCACACAACCATCCCTACTTCCTACTGGATAATACCTCAAACTACAAACCACTGTTCAGATGAACCTACGTATAAAGGAAAAGCTATAAAGATTCTTCTGTAGCTTTCACAAAAGTGTTTACCTAGATATGGGCTGCTGTATGGCTTCACAGAGAAGGTGACATTTGAATTAGGCAAGAAGATCGTTTTGGAAAGAAGAAACAGAGCTGGGCAGTGGTGGTGCACACCTTAAATCCCAGCACTTGGGAGACAGAGGCAGGTGGATCTCTGTGAGTTCAAGACCAACCTGGTCTACAAAGTAAGTTCCAGGACAGGCTTCAAAGCTACACAGAGAAATCCTGTCTTGAAAAACAAAAAAGAAGAAGAAAAGAGAAGAGGAGGATGAAGAGAAAAGAGTTGGAGAGAAGAAGAAGAAGAAGAAGAAGAAGAAGAAGAAGAAGAAGAAGAAGAAGAAGAAGAAGAAGAAGAAGAAGAAGAAGTTGACCCAGCACCATCTTCCTGGAGTCCTTTACTGAGGATGTCTGTAAGGTCAACCACTCTCATCTTCTCAGCTCTCTGATGCTAGGACCAGATGGTGAAGCATTAAGAGCATGGAGTACAGGATTGAGAGGCTTGGAGCACATTATATCTCTGATATTCTTACCACTCTCACTTTCCTATTCGTCAGTTCCTATATTGTCAAATGGGGATGCCACTCACAGCCAAGGGGATCACTGCTCCAATATGAGGAAAATAGAGGGAGGGTAGAATCCCAAAGTAAATAGCATTGACTGTCACAAATAGATGCAAATGGCTTCCCAGTAATAGCCATGCCACTTCCAAAAAAGGAACACACCCGAGTCACGATGCCCAAACTCAGGGGCTCACCAACAAGGTATGCTGAATAGAATTGGAAGAAAGCCCACACAGTTCCTGACAGGAGTCCCACACCACTGCTTATTTTGTTACTTTCATTTTAAGGGCTCATGCAACAATTTCCCACCAGTTTCTCAAGATCTGATTAGGGGAATTATCATCTCAGGCCATCTGTTCATGCTATAGTCAGAGGAAATTATGGATCCAAGGCTTTGATAGAGTAGTGGATACATTTGGGGCACTCCAGCGACCACACATCCTGCTCTGGTCTAAATTATTTCTCAATGTCCTATTATAGTTCTATAAAATCATAGCTAAGGTTGGCATTCTTTGTGAGCTATCTGCAAAATTTCCACCCTAATATTTAATGCAAAGCTGATCTTGGTGCTATTAAGACTGTGTATTTTACAGAAACCCAATTTAGTTCTATCCTACTGAGGTCTAATCTTATACCTGGGCCACAGTCTCACAGATTTTGAAATGTTTATACTTATTCCTGAAAATTCACTAAATGGTGTGTGTGTGTTTGTGTGTGTGTGTGTGTGTGTGTGTGTGTGTGTGTGTTTGTGTGTGTGTACATGTGTGTGTATACATCTGTGTGTGTGCGTGTGTGTGTGTGTGTGTGTGTGTGTGTGTGTGTGTGTGTGTGTATGTGTATGTGTGTGGAGGCCAGAGATCATTCTTCAGGAACTGCCTACCTTGTTTTCTGACACCAGGTCTCTCACTGGTTTGGAATTTACCAAGTTAGACTGGCTGCCCCAAAACTTGCCTGTCTCTGCCTCATTGGCTTTAGGTCCTGTATAGGTTCTGAAGATGAAACTCAGGCCCTCATGCTTGCATAGCAAGCACTTATTTTACAGATTGAGCCATTTCCCCAGTCCTCAGTAAATGGAAGCATGAAAATGAACGGCCAATGTTCTACCATTCTGGTTTGCTGGGGAAAAGAATAGGTTTAGGATCACCCAGAGTAGGTACAAATTTTAACTCTTCTATTGCTGCCTGTGCTTTTGTTAAGCCACAGTGGGATCGCCACTGTGAGGGGCGGTCCAGGAAAAATGGCCTCTGTGACAAATTACTATAAATTTAGGAGCTCACAGAATTTATCTTTCTTACATTGTGTCTCTGGAAATCTCATATCCAAAATGGGTTTCACTCAGCTGAAACAAGTATTAGCAGAGTTGTTTTCTTCCATGGGCTCTAGATGCTGTGTCTCTCTCAGCAACTACAGCCCGCCTGCTGTGTTTGGCTCATAGCCCTACTTTGTCAGCAAAGCCACACAGAAGCATTTTCACACCTTCCTTACTCTTCTGTTTCCCTCTCTAGTTTCAAAAATTTTTGTGATTACTTTGGAACTAGCCACAATCTGAGAGAATTTCTCCATCTGAAGACCCTTACCCTAATCAAATTTGAGAAATTCCAATTTCTCTGTAAGGAACACACTCAGAGTGGCCAAAGACTGGGGTGTCTTCAGGAGCCATTGTCCTGCCTACTGCAACAATTGTGCACAGGGTGGCTATGACAGTGGTGTGAAACAACTCTATTCTTCTCCAAGGGTGTCACAAGAATGCAGGTAAACACCAGCCATTTTCTTGGGAGGATTCTGATTCTAACTTGGAGGACTCACTCACCTCCACAATGTGGGGTGGAGGTGGTCCCCACTTTCCCCAGGCCAATCTTTATTTCTGCAAGACTGCCAACCCTGCTCAGCTCAAATAACTGTCTGTATGTGTAAGTATTTGCTTGGTCCGTCTACACTCATTCCTTTAAGGGTGACACTGAATTGTTTCAATGAACCTACCAATCTTGTCTGGAAGAAATGTTTTTCAATAAGTCCTGTGCCCCCCCCCGTCCCCCCCCACCCGCCGAGAGATAGGAGGCTGAACCATACCTTTAAATCTGTCCAAAGATGAAGCCAGGCCACATCTTCTTGGTCCCAGTAGTTGACTCTCACTAAATTTTTATTTTACTTCAATACTATTCAGCAACCTTGGGAGCACAGCACAGGAGACTATGTGGAAACATTACTCTTGACTTTGAGCTCTAGTGAGGATTGCCATGGCTTTCCCACATATGTTCCTTGTGGGAAGCCACAGAACAGCCTTCTAGTCTCCAAACCAGTATTTCCCCTCTAATGGGTGTGTTTCCATCACATGAACATAGCTTGCTCACATGAATAATCATTCCCCGCTATTTTCACTAGCTATTATGAAGGCAGGAGAGAAAATTGTTGTCCATCTCAAACAAAGCTTTAAAATACCCCAGCCTGAGTAATCCCCATTAACTTATTTTCCTCCTCTTATTGTCTCTTTTCTCTAATTCTTTACCATTTTCTCATTTTAGTTATTGTTGGCAATATCTGCAAGCCCAGAAAAGGCAGCATAAAAACTATGGTGAGCTCCTAAGAATTTCTTTTCATGTATGAGAAATGTGCTCTTGATAAGTTTCTATTTGTTCTTAGCACAAAGAGAAAGATGAAGAAAAATCAGTGATATATGCAAATTAGCTGTTCTATGATAAAACATTCTGACCCAAAGCAACTTAGTAACAAGAGGTTCCTTTGGATTACACTTCCAGCGAGCAGTTCATCACTGAGGGAAGTTGGCACAGGAAGTCAAGGCAGGACTCTGGAGAGAGGAACTGAAGCAGAGACCACAGACAAGTGCTACTTGCTGGCTTGCTCAGTCAATGAGACTGGGCATCTCAGCAGTCCTAGTCTGATGCTGAAGGCTTTAAAGATTCCTGGAGAGCTACTAGTCTTCAGCTTACACTGGAAGCCTGAAGAGACTGGTTCTACTGCCATTGAAAGAGTGCTGCAGCAATAGGACAGATGGACTTGCCAGCAAGAGTGGAGGCAAGTAAGCAAGAAGCAAGGTTTCTGTCTTCCATGTCTTTTTATCTGGGTTGCTCTTGGAAAATGGCTTCCACATTTAGGGTGGCTTTCCTGAATTAAATAATCTGGTCAAGAAAGTCCTGGTAATGCCCAGGAGCTTGCATTTTAGGTGATCCCAGAGCTAGTTATGTTAACAAGTTAAGTGTAATGAACCATCATCACACTGACCTTAGCAGGACCGAAGCCAACATCACTATAAGGATATGTGTTTCTGCTGGCAACGTGAAAATATCCCCACACTTTGTATGCAGAACACACTAAGACCATAAATGCCAGCATTCTAAATGGCTTGCTTACTGTTAGCAAATTGCTGGAACGGAAAGTATTCTCTCTTCTAAGGCGCATTTAGTTTTTATTATATCTTTACTCATGGTCAGAAGACATCAGCAAATTTGTGAATGAGATTGAAGATCTCTTCTTATGGCATTCTGAAACTTTCACACCCTTGCTTTCGGATGTGAGCTTATTTTCCAGAAAGAAAATGTAGAAATGACCTTCATGGGTGGGGAGAATTGGCCTGGTAAAGTGCTTCCTACACAAACATGAGGACTGGAGTTCCAGCCTCAGCATCCATGTTAAAAAGAGATGTGTTGTTGGCCTATTGTCCCAGTGCAGGGAGGTAGAGATTGGAGGATTCCTGGGACTTTCTGGACAGCCAGCCTAGGTAAATTGGGAGCTTCAGATTCATTGACAGACTTCCTTTAAAAAAATTAGATTGAGAATAACTGGGAAGGACACCTGATGACCCAGTGTCAACCTTTGGCTTACACACACACACACACACACACACACACACACACACACACACACACTTGTGTAATACTTCAGAAAACTCTGGTAATTGTAAAAAGCCAAGGATTTAAAAAAATCAATACTAACAAAACCTCCACTGAAAATATCTAAGCTAGATTAAATCATAAGAACTCATCTCTGAAGCCAGAAAACAGAATCACAACTTAGAAACCTTTAGAATTCTGTTAGACTGTGCCTGCTCTTCTGAGTCTAGTGCATGCCATGTGCTTAGTGAATCTTTGTTGAGTTGATGAGTAATACCAACTCCTCTCAGAAAGATGAAAGTCCCAGTTAAACCTCAATAGAATATGTCAAGTCTAGTCCTTGTCCATGTGAAGGGCATACACTATGCATTGGACATAAGCACCAGGAAACAGTGAAACCATGGAAGAAAATTTCTTCTCTATAGTTCAGGTACCATGGGTTTTTCTTCTGTGGTTTCAATGTGTCTTGGTGCTTATGTTGAAAGCATAGTGTATGGCCTTCACATGGACCTGAACTATAGACAAAAAATTTTGATTTCCTTCATTTTCCCATTTGGCAAAGATATGTCTTAAAGATTTTACATAGAATACTATGATCACTCTCCTGAGTGGGCTAAGGTTTGTGTGCAAAGGTCAATCTCTGTGCACATTTTTCCTATTTACAAAAATGTACCAGATGACAAGTAGAATAGAATGTTATTATAAGAATTGTACCCAAGGCACACAAAGACACAGCTAAGAAAGAGAACCACAGATCAATATCCCTCATGAACATTGATGCAAAAAATATACAATAAAATACTGGCAAATCAAATCCAAGAATGTATCAGAAAACCATCCACCATGGTCAAATAGGATTCATCCCAGGGATGCAGGGATGGTTGAACATACGAAAATCCATCAATGTAATCCACCATAAGAACAAACTGAGAAAGAAAAATCACATGATCATCTCACTAGATGCTGAAAAAGCTTTGAAAAAATGCCTTCAGACAGAGGTCTTGGAGAAACCAGGAATAACAGGAACCCACCTAAACATAATAAAAGCAATATACAGTAAACCAATAGCCAACATCAAACTAAATGGACAGAAATAAAAGGCAATTCCTCTAAAATCAGGAGTAAGATAAAGCTGTCCACTCTCTCCATACCTGTTCAATACTGTACTTGAAGTTCTAGCTAGAGCAATTGGACAACAAATGGAGATCAAGGGGATACAAATTGGAAAAGAAGTCAAACTTTCACTATTTGCAGATGATATGATAGTTTACTTAAGTGACCTGAAAAACTTTACCAGGGAACTCCTACAGCTGATAAACACCTTCAGCAAAGTGGCAGGATACAAGATTAACAACAACAACAACAAAAGTAGCCCTACTATATATCACAAACAACATAAAATACCTTGGGGTAATGCTAACCAGACAAGTGAAAGACCTGTATAACAAGAACTTTGAGACTTTAAAGAAAGAAATTAAACAAGATACCAGGAAATGGAAAGATCTCCCATGCTCTTGAATAGGTAGGATCAACATAGTAAAAATGGCAATCTTGCCAAAAGCAATCCACAGATTCAATGCAATCCCCATCAAAATCCCAACACAATTCTTCACAGACCTTGAAAGAACAATACTCAACTTTATATGGAAAAACAAAAGACCCAGGATAGGCAAAAGAACCCTTTACAATAAAGGAACATCTGGAGGCATTACCATCCCTGACTTCAAGCACTGTTATAGTCCTGAAAACAGCTTAGTACTGGAACAAAAATAGACAGGCCAATTGAAATTGAAAACCCTGATTTTTTTCCAACCTTTTTTATTTGAATTAGAAACAGGATTGTTTTACATGACAATCCCAGTTCCCTTCTCTCACCTGTCCTTCCTTATCCCCCCCAACTAAAACCTTATCTGTCATATATCTTTTCTGCTCCCCCTGGATGGCAAGGCCTTCCATAGGGTGTCATCAGAGTCTTTCATATCCTTTGGGATAGGGCCTAGTCCCACCCCCATTTGTCTTGGCTCAGGGAGTATTCCTCTATATGGAATGGGCTCCCAAAGTCCACACCTGTGCTAGGTATAAATACTGGGCTTCTACAGGAGGTCCCATAGATTTCTGAGGTTTCTTCACAGAAACCCATGTTCCTGGAGTCTGGAGCAGTCCCATGCTGGTATTCCAGCTATCAGACTGGAGAGCAAGAGTTCCCGGATGTTCAGGTCAGCTGTTTCTGTGTGTTTCACCAGAATGGTCTGGACCTCTGTGCTCTTCACTGGTCCTTCTCTGCATCTGGGTTCCAGTTCAGATCGGTAATTAGGAAAATCCTGATATTAACCCACACACTTACGAACATCTGATTTTTGACAAAGAAGCTAAAATTATACAATGGAAAAAAGAAAGCATCTTTAACAAATGGTGCTGGCATAACTGGATGCTGGCATGTAGAAGACTGTAGATAGATACATATCTATCGCCATGAACAAAACTTAAGTCCAAAAGGAAGACCTCAACATAAATCCAGCCACATTAAACCTCTTAGAAGAGAAGGTACGTGATACCCTCGAATGAACTGGTACAGGAGACAATTTCCTGAACATCACGCCAGTAGCACAGACACTGAGATCAACAATTAACAAATGAGACCTCCTGAAACTGAGAAGCTTTTGTAAGGCAAAGGACACCGTCAACAAAACAAAACGGCAGCCCACAGAATGGGAAAAGATATTCACCAGTCCCACATGTGATAGAGGGTTGATTTCTAAAATATACAAAGAACTCAAGAATCTAGCCACCAAAACACCAAACAATCTAATTAAAAAGTGGGTACAGAACTAAATAGAGAATTCTCAATAGAGGAATCTAAAATGGCTGAAAGACACATAAGAAAGTGCTCAACATCCTTAGCCAACAGGGAAATGCAAATCAAAACAACTCTGAGACACCATCTCACTCCTGTCATAATGTCTAAAATCAAAAACACCAATGCCAGTTTATGCTGGAGAGGATGTGGAGAAAGGGGCATACTCCTCCACTACTGGTGGGAGTGCCTACTGGTACAGCTACTTTGGTAATCAATATGATGGTTCCTCAGGAAAATGGGAATCATTCTACCACAAGATCCAGCAATTTCACTCTTAGGCATATACCCAAAAGATGCATAATCATACAACAAGGACATCTGTTCAACCATGTTCATAGCAGCATTATTTGTAATAACCAGAACCTGGAAACAACTTAGATGCCCCTCAACTGAAGAATGGATGTGGTACATTAACAAAATGGAGTACTACTCAACAGAAAAGGAAAAAAAAAAAACAATGAAATCTTGAAATTCGCAGGCAAACGAACGAATGGAACTAGAAGAAACCATTCTGAGTGAGGTAACCCAGTCACAAGAAGACAAAAATGGAATGTACTCACTCATATATGGATTTTAGACTTAGAGCAAAGGATTACCAGCTTACAGTCCACACCACCAGAGAAGTTAGGTAACAAGGAGGGCCCTAAGAGAGACATGCATGGTTCCCCAAAGAAGGAGAAAGGGACAAGATCTCCTGAGCTAACTGGGAGCATGGGGGAAGAGAGAGGGAGTTAGAAGAAAGAGAGGGGAGAAGAGGAGGGGAGAGGAGGACATGAGAGAGCAATAAGATTTAGTCAAGGGAAGAACTGAGGAGAGTAAGAAAAGAGATACCACAATACAGGGAGCCATTATAGGTTTAAAGATAAATCTGGCACGAGGGAAATGTCCAGAGACCTACCAGTTTGACCCCAACTAACAATCTAAGCAGTCATTAAGAGGCTACCTTAAATACCCTTCCCCTATAATGAGATTGATGACTACCTTATATGCCATCCTAGAGCCTTCAAACAGTAGCTGATGGAAGCAGAGGCAGACAACCACAGCTAAACACTGAGCTGAACTCTGGAATCTAGTTACAGAGAGGGAGGAGTGATGAGCAAAGGGTTAGGACGAGACTGGAGAAACCCATGGGGACAGATGACCTGAACAAGGGGATGCTTATAGACCCCAGACTGATAGCTGGGAAACCAGCATAGGACTGTTCCAGACCTTCTAGGTGAGGATGCCTGTTTGGAGGTCTGGAAATCTATGGGGCCTCTGGTAGTGAATCAGTATTTATCTCTAGTGTACGAATGGACTTTGGGAGCCCACTCCACATAGAAGGATACTCTCTCAGCCTAGACACATGGGGGAGGGCCTAAGCCCTGCTCCAAATGATATGACAGACTTTGAAGATCCCCATGGACGGCCTCACACCTGGGTAGCAGAAAGGGATTGGGATGGGGGGTGGGGAGCAAGGGAGGAGGGGAGGGTGAGGGAACTGGGATGGACATGTGAAAGTAGCTTGTTTCTAATAAAAAATTTAAAAACAATTGTGTCAAATGCTGCAATTAATTGAAAAGAAAAGGGCATTATTCACTATCTTGGCATTTTACATGACATCAATAGGATGTGTCATGTGTAGGTATCACATAATAATCAACACAGCACTTGATTATGATGCCAAGACTCAGTGTCTCTCCACAGAAACCATGCCTGAGATCTCTGTGTCTGCACATAACACTCCAAGACCACCCTACGCCCCAGAGACACCATCAGTGAGGCTCAACCTAACCACACTGCAACAATTTATACTTTTGCTGATCATGTAAGTGCCACTGCGGTTGAGGATCATTTCTACCAATGACAACTTACATAAGAATCACATTGTCTAGAATCACATTGTCGATAGAAGCAGAAGCAGACACAGCTAAACACTGAGCTGAACTCTGGAATCCAATTGCATAAAGGAAGGAGTGATAAGTAAAGGGGTCAAGACCAGGCTGGAGAAACTCACAGAACCAGCTAACATGAACAAGGAGGAACTCATAGACCCCAGACTGATAGTTGGGAAACCAGCATAGGACTGTTCCAGACCCCCTGAAGGAGGAAGTCAGTTTGGAGGTCTGAACAATTTATGGGGCCATTGGTAGTGGATCAGTATTTACCCCTAGTACACAAATGACTTTGGGAGCCCTCTCCTCATAGAGGGATACTCTCACAGCCTAGACACACTGCTCCAAATGATATGACAGACTTTGAAGATCCACCAAGGAAGGCCTCACTCTCCCTAGGGAGCAGAAAGGGGTTGGCATAGTGGGGTCAGTGGAGGGCAGGGGAGGAGAGGAGGGAGAGGGAACTGAGATTAACATGTAAAAGAAGTTTGTTTCTAATTTAAATTAAAAAAATAATCACATTGTCAAGCTCAACTCCATTTTTATCATCATGACCTTGAAGAAATAGAAACACCAACAGGAAACTTACCACCCCACCACCAGCTGAGTGCACGAGCACAGACATCCCTTCCCGGAGGTTGGCAATCTCAAACAGCATCGTGTATGCTGTGACGAAGTTCATGGGGAAGGCAGCGGCCTCAGGGAAACTCATGTCATCTGGGATCTTGTAGACAAACTCCACTGGTGTACAGACCACCTCAGCCCAGGCATTGTAGTTGACAAATGCCATGACACGGTCCCCAATCTGGGAATAAGGAAATAGAAAGTTAAAGGAAGCTTGTTTCTTGATGGGGTTCTAACAAGGGCCAGACTTATCAGGAGCTATCCATGATACATAGCATACACAGTGTTTCTCTTACATAATAGGCATAGGTTGTTTCTCCTAATTCATACACTGTGACTGCCATAGAAATCCTTCTGATTTTCATATTTGTTCTTTGATGTAAAAAGCACATTTTTATATATTTTCGGTAAAATCTCAAGTAAACTGCTATAAATCATATGATTATTTAGGTTTCTTAACAACCTATCTTCCCTGCTAGTGTGTCTTCTTCACAGCCACGAAGGTGGGAAACTCATTCTGTCACTAGAATAATTCTATTCCTTCTCCTCCTCCACCTCTTCCCTTATTTCTCTTCATTCTAATTAAACAGTCTCATGTTTTCTAGGATGGCCTAAAATTTCTTATGTAGCTGAAGATGCTGGTGTTTTAGGTATGCACCAGCATGTCTGCTTTTATATAGTGTTGGGTACTTGAGCCCAGGACCTCTTGCATGCTAGGTAAGCATTCTACTAATTGAGCTATATCCTCATTTTCTGTCAATAGAATTCTGAAGACTGTTTAGGTGGTAGAAGCTTGAAGAGTATCTGTACACCTGATAAGGGTAGGACGATGCACATCCTTCCTCTCTCCTTCTCAAATTGCCATTCACCTGAATCCTGTGCCCTTCCTTTAAGGCTTATTTTAGCTCTCATAGTCAAGTGCCCTTGGACTTACACGTTGGATTTGGCTGGGAATGATTTTATCTTCATGAGAGGTTGTTGTATTTGCACACTTGATTGTAACAGAAAAACCCATTTATTGGACAAAAACAATTATATACTGAACTCTAACCTTCTTATTACATCAGTTATTTAGTCTCCAGGACTGCTTTCTGGGGTAGTAGTCCCACTATGCACATATTGAAACTGAAGGTATATTATGTCTCTGACCTGAGGTCACACAACACAGGTAAAGGGCTGTGTGTATAGTGTGTGTGTGTGTGTGTGTGTGTGTGTGTGTGTGTGTGTGTGTGTGTGTGTGTGTGTGTGTGAATTTCCATAATATCACAGTGCTCTCCTGCCATGATTGTTTATGTAAGCCCCTTCTCAGTCTCGAATTCCAAGCATAGGTGATATAATGGTAACGAGTTACAATTCATACTCTTAAATTGTTCATATTCTTTGAAAAGTTGCAGGTGGCAAATACTTTGAGTGGCAGGTCTTAGGAAGCAACTTCACCTGGAAGGAATATTTTAGTAGAAAATAAACTCTTAAGCTGATGGTATGAGCATGGTGATGTTTCAGACACTGGTCTAGAGGAGTGAAGATTTTTGTGTGTAGAGGGTTGATGTGGTCCAAGAGATTTCATAGTAGTCTGCTTCTTAGAACCAGTTAGTTCTGTGTATTAGGGGATAAGATTGCTATAACTTCAGTGTGCGGATGTCACAGTGTCTATAAAGACTTTCCTGAGCCGGGCGTCGGTGGCACATGCCTTTAATCCCAGCACTTGGGAGGCAGAAGCAGGCAGATTTCTGTGGGTTCAAGGCCAGCCTGTTCTACAGAACAAGTGCCAGGATAGGCTCCAAAGCTACACAGAGAAACCCTGTCTTGAAAAACAAAAAGAAAGAAAGAAAGAAAGAAAGAAAGAAAGAAAGAAAGAAAGAAAGAAAGAAAGAAAGAAAGACAGACAGACTTTCCTGGCTATCCTGGAACCTATCAGATCTGGGTTAAGAGGAGCTCAATTAGATAACACATGTGAGGACCACATCTGTAGTGTTCTAAGAGAACCTGCACATCTCTGTTCTTGTGTCAGGGCATCCCACCTATAGCTGACAGAGTTCCATTCAGGAGAGAGATCTGAGTCACTGAACCCTGGTATGCCTTATCAGCAATAGGAACAATGCAAAGCCTGGTCTGCTTGGTCTGAGAGAGCAATCAATCACCATGTTGATCTGATGGCTGGGCACAGAGGAGTAGCTGCTACTTACATCTTTCCTTTTTGCTGGAGGTGAAAAATGGCTTAGACATAAACATGTGCTCCTGTGCCTGGGTCCTCTCTGGGTTAGGCAGTGAGGAGTCCTTGCTCAGACTTATCTGTGGCTCTGGTTTAAACTTGCTTTCTTTTTTTCTCTGCTCTCAAGTCTGTATGTAATCCTGGACTCACTGAATACTGGATAGAAGTAGTCCTCCACTTTGATGGACATACTTCATGTTTTAAATTTAAACAAAAATACATTTTATAACTTTTGATGGGTTTCTGAAATTAGGATGTGATGGAAATTAAAGTTTCCTTTCCATTAAACAAAACCTAGCATCTCCAAAGATGCATATCCATATCTACCTCCCTATTTCAAGACATTTTTGATCCTTTACAACGAATGTATTAAAATCTTCCAGAGGCCATGGAGCCCAGGTGCTAATAGCCCTCCCTCCTCCTTGAATGACACATCATGTACTGTCAGTGACAAGATATCTTCTAACTCAGTTGTTATTTAACTACTCTAATTTAGTGATGAGGGAATCAGATAAAGCAGGGTAGTTAAAATTCTGCTAAAACTTCCCTGATCCCTGAGGACAGGACTCAGAGTCCAGATCACTCTCATTTATTTATTTTATGCCTAGATAGACTCCTTTCCAGTCTAGTTCATTGTATTTGTGTCCATCAAAATCGGTGAAATATGCCTTTAATCCCTGTACTCAGGAGGCAGAGGCAGGTGGATCTCTGTGAGTCTGAGACCAACCTAGTCTATAAGAGCTAGTTCCAGAACAGGCTCCAAAGCCACAGAGAAACCCTATCTCAAAAAACCAGAAAAAAAAAATCCTAGGATTATTAATCCTAGTGGACATGAACCTTGGCAGGTAAGAGGTTCACAAAAAACCTTCAGGCATGAACTGAACAAGAGAAACATGGCTTAGAATGAAACAGGAGAGTGCATTGATGGGATAAGTGGTACATAATGTTTACTGGACTGTAGCACACAGAGGCATTTTGCTATATGCTTCAGGTGGTTTGATTCATGTAAGCTTTGGCAAAAAAATGAGAAGGCACAGCCAGACACTGCATTCTCATCAATAGTTGGCCTGGGCAAACATTATGAAAAAAAGAGGGAAAAAAGCTACCTTTTTAAAATGACAAGGTTTTTTTTTGATTAGCAGATCATTATTAAAGATAAATGGAAATAACAGAAGAAACACTAATGGTTCATGAGCCATCATGTGCTAGGTAAATTAAAACATTCATGAATCTGAAATATTAGTTCCTTTTATTACAGTCTTTAAATGTAATAACAAATTTCTATGGCCAGTGTCAACTCCCAAGAATTAATGGCTTTTCTAAAGAAATGGTTCCTTTTTATATATATTTATTATAATTGATTTTCTACTATTTTACTTTCCCTTGCAGCTTGGTGTTTGCTTCCTATCCTTATCAAACAATAGCAACAACTCCTTTAAGATGGGTTCTGTCATAGACCTCCAGTACAAATGAATGACCATAAATATTTATCTTCATTTAAAGGAACCCAAAGAAACATGGAGCTGGAGAGTGGCAGCATCTTGATACTTCAACTCCAAATACAAACAAGTAACCCATTGTACTTGAGGTAAGTGCTATGATGAAAACATACTGTGTAGAAGTACACCACAGGGAAATCTGTGATGCAGATTCTTTAAGTCCCTTTCCTTATCTCTGAAATGGATACTGTGTTCATGATGCAATGTGGATCCAGTGCACTTAGCAACATGCATGGAAACCCAGGAAAGAGCAACATGTGTACCTGTTTTACATCGAATAAACTGGTTCCAAAGCTCAGGGATTCACAGATCAGTGATCCACTGGTAAGCACAGACCTGCTCCACTACACGAAGCAAAAGGAATTGCTTCCCAATGAAGAAACTGAGAGAGGAAAGAAAGGCTGTCCCGCTGGCAGTGACTGCTAAGTGTTGTCTTTGATGCAAGCATTTGGACAAGATCACCCAGCACTGGCCTCTTCCTCACAGAACTGTGAAAACTGAGCTCAGAACGCCAGAGTAGGTAATGGCCTCTAGTATCCACAGAGTGACATGAATTGAGTGTTTCAATGTGCTTCACATTGCAAGTGTCTCAGGTCTCTCACTAAATTTCAGTATATCAGTTGTTCATTTATTTCCTTCTCAAAATGGCAAATGTGATTAGGCAACGGCGTCAGCACACACATATATACTTGCATACATGTGAAATATATATCTGTATTTATCCAGTTGGTGCATTATAGTAAGCAAAATAAATCTGCTCTGAGGCCATGAGCCCAAAACATCTTTTACTGATGGTCTCTGAACACAACTTTCCAATCCTTTGCTACTGATAAAACCTAGAGAGCCATGGAGCATGTTGCTGTGTAGAATTCGTCTCCAATATGATTACTAATCTGAAGTCAATTCCACACAGAGGATATTAGTGTTGACTTTCTCCTGTACAGTATACTATACAGAAACATACAAGGGACTTTTTAAAACTGTGTGCAACTGGAAATCATTGGCAGAAGAGAGGGGTTGCCATGAAGGCTTGATATTGCTGTCAAGTCAGGGCTAACTAAAAGAAGATAAGCCATATCTAAAGGACAAATGCATTTAATTGAGTATGGTAAGCTATCCCTCTAAACCAAGACCATAACATTTCTGTTTATTGGCATTTATTCATTGCTCAGGGCTAGCAGAATGAGAAAGTGAGGTTTTCCTTTGGGGCCATGTGGAGGAGTGGAGAACAAACAGATCCATTTATGTGCAGCACTTCCAGAAAGAGAGATGTGTGCCTTGGTGACAATGTCTACTGGGGACAGAGAATGTGAAGTTGTATTTTAAAATCCAAAGTTCATCTCTTCCTCTTTTCTGTAGCTTTCTTCTCCTATGTTATTTGGAAACCATTGACAGAAGCATCACTAAATGGGATAGGATTCCCAGGCATTCCCCAACATGAATTTAGAATATTCAATACTTTCAGGTGAGGACCAGCCATATGCTGAAAGTCAAGCAGAAGAGAAGGTTGGTGTTGGATTTCACAGGGTTCATCTTCACTCCTCATTCCTTGCATGTATTTTTGTAGCATTGGGGGTGAGGGTGGGAACATGGGTAAAGGCCATGGGATTCTAGGAACTGTATTATGGCTTTGGTGACTTAAATCTGGGATCTACTTCTACTTTCTACCTTCTAGTCTCACAGAGAATTATTGCACCTTCTGAACCTGGTGGAATAGTAAGAACCTTCTCTCTCTCTCTCTCTCTCTCTCTCTCTCTCTCTCTCTCTCTCTGTGTGTGTGTGTGTGTGTGTGTGTGTGTGTGTGTGTGTGAGTGTTCATTGTGGTTAAAGAAAAAAAGACTGCTCTACAAAGCTGGTTATGGTGTGTTCTCAGATGTCAGTCCCCCTGCCTTTCTACGGAGATCTGTTATGAGTGAGAACCCTGAATTTAATTTCTAGTGAGTTTTCAGATGACAAACTCCCAATTTTTATATAACTGATGTTGTTTCAATGTTTCATTAGAGAGAGAGAGAGAGAGAGAGAGAAAGAGAGAGAGTGTGTGTGTGTGTGTGTGCCACAACAGTTGTGTGCAAGTCAGAGGACAACTTGCAGCTCTCTCTTCCAACCTTGTGTGTTATAGGGATTGAACTAAAATCATCAGGCTTGGTGGCAAGCACCTTTATCCCAAAGCTGCCTTGCCAGGCCCAGTGCTTCAGTTTTTATAGACCAAGTAGTATTTAGTTTGTATTAGAACATGGGAAGACTCAGGCACACATCAGGTTTTCAAAATAAAATATTTTATTGTGGAGAATTCCTCATGTGTATTATAGCAGAATAAGGAAATAAAGCACTTAAATGTTGCCCTCTTCCCAAGGCCATTAATCATCCCTCACCAATCCTATCCTATTGTCAGGGTGAGGTTCCTTGACTCAAACTATTTCTTTTAATATAAAATCCTATTTTATCCATTCCTAAAATAGCTCAGGAATTGCAAATAGTAACTTAAAAGGTACCAACTAGGTAAATACTTTATAATTAACTCCCCTTACATTTGTGTTTTGTAGTTGATTGCTAAGCCTGAGATGGTGGAAAATAGTAGCTGGGGCTGGAGCAAGAGACTATGCATTCCGTTACTACAAAACTGAAAAGTCTGAATAGCTATATTAAGTAAGTATGAAAAAAGAATATAACAAGACTTGTTCAGCCCACTTATCCAAACTGTTGCCAGGGGCAACAAAGATAGTATATGAAAAAATTTCTTAAAAAAATAAGCAAACAAATAAAGTCATAAGATTTTTTGCAAAGTCCTATCATAACAGATATGGTTAATGTTATCTAACTCAAAATGACAAAATAAAACACGACTGCTATTATTTCAAATATCTCTTACATAGTCTTAGCATCTCATAGATTCTAGATGATTACTGCTCTTTATGTCATACTTAAAACTTTACCTCGTATCCTTTCACGCTGTCCCCTAGAGCTTCAACAATCCCAGAACACTCAAATCCTGGCACCAAGGGTGTCTTAGGAGGGTTGTCAATGTTCCCTTGTCGAACCATCAGGTCAATGAAGTTCAAGCCACTGTAAACAGCAAGCAGAAAGAAAGAGATTCAAAATGAGATCCCCTCAAAACACCACTCTGGCATTTCCTTCCCTGGCCCTGTCGTCTGTCTTCTCCCTCCTTTCCTCTCCTTCCTTTTGGAAAAACAAATTCTTCTTGCCAAAGTGTCCCTAATAGTAATGCCACTTAGCTAGATATCAGCAATAAAACAAAATTCAATTATCTCTTTGCGGATAAGTAATGCTTTCCTGGCAGTGAGGATAGCTGCAGTTCACATTCTAACTCAGCCCCCTTTATCCCCCCTCAAAGTCTGTTCACCCTTATTCTGAAAACACATATTGACTAGATTGATCACTAGGCATTCTAGCCCTTAATCCCAGGGAAAAAATATACTAGAGAGTGGCTATAAGCAGATGCATAGAAAGCAGCCAGACACAATGGCTACCCGTTGATCTATGAGACAGAAAGAGAAAGGAGACCTAATTTAAAAGGGCTCAATGCAACCAACCATCTCTCTTTGATCATCACACATATTTATGCCAGCACTGTGCATAAGTAGCACCCACAATAGTAAATGGGAGCCATCAAGAGACTGTATTAGTTCTTAAGGGAGTAAGGTGGCTCAGAAAACAGACATCAAAAGATGGCCCCAGGGGTGTGAGAATACAACATCTTAGTCATGTCTGAATGACAGAAGTGTCTCAGTGAGGGTTTCTATTGCTGTGACCAAAAAGCAAGTTGGATAGGAAAGGTTTTATTTGGCTTACACTTCTGCATGGCTGTTTATCATTGAAGTAAGTCAGAACAGGAACTCAAACAGGACAGTCCTTGAGGCAGGGCTGATGCAGAGGCCATGGAGGGGAGCTGATACTGGCTTGCTTCCCATGACTGGCTTAGCCCACCTTCTTATAGAACCCAGAACCAACAGCACAGGATGTCACAACAGCTCATGGGCTGGGCCCTCTGCCCTTCATCACTAAATGAGAAAATGCCTTACAGATGGATCTCAAGGAGGCATTTCCTCAACTGAGGCTCCTTCCTCTGATAACTCTAGCTTGTGTCAAGTTGACACACAAAACTACCCAGTACAAGAAGTTACAGGGTATTTTCTGTTAACTCATTACTTTTAAAAGGAGACAGTCATGAAAATTATGTGTAAGTCATTGCCACAGGAAATAATATGCTCAATTTCATGGATGCCATCAATGTATCCAATGGCTTTGTCCATGTTGGTTTAAATTTAGAGTTTCATTTAGCTTCATTTGCTAACTGCATGGAGGAACATATTTCATTGAAAGCACATCTTTCATCAAGAGATGCAGTTCTTACAAGCTTCTCATTTTTGTTAGCTACCATCTAAAAAACAAACGTTTCCATCTAACCCAAGGTCAGTTAGCATCTGGCCAAGTGAAACAGCTTGAACTATTTTGAACACAGCAAGGCCTCTTTGAAAGCAAAAGAACATCTAATTCTGCCTGTGTCTCCTGCTCTCACTCATTAGTCTCATTTATACAGGATGGAGGAAGTCAAGGAAGCCAATTTCCTTGAAGGGTGGATTTAAAAGTCGACACTTTCTTGAGGTCCACCTGATGAAGAGTGAAGTGAGGTCCCCATCTTGCCTCAGATGATGCATCTCTTGTAAGGGACCCTTTGGAAGGCAACTGTGTGCCTCATGAAATTTCTTTGTTCCTACAGTGCCTAGCATGCTATGGTACCACAGTCACACCAGAAAGCAGGTACTCAAATAGAATCTGCTAAACAAAGGAATTGTCATGGATATATAGAAGTTTGTACTTCAGGTTTTTTGTTTTGTTTTGTTTTTGTTTTGTTTTGTTTTTGTTTTTCGAGACAGGGTTTCTCTGTGGCTTTGGAGGCTGTCCTGGAGCTAGCTCTTGTAGACCAGGCTGGTCTCGAACTCACAGAGATCCATCTGCCTCTTCCTCCTGAGTGCTGGGATTAAAGGCATGTGCCACCAATGCCCAGCTGTACTTCAGGTTTAAAATGCACCCTTTTCAAACACCAAAACAATGGAAACACTTTTGAAGTGGATGTTCAGACTTCCAAGGGTCCTTCTTTGATGTCTAATAATCATTTCTGTCATTTCTTAACCAAAAATGTTCTCCAACAATAAGTTATGTTTCTTAAGGGTCTGGGAAGATGGAGTTGAGATCACAAATCTACCACTTCTAACTATACAACCTTGAATAAGTAACTTGGATTCTCTGCCCCCAGTTTTCCCATCTGAAGGCAAGGGTTAGGCAGCACCCATAGACTTGTTGTGAAAGCTAAAGAGTGAAGCCCTGAAACATGGCACCAGCTTCGTACAACGTATTAGGAAACATTAGGCTTGTAATGCACATCTTTAGTTAAGAAGGCAAGAGATGTGTGAACATTCTAGGAAGCCTTGCCCACCTTTTTAAAATAAAAGAAGGGATGTGTTTAAAAGCCATTCCAGAGCTTATATGGGACAACATCAACTATGCACAAACTTTGCTTCTGTGAAAAGGTCTCTTGTCCAAAGTCGCTGTAGAACAATAAAAAGAATTTCTGTGTCTTGAATCAAGCATGCCACCTCACCCACACATGACTCAGCTCACTGCTTCCTTTGTGTGATAACTTATGGTTTTCCAAGACCCAGACAGTGAAATGCCAGAAAACAATCACTCAGCCATTTTGGAAACACAGCCACCCTGGAGAAAGCTTCATGCTAGGTGCCCATTACATAGCTTAGGAGGGCTGTCTTCAGTTGTCTTTGGCATTGTGAACTGAGATCCAAGCTTCTGAACTCTTCAGTAAGAATAGTTAAGACTGACTGTTTCCATGTAAGATATTCAGTTATTCCATCAGGTCATGGGGAATGGCTCTGACCCTGGGAAACAAGCACTTAGTGTCTTATTTCAGTACAGAAGAGGTGACCTACTGTCCTCGGACTACATTTATCTGTTGCATCATCCACAACCTCTTGAAATGGATATAGGTCGAGTTTGTTAGGAGTTTGATTTGTGGTAGAAACTGTACTGAGTATTTCTATTTTATTATTTTAAACTTAATTATGCTCCCAGGAGTAATGAACTGTGGTAGCCATTTCCAAATGAGGAAACCAGAGACACACAGATTAAGTCAGTATAATCCTTAAGAAACATGAAAGGATTTGACTTCAAGCATAATATAAACTTGAGACCTTAAAGAATACAGTATACTATGTTTGCATGTGGCACACGTATGTGTGTGTGTGTGTGTGTGTGTGTGTGTGTGTGTAGTACTTTGTGTGTAGTGTATGCACATGTGTGCATGTATGTGTGCATGCTACATGGAGGTCAGAGAACATTGGGTTGCCACCTCTATCATGTTCCAGTTTATATCCTTGAGACAGAGTCTCTCACTGAATTTGAAACGAGGCCTGCAACCAGCGAGTCCCAGTGACCTTCCTGCTCTGCCTCCCTCAGTGCTGAGGTCGCAGACATGTATGATGCCACATCTAGCTTTTGATATGGATTTGAACTCAAGTTCTCAAGCTTGTGGAACAAGTGTTCTTATCTTCTGAGCCATCTCCCCAGCCTCTTCGTGGAAACTTCTCCACCCATCATGCTGGGTAAAGTAGCATGTCCCAGGGCAATGTTTATAACTCCTCACCCTTCCCTCTTGTCAGCTGCTGAGTGTGCCAAAAAGGAGTCCAATATTGGAAGAATGGCCATGCATAATCCAAGCAGGAACTATTCTTTTTTAAGAAAGAGATTGTATTCTTAACTATGCGTATGTGTTTGTGTCTGCATGTGAGTGTGTGTATATGAAGCAGGCACCTGAGGAGCCTAGAGGCATGGGAACCCCCTGAACTTGGAGTTACAGGCAACTGTGAGTCACCTGATGTGGGTTCTGGGAACTGAACTTGGGTCCTCCACAAGAGCAGTATGCAATCTTAACCCCTGAGCCATCATCTTGTGCATTTCTGGTGCCCATGGAAGCCAGAAGAGTGTGTTAAATCCTCTGGAACTGTATTTACAGATGTTTGTGAGCCACCATGTGGGTGCTGGGAATTGAACCCAGATCCTCAAGAAGAGCAGTCCGTGCTCTTAACTACAGATTCATCTCTCCAGCCCCAGGAGCCACTTTTAATATGAGCAAATAAATTATCCCAACAAATGGTTGTTCCCCAAAAGTCAGTAAATGGAAATATTCTGAAGAGAACAAATTGGTGCCCCCTCATGCCTCCTTCTCTCTGAATTCCTTTGTTATTCACACATCTTTCTACTGGGTTCTCTTTTTCATCATTTTTAAAATTTATTTAAATACCAACCACAGTTTCCTCTCCCCCCTCTCCTTCTACTCTCTCCTCACATCTGTCCCATGCCCTCCCCACTCCATCCACTCCTCCTCCTTCTCCACTTCTCCACTTCTCCACAAAGATGGGGTAAGTTCTTCCATGGGAATCAGCAAAGCATGGCACATCAAGCTGAGGCAGGGCCAAGCTCCTCTCCCCTGCATCAAGGCCATGCATGGCATCATCAAGGCATCCCACCATAGGAAATAGGTTCCAAAGAGCCAGCTCATGAATTAGGAATAGGTGCTGGTCCCACTGCTAGGGGCCCCACAAAAGACCAAGCTACACAATTGTCACCCAGATGCAGAGGACCTAGGTCAGTCCCATCTGACTCCCAAGCTGTCCATCCAGAGTCCATGAGCTCCCACAAGCTCAGGTCAGCTGTCTCTGTGGGTTTCTGCCTCACTATCTTGACCTCACCTTGCTCATATAATCTTTCCACCCTCTCTTCCACTGGACTCTTGGAGCTCAGCCCAGTGCTTGGATGTAAATCTCTGCATCTGCTTCTACTGGAATCTCTTTACTTGAATTCCCTTTGTGGTCTCACAAAACCCAAATCAAAAAACTAAACAAGTACCACCATCATTAACCACCCATTGAAACATTATTTTTCTCAAAGAAATGATGTTAGAAATATGGAAACAAAAGCCAAAGAGTGAAGCTTGTTGACCTCAGTTCCATTGTACTTAATGCTTTTATTTTTCCATTGCTACAAAAGCACAACAAAGCAGGGGCTACCAAGCCATGCAGCTTCACAATTATAGTTTCCAGTATTCTCTAAGATAGCCTGATTTTTACCTGGACACTCATGTGAGCGAGCTATTAAGCACCTGGGTGCTTAATCACCCAGGTACACATGGGGGTTGGAGGGGAGAGAGGTAGAGATAATCTCTTGATGCCTCTTCTACTGAATTTTTTCTTAAGGGAAGAACAATTTATTTTGGCTCTACGTTTGAGGGTATAAGTCATCATGACCAGAAAGGTACAGAGAGTTTGTGTTCCCTGAGCATGTGACAAGGACTCCTCACATCTTGCTTTATATTACAATTTTCAAGCATTTGAAATAATTGCAAAATGGTTTGAAAGGACTTGATAATGTTCTGCTATAATCCTAATTTAAAAAAATTGGAATACTTTAATGTGTAAAAAAAGACTCAGATTTTTCCTCCCATACTAAATTATTCATTAGAAGTTAGGTATAAAAGGGCTATTACTGAGAAACAGAACCCTAAAGGGTTGAAGGCAGCAGTGTGAGGAAGATATCCTGAAAAACTGTCACCATAAGAGGGTTCCAATGTTGCAATAGGAAACATGGAGGTCTTTGGGGACATTCCCTTTAAACAATATTGTCTTACACTTACCGACAATAGCAGAGCTTACAATATGTTTTCATGCAAGTCTCTTTAAGCTTTATAACATGTCCAGGAAAACAAAGCATGCAAATATCATTTTCCCATCAAATAAACATATATATTGAAAATCACATGAAAGAAAGGAACTGCCAAAAGCATTATCTGTAGTCTGTGCAGAGCTGAGACTGAACAAAGGCCTTGAGATTCCTTTCTTGTTTTACAGCCCCAGACACTGTGAAATGCAAGGAAACCAAATGCACAAAAGTCAATCATCTTAGACTCAAAGGCCTTAAGGCTAAGAAGAAATGGGGAAAGGATGGATGTAGATTCTAGAATCTTCACTTCACTCCATTGTCTGTGGACCATTACTGAGTCTCTGAAGCCCTCCTCACCTCTTACGCTCTTCTTCTGATGGTCCTTTCTTCTGTGGTTTCTACTTAAAGTAATATTTGAATTAAATCCCAGGGAGACAGGGAGAGACACTAGTGCTCATGACAGAGATATGGACTCATAAAAGGAGCCAGCCTTCCTTGATCTCTATCATTTCTTTCCTTATTTGGTGAATCATGTCACCCTAGGAAGCCTTGGGAGAGGTAATGAGAGATGTTACTCTGTCTCTGTCATGTGGTCTGCACCAACAAATACTGCTCCCATAATGAAGATGCTACCTATGAAGACCAAGGTAGGGACAATTTTAATCTCCCTGCACAACTAGAAACCTGCCATGGGACAATCCAGTACCCCATCCAAGCCTATATCATAGGCCCTGAATAAACATGCACATTCTTTTTTATGAATTCTGAGCTTGAGTTTTTGACTACTAAATCAGCATCTTGCTAATTATAAACCATGGTGGACTGCTGTGCACTCTTATCTGTTGTCATTTGGGATATGCTAACATTATGAAAGAATTTTAGGGCTTTTGCCAGCTCTTCTCAGATAGCCAGTACTTCAACCCTGACCAGGGGAATCCAAACTACGTTAAATCATTAAGCGAAGACCACCATGGTGAACACCTACTTTGAGCCTACATTTATATGGACACAGATCACAAAAGCTCCACCCTATATTCTGATCGTATGCTCATCAGAAATCTCAATGCTTATCTTGCCATTGGTCCAGGTAAGAGACAGATTAGTAAATAAATCACCTTCAGAAGTTCAGTGTCTTATTACAGGGGGACTATTGTTGAGCACTTCATTTGCTATAATATAGACTTGCTATATGAATATACAATTGTTTCCCCTAAAATTAGGCCTGGGATAGTGTATAAACTGATTTTTTCTCAGTTGGTGGTTTGGATACTCTAACCTAAATATATTCTTTATATTATCTTTTTTAGGAGAAAGCGTGTGTGTGTGTGTGTGTGTGTGTGTGTGTGTGTGTGTGTGTGTGTGTGTGTGTGTTGTCAGTGTATGTGAGCAAGTATGCTTTCATGTGTGTGAGCACAATGTGTAAATATATATGTAGAGGTCCAAGGTTAATATTGTGTATTTTCCTTGTTCATTCCCAGTTTATCTACTGAGACAGGGTATCTCATTGAACCTGGAGCTCACCAACTCTACTAGTCTAGCGAGCAAAAACGCCACAGAGACCTCTTGTCTTTGTTCCCCATGTGCTGGCATTACAGGAGGACTGCAATATGCACCTAGGTAGTTGCTGGGGATCCAAACTCAGGTCCCCCTTCTTGTACTGCAGGTGATTTATCCACTGAGCCATCTCCCTGGCCTCCATTCTCTAGCTTGTCTTAAAGCTCCACTTCATCGTAACTTCTGAACCTTAGAAATTTCTCCTTAAAATCTTATACTCTTTTATAGTTATTTACAAATTCACTTATTGTATATAAGAGTGCAAGAATGTCATTGTGTGTTGTGTATGTGGGTACAAGTATCTCTGTATGCTCATGTGATCAGAAATCAGTAGTCAACCTTGGAACACAACCTTAGTATACAACTTCCTTGGGGGTTATCTATCTTTTTTTTTTTTTTTGAGACAGCATTTCTCACTTGTACTGAGTCTCACCATTGAGCTGGGCTAGCATTAGCAATTGTCAGGAATCTACCTGTCTCTACCTTCCCAAAGCTGGAATTGAAAGTGCTGCATGCCACCATGCCTGGTTTCTTATATAGGGACTAAGGATTGAATTCAGGTCCTCATACTTTACCAACTGATCTATCTCCCCAGCTTTGGTTTGAAAATTTCATTGTGTATTAGATTTCCCATGAAAGCTTGTTAAAGTAGATTGCTGGTCCCTTCCTCTGACTCAGTAGGTCAAAATCAGTTGATTCATGACCAATGATTATGATAGATAACATTTATGATGCACTTACCGCATCCAAAGCTAAGCAGTTTGTACATACAGTATCATTTGCTTTATACAAGGCCCATAAATAATACTAAGAGATAATGATATTATCCAAATTTTGCAATGAACAAAATGAGGGCCCAACTGAAGTTCACCAGGTCAAGATGTGAGTGATATGAATCCAGAGTCTCCATACTTACATCCTTTGGACGATATCATCCAGCACTCCCAATTCCAAAGACTGGATCTCTGCAAAGAGCGTGTGGAACATCTGATCTTTACCAAGCAGTGTGCTTGGTCTGGAAAGCTTAGAGTAAACACATTCATAAGCCTCATAGGAACAAACTCTTAAACGCTCACTGAGTATGATGGCGACTTTTGTGCTGCATAGAAGCAGAGCACTCGTAATGCCACCAGGGATGTGTCAAGATGGAATCTAGCTAGGAAGTCAAAACATTGACACCCATAAGGTTTTCTCAAAGAAGTGTTCCAGAGACCCTCTGCCATCACCAAAGATATATTTAACTCCTTCACTTTAATTTTCTTCCTTCTACATGAGTGGGTAGTTTGACATCCTTGGGGGTTAGGCCAAGGTTTTGGTGTGGATCTAATGTTGACAGTGCTTGTGCTACAGAATGCCTCTCATGAAGCAAGTGCTCCATAAGTATGAGTCTTATCTACCTCCATCATTCTCATAATACCGAAGAAGGTATTAAAGGTCAAGTTCACTGGTAAACAGACTTCAAGATTGAGATTTACATGAATTCTGACACTAAGTGCTCCAGGGAACAATGGTTGGATCATTGGAGGGAAGTTTTATTGGGCAGAGGAGAAGCTGATTTCTGATGTACTAATATAGATGTCTCTGAATCCATCAAAACTGCCATCCTTTTAGCAGTTCTTAGTCAAGACAAGGGGAGTAGGTAGGCTTTATACCTTATATTGAATAGTCATGGCTTGAAATCTGCAGAGCGGGGGTGGGTGAAGGAGGGAAGAAGGGAGGAAGAGTGAGAAACACATACACACACAAACACACACAGAGAGAGAGAGAGAGAGAGAGAGAGAGAGAGAGAGAGAGAGACATCTTGGACAAGGGGGCTCCCTTCTGCTGAAATTAATTCTTTAGAAGGGGATGGGCTCTCAATGAGCCATCAATAGTCATTACTCCCAATAGCAGGATGAATAAAGACTGGGATCCTAAAATAATGTTCTGGTGACATATGGCAGAATCCACTACAAGAGCAATGGTGCAATGCATACCATAAAGCTTTTATCCCCTCATGGTCATGGAGCAGTTGTTACTTGTGAATATTTAAGAGCGCCTTTGCATGGTGGTCCCTGAGATGGAAAGACTTACATGTTCTAATAACTAATTATGTAAAACATGAAATTAGAATAACAGCATTAATTAAGGATGTAAAGTAGTAAGAGGAAGGGAAAATGAGGAATTAAAGAGATCAAAGAACAAAGAAAGGGGCAGGGACTGAGGACAAAGAAAACAGAAAGGTTTAGCAGGCAGCACCAACAAAATACTTGTAGGATTTGCATATTTCTCAGGAGTAAAAGTCCTATATTAAATCATATCCAAGTGCTTCATATATGTCTGTAGGAAGCTACGGTTACAGGATGCTGTGGATCATGTGGTATCAAGGAAAACACCTTCAAATTCCAAGTGGAATTCAACACTCAGTGAGTGTCAAGGACCCCAGCATCTAGGATAGCCTCTACCAACTATGAGAGGGACCAAACAGATCTGATGTGAGGCTCTGATCAAGCAAGAACAACAGAGAAAGTGAGCCATTCACTCTTCTGGTCTTGTCTTACTGATAATATGTTCATCAAAGCACCTAATTCCAATCCAGGTAGGGTCAAAGAAGCAAATGTTTGATTCACTTCATTTCTTAAGAACAAAAGTTTGGGGATCTGTTTGTTACTCCTAACTGGTAGCATAAACATACCCAGGAAAATAGGCATTGATTGATCTCAGAAAAATCTTGCTCATATTTTTTTTCTTTCTTGGCTTTATAAGCATCTGTTTTGATATCTCAAGACTGTGAAAATCATATAGTCTTGGAAGGAAAACTATGTGAAAAGCAGGGACACATTGTATGTAAATCCCAAATAGTATCTTATGTGAGGACAGCCAGAACTGTTCTGAGTAAGTCACAGCAAAGAATAGCTCCACATTCAAGCAGAGGGTATAAAGAGTGCGTTTTAGATGGCCCAGACCCTTTCTTCCTATTTCTCTTAACCATAGTCTCCTTGGGGTCTGGTTCCACATAATTCTGTCCACCCTCTCTATCCACAATTGTTAAGTAAACAAGACTTTACATCCGTAGTATATATAAGGAATTCCCTAATCCATCTCATGTTTTTGCATAGCTCACCACTCTTATTAAGTAAATTATGGGATTGTTGTCCCACCCAGATCTCTTTCTCTGTAACATGAACAGTGATGATGGATGCTATTAGCAAAGGATATAGCTGCATGAGTTCTTTATTGCTACTGTGTCTGAGAAAGGAAATACATTCAGATCATCTGTCTAAATTAGTATTCAAGACACACTTCAGTAGTATTTTCACTATGTAATAAAATAGCCAAAGAGACATATTGAGAATGTAAATATCCAAGGCCAGTTTTCATCAGAAACAGAAAAGCATGGCACAAATAAGTTCCCCTTGATGCCAAGACTAATGTTTTTGATTTGGGGAACTTGGAGTTATTTATCTACTCAAGCCCTGGGAACAGCAGATGGCATTCATTCCTATGATGGTTGCTGAAAAGACTAACATCTCTATGTTCCATGTTTATGCTGACCAAGGCATGAGCTTCAGAAGGGTTCTTGGCAGCAGTTGATTGTACAGAGCATTCATTCTCATCCAATTTATATTCAACAGACCCTCTGTGTTTTGGGGGTTGGCTAGGCAATGATGTTACAACACTAACAGTGACATCTGTGCTTCCCAGGAGTTCAGAGCTCAGCAAATAAATGACTACACAGTGTGACAAGAAGCCGCTATACAAGGGTCACTGCCAGCATGGAGATAGTAGCTCTTAACTTGGCCCATTGGGATTGGGTGCTTCTCAAAGAAAGAATGGAATCGGCATGCCCTTTGCTTCCATTCCTCAAACCCTCAAGCCCTAGCTCACCTCGAGTCCTAGATCATGAAGATGGAAAGGGTTCAGAATGACCCCAGCTTGATTTATCCATAAAGCCACAGAGGACACAAGGAGACCCAAATAGAAGCAATCCACTTTTACTGTTATAGGACAGTTATTTCCCAAAACACTGCTGTTGAAGATCAAGATGTATAAGAAAACTGTGGTTTCAATAGGACAAACAGAAAGAGGTAAATACTAGCACTGTTTTGTCTGTATCTTCCTGGGGTGATGAGAACATGCTAGAAAATATAGTAGTAGCCACTGGACACACATGTGGATATCAAACACTTAAAATGTGGTCATTGTGGCTGAATAGAGTAATCACTTTTATGTGACCTGACTTAGGAAGAGGAATGTTTTGTTTTGGTTAACATTTGCAGACACTGTAGTCCCTAGTCTCTCACCCCATTGATTC